>NC_087514.1:2350290-2710258 GCF_963921805.1 Phalacrocorax carbo | reverse complement strand
TTCCTTTCCTTTCCTTTCCTTTCCTTTCCTTTCCTTTCCTTTTCCTTCCCTTCCCTTCCCTTCCCTTCCCTTCCCTTCCCTTCCCTTCCCTTCCCTTCCCTTCCCTTCCCTTCCCTTCCCTTCCCTTCCCTTCCCCTTCCCTTCCCTTCCCTTCCCTTCCCTTCCCCTTCCCTTCCCTTCCCTTCCCTTCCCTTCCCTTGCCCTTCCCTTCCCTTCCCTTTCCCTTCCCTTCCCTTACCCTTCCCTTCCCTTCCCTTCCCTTCCCTTCCCCTTCCCTTCCTCCCCTCCCCTCCCCTCCCCCTTCCCTTCCCCTTCCCTTCTCCTTCCCCTTCCCCTCTTCTCCTGCAAGGA
This sequence comes from Phalacrocorax carbo, assembly GCF_963921805.1. NCBI lineage: Eukaryota > Metazoa > Chordata > Aves > Suliformes > Phalacrocoracidae > Phalacrocorax > Phalacrocorax carbo. The sequence continues at coordinate 2,709,907 of NC_087514.1, read as the reverse complement.
CACCATTTCTTTCAGAATGCAGTAAGATTTACCATCTTCTCTAGCAGTTTATTGCTGGCTTACTTGTTAGAGAAGGTTGCTTTAACAAGTGCGTACTACTAAAGAGCTGTGCAGATGATGTGGCAAGAAAGAGCATTAAAAGTAACACCTCTAAATCCTAAAAAAATGTTTAATGTGTATGTAAATAAAAACCAGATGATTTAAAAACGTTATCTAGAGTGAGGGCAAGTTATATAATACAGCAAGCTCTAGTGGTTTTGTTGTAGCTTAGCCCCAGTCAGCATCTAAACACCACACAGCCACTCGCTCGCTCCCCACCCCTGTTGGTGTGGGGGGAGAGAACTGGAAGAGTAAAAGTGAGAAAATTCATGGATTGAGGTAAAAACAGTCAATAGGTAAAGCAAAAGCCTCGCACACAAGCAAAGCAAACCAAGGAATTCATTCCCTCCTTCCAACGGGCAGACAGGTGCTCAGCCATCCCCAGGAAAGCAGGGCTCCATCACATGTGGCTTGGGAAGACGAATGACATCGCCTCTGAAAATCCACCCCCGCTCTTTCTTTCTTCCCCCAGCTTTATAAGCTGAGCATGACGTCCTACGGTATGGAATATCCCTTCGGTCAGTTGGGGTCAGCTGTCCTGGCTGTGTCCTCCCCCAGCCTCTTGTGCACCCGGCAGAGCACGGGGGAGCTGAAAAGTCCTTGACCAGTGTAAGCGCTACTTAGCAACAACCAAAACATCCCTGTATTATCAGCACTGTTTTCAGCACAAATCCAAAACAGCCCCGCACTCGCTACTGTGAAGAACATCAACTCTATCCCAGCTGAAACCAGGACAGGCTTTCCTGAGTTAGAGAAACTGAATTTTACTATATCTTTTTTTGTTGAAATCATCTTACATACAGAAGATGGTAATTCCCTCTTATTCGGCGTAGAAAGGAAGTTCATACACCTAGGTAGGAGCCCAAAAGGTTTTTTTCCTTTTTATCAAATCTTTTGCCTCATTAAACTAAGACACAAGTTGTTCCTATATAAGAGATCCATAAGTTGTTGCAATGGATCAGCTTCTGTGTGTCTACAAAGACAATATATTGAAGGCACTTTGGGGAGTCTAGCCTATTTTTATTTAGGGTTTTTCAGTCAGTGAGACAAGATGACTGGGCAAGGTCTTTACAACAGATCTTTCAGCACGTCTTTTTCATTAAAATCTTCCTGGCTCTATCTGAATGGAGGTTGTGGGCTTTTTTCGTTGGGTTTTTTTGTTTGGTTGGTTTGGTTTTAAATAGGTTTCTTTAATTATTAAGAAGAAACTAATTTAACTAATTATTTATTTAATTATTTACTTATTTTAATTAATTATTAAGAAGAAAATAAAGAAGAAAATAAAGAAGAAAATGGACCTTCAAAGGGATCAAAATTATTCACTAAATTAGGTTGAATTGGGTCATTCCTTTTAACTAATAAATAAAGTTAGGCACAGTGTGTTATAAATTTGAAACATTTTGGTAATATTTACCTAATTTCTGTGGAAGAAGAATGCTTTGACTCCTTCTTTCTAAAAGAATTTTTTTTTCAGTTGGCCTCTAGCTGAAAAGGCTTTTCCAAAATACTTTAAAACCAGAAAGTGAAAGAAAACAATCAATTACAAGTGTAGAAAACATGAAAGTAAATCCCTAACAGAACCAACTTAACTTTCAGTTTTGTACCAATCCAGCTGAATCACTCCCAATTCTTTTTTTGATTCATACACTGAACTCTGACTCTCTATAAGTTTGCCTATATGTGCTCTGTTTAAAGAGCTTTAAACTAGGTATGAAAGGGAGAAGGGGTAAAAGCAGGTTTGCTAGAGACAAGCAATTCAATTTACCAGATCTCTGCTGGAAATACAACACAACAGAGAACAAACAGTCTAGGAGGTTCCTGGAGTGTGTGGAAGAAAAATTCCTGATGCAGATGGTAAGTGACCCTGCCAGGGGAGGTGCCCCGCTTGACCTGCTGTTCACAAACGGAGAGGACTGGTGGGAGATGTGGCTGTTGGAGGCCGCCTTGGGCTTAGCGACCATGATATGACTGAGTTCTTCATTCTTGGTGAAGTAAGGCCAGCAAAACCACTACCATGGACTTCCAGAGGGCATCCTTTGGCCTGTTCAGGGCACTGGTTGGGAGAGTCCCTTGGGAGGCAGTCCTGAAGGGCAAAGGGGTCCAAGAAGGCTGGGCTTTCTTCAAGAAGGGGCTCTTGCAGGCACAGGATCAGGCCCATCCCCAAGTGCCGCAAGACGAACCAGTGGGGAAGGCGACCAGCCTGGCTGAACAGGGAGCTTTTGCTGGGACTCAGGAAAAAAAGAGGACTTTACCACTTTTGGAAGAAGGGGCAGGCAACTCAAGAAGAGTACCGGGCTCTCTTAAGTTCTTGCAGAGAGAAAATTAGACTGGCAAATGCCCAGCTAGAACTCAGCCTGGCCACTGCTGTAACAGATAACAGAAAATGTTTTTACAAATACATTAACAACAAAAAAAGAACCAAAGAGAATTTCCATCCTCTATTGGACGCGGAAAGGAACATTGACACCAAGGGTGAGGAAAAGGTTGAGGTACTAAATGCCTTCATTGCTTCAGACTCTAACCACCAGACCAGTTACCCCTGGTGTATTCAGTCCCCTGCGCTGGAAGGCAGGGACAAGGAGCAGAATAAAACCCCATAATCCAGGAGGAAGCAGTTTACGACCTGCTGCTCCACCTGGACGCTCACAAGTCCATGGGGCCAGATGGGATCCACACAAGAGTACTGAGGGAGCTGGCAGGGGAGCTCACCAAGCAACTCTTCATCATTTATCAACAGTCCTGGTTAACGGGGGAGGTCCCAGATGACTGGAGGCTTTCCAGTGTGACACCCACCTACCCGAAGGGACAGAAGGAGGATCTGGGGAACTACAGGCCTGTCAGCCTGACTTTGGTACCGAGGAAGATTATGGAGCGGTTCATTCTGAGTGCGCTCACCAGGCATGTGCAGGACAACAGGGGATCAGGCCCAGCCAGCATGGCTTCATGAAAGGCAGGTCCTGCCGGACCAACCTGATCTCCTTCTATGACAGGGTGACCCACCTAGTGGATGAGGGAAAGGCTGTGGACATTGTCTACCTGGACTTTAGAAAGCCTTTAATACGGTCTCCCACAGCATCCTCCTAGAGAAGCTGGCACCTCATGGCTTAGACAGGGGTACTTGCACTGCAGGGTCAAGGTCCTGCCCCTGGATTGGGGCAGCCCCTGGTATCAGTACAGGCTGGGGGATGAAGAGATTGAGAGCAGCCCTACGGAGAAGGACTTGGGAGTGCTGATGGATGAAAAGCTGGACATGAGCCAATAATGTGCACTCACAGCCCAGAAGGCAAATAGTATCCTGGGCTGCATCAAAAGCAGTGTGGCCAGCAGGGCGAGGGAGGGGATTCTGCCCCTCTGCTCCGCTCTGGTGAGATCCCACCTGCAGGGCTGCGTCCAGCTCTGGAGCCCTCAGCACAGGAAGGACATGGACCTGTTGGAGAAGACAAGGCTGCGGGGAGACCTTATTGTGGCTTTTCAGTACTTAAAGGGGGACTTTAAGTGAGATGGGGGCAACCTCTTTAGCAAGGCCTGTTGTGACAGGACAAGGGGTGATGGTTTTAAACTAAAGGAGGGTAGATTTAGACTGGATATAAGGAAAAAAAATTTTACAATGAGGGTGGTGAAACACTGGCCCAGGTTGCCCAGGGAGATGGTCGATGCCTCATCCCTGGAAACATTCCAGGCCAGGCTGGACGGGGTTCTGAGCAACCTGTTCTAGTTTAAGATGTCCCTGCTTGTTGCAGAGTGGCTGGACTAGATGACCTCTAAAGGTCCCTTCCAACCCAAACTATTCTATGATTCTACTCTTTCCTGCATAAAAAAAATGGCTGGATGGCCAAGCCCAGAGAGTTGTGGTGAATGGAGTTAAATCCAGTTGGTGACTGGACACAAATGGTGTTCCCCAGGGCTCAGCTTTGGGCCAGCTTTGTTTAATAACTTTATCAATCATCTGAACTCAATGAGAGGATTGAGTGCACCCTCAGAATGCACCAAGCTAGGTGGGAGTCTTGATCTGCTCGAGGATAAGAAGGTTCTGCAGAGGGATCTGAACAGGCTGGATTGATGGGCTGAGGTCAATTGAATGAGGTGTGACAAGGCCAAGTGCCGGGTCCTGCCCTTGGGTCACACCAACCCCAGGCAACGCCCCAGGCCTGGGACAGAGGGGCTGGGAAGTGCCCGGCGGAGAAGGCCCTGGGGGTGCTGGCTGACAGCCGGCTGGGCATGAGCCAGCAGTGCCCGGGTGGCCAAGGAGGCCACCAGCCCCCGGGCTTGTGTCAGCCCTGGTGTGGCCAGCAGGAGCCGGGCAGGGATGGGGCCCCTGTGCTCGGCCCTGGGGAGGCCCCACCTCGAGTGCTGGGCTCAGGTTTGGGCCCCTCGGGACAAGAAGGGCCTTGAGGGGCTGGAGCGTGTCCAGAGAAGGGCAGTGGGGCTGGGGCAGGGTCTGGAGCACAAGTGTGCTGGGGGGTGGCTGGGGGAGCTGGGTGGGTTTAGCCTGGAGAAGAGGAGACTGAGGGGAGCCCTTCTCGCTCTCTGCAGCTGCCTGAAAGGAGGTAGTAGCAAGGGGGGTGTTGGTCTTTTCTAATAAGCAATAGAACAAGAGGAAATGGCCTCTAGTTGCACCAGGGAAGGTTTAGATTTGATATTAGGAAAACTTTCTTGACTGAGAGGGTTGCCAAGCACTGGACCAGGCTGCTCAGAGAGGTGGCCGAGTCACCATCCCTAGAGGTATTTAAAAGACGTGTAGTTTTTGTGCTTAGGGACAAAATTGGGTGGTGGAGCTGGCAGTGCTACATTAACGGTTGGACTTGATGATCTTAAAGGTCTTTTCCAACCTAAATGATTCTAGGATTCTATAATTCTGAGGTTTTGCTTCCCAGAAAAGCTACCTTTAGGAGACAGTGGATGATCAGTAAACATCAGTATCAAGGCACATCTATTCATGCTCTATATTTAGGGGCTTTGTATTGTAGCAACCTTGAAAGAAGTGCCCTGTGTCTCTTTATGTGTCATCTCAACCTACAGCAGAGATGAGTCTTACACGAAGAGTTTAGGCTTATGTTGGTGGAAAATTTGGCCTGTGTGCTTCTAAGGCAGTTCTGAGAAAAATGAAATCTTGGCTGTTGACTGAGTAGACAGTACTTTGTCATAGATGCAGTTGACAGAAAAATGGCAAGCCAGAGTATTTCAGCTTTAATGGCTATCATTTGTTTTCATCTCTGTTTCAGTAAACCCTAAGGAAATTGAGAGCTTCGTTTCTAAATAAGGACTACCCACTGTGACAAAAGCAAAGACCTAGAGTCCTGAAAATGTGCTTTAGTGTGGTATTTCATATTAGATTTCATGCTCACTATTCCTCAGGGAAAATACCCTTTCCTGCACAATGATAGGTAGCTGGGAGACTGTAGATACTTGATAGTAGGATCACAGGCTAATTCAGGCTTGAAGGGATCCAGGAAGTCTCTAGGCCAACCTCCTCCTCAAAACAGGGTCAGCTACAAGGTCATACCAGGCTGTCCAGGTCTTTATCCAGTTAGGTCTTGAAAACCTCCAAGGATGCAGACTACACAGCCCTCTTCGGGCAATCTGTTCCTCATTGTGGAAAAGTTTATCCTTATATCCACTTTGAATCTTCCCAGCCTCCACTTGTGGCTAATGCCTTATCCTCCCTCCATGCACCCCCATGAAGACTCTGGTTGTCTCCTTGATAAAGGCCCTGTAGGTACAGGGGGGCTGCTGTTAAGTCCCCCACAAAGCTGTCTCTTCTCTAGGCTGAATAGGCCATGGTCCTGCAATCCCTGCACAGGGCAAGCGCCTCAGGCCCAACCATCTCAGTGGTCCTCCACTGAACTCTCCACAGTTTATTAATGTCTTTTGTACATTGTGTTTTGCTTTTGAAAAATCATATTTCCCTAAAATATAATGTTTAACTGGAAACTACTTTTTTTTTTTCAAGTCGTGGTTTAACCCCAGTATGCAGATAAAGATACTGATTGAGTGGACTCTATCACCAACTAATCAAATACAGACATGGAAGGGTAATGAGGAGTGAACTTCAGGAAATGTTACCTGAAGAATCAAAATCAGATGAAGCAGGAGAGATTATGCACTAATTTGTACAAAATCGATGCACAGAGAAATACCTGGCACTGGAAGAAAGGTGATGCCATCTCCCCTGCCCTTTCCCCTTGTAGTCATCCCAGCAGATGTTCAGGAAGGTCTTGTGCTGTTTTAAGCCAATGAAATTAAACTACTGCTTTGTGCATGTGTTGCTATCAATAACCAAAGAGCTGAATACATCTTTTGGAGTCAAAAGTCAGTATCTCATTCTCATAGTGGAAAGGAGAACATTGTTTGTAGTCATAGGCAAAATCTTTTGTAATCAAATAGGAAAGAGTAGCCTTATGGCTCAAGTTACTCTGTCTTGATAAAACTTCATTTTGACCTCTTAGGAAAGCATATATAACTGAAACATCAAGGGTCAAACTGATCCTTTAGAATTTTAGTACCGAGGGTGGTCCTACATTTGAAACTGTGAATACAAGAGTGATTTCAATTCTCCTTAGAAACAGGTTTGATAGGAAGGAAAGTAAAGGTACAAAGGAAATGGAGAAATAGGAGAAAGGAAATCCATCTCCCCCATCAGAACCTATGCACCTGCACTAGGTCTGAATATAACTGAACACCCCTTTCTTTGATTTGCTCAGGGAAGCTTATTTTTCAGCAGACCTCACAACACAACCATCTCAGAAGGTCTAAAAAATGTTTGAGATGTATCTAAACAGAACCCAATGAGACGGGACTAGCCTTTCCTCTTGTATTAACGCAACTCAGGTGGGGCAGGTTGGCTGATAAAACACTAATCCATAACTACTGTAGGTCATACAAATTGGGCCCAAAACATTAAAATATCTGCCCAGCTGAGCTCACTAGAAACAACATGTGTTGTTACTTGTTTGTACCAAGAGAGGGAATTAAGATGCATCTCAGGTATTGGCTTGACTTGTCTATTCTTATCCTTCTTCCATTATTTACAGCTATATAACATTTGCAGAAAATTCTGCTACATTAAGATTCACAACCCATCGCAAAGGCAGGTTTTTCACCCCATCCTTTGTAAATCAGGCTTGCATTGGCTTTATGCGAAATGTATTATATATCATGTTCATTAACACAGCATATGAACACATGGCTGAGAAGATAAGACACTTCAAGAAGAGGAGAAATGCTGAGATGGCAGGCTGCCTTCCATAGAAAGGAAATGTCAGTAAAGCTTCAGCACAATGAGATTCTTCAATCATCTTCCCCAATAACCCATTCCACTTGCTAACTATTCCTCTGAGTCTCTCTCCCTCTCTTCTGTGCGGCATTTTGAAAAGCAACAGCAAATTATAAATTCACACCAAGGTTACTGAGCCATTCAGTAAAGTCCAGGAAGGCTTGAACATTTTCTTTTATTCATCTTGCATTAAGTACAGGCTCTACAAACATTACCAGCAGGGGCAATACTCTGGATTTAGCAGTTACAAATCAGTGAATGATTGCACCTCCTTTAACCCACCATATCTCCATCTTCCGTAATTTTCAGAAGCAGCAGAGGGAATACAGAATTCCTTCATCCAAAAATGAATGCTGGCATACCTTCCAGCATTCACGGGTTCAGAAATATGTTCTTAAAAAGTAGCTTTTTTCATTTCAGCAAGTGATAAGATCTTTATCTTCTGCCAGGATATTTCAGGCACAAACCCAGAAGTTCTGGCTTTTAGAGCTCAGGTTAGTGCTGCATTAGCATCATTTTAGGTGATTGATTTTTCTGTCTATAATTTCCTGGCACAGGTTGTGCTGCATCTTTATAACTGATATTTGTTGGTGAATACTCGTTATCACTGGGAGCTAAGGAACTGGAGCAGTTTAATGTGCCACTTATCGCTTTCAAAGTGCTATTATTGCATTTCTATCAGCGCCTTCATACAAGGCTGCAGTATTAAAATGGCAGTGGTACTTTGCAGAAGACAGCACTGATTGTGAGGGGATGTGCTTCCATCCCACGCCAGGCTGGATTGGTTCCAAATCATATTTACCAAACCTTCTGTGTTGGGTTTGGGTTCCCCTAATGATACCTGTAAACAGGAATAGTCTTGGTAGATGAGAATAAACTCTGATATATTGGGTTATCAAGTGTGCAAATGCTCCTCTTTCTTATATTTCCTTGATAAGTTTGCTTCTTAAATTAGTCACAATTTCCTGGGTTTATGAATGAGTAAAGAGCCTGAAGGGTGTTTGAAGTTTCAATGGAAATAAAAAGCGGAGGGAACTGAAAAGGCAGGATAATAGTTTTCTAATTTTTCCCTGTATGAAACAGATATTTAGCATTTGAAACAGACTCTCATTTCTATATTTTCTTCATTTTACAAAAAGAAAAAAAGCTTCATTGAAAATTTCCACAGTTCAAAGCACTGAGTGACTTGAAATATTTCCTTTGGATTTGACTTTTTTTTTTTGTTGTTTTCTTCCACACAACAACAACACTATTTTATTTAAGAAAGTGCCAATGAAGCCACAAACAATTTTCAGGCTGTGTTCTAGCAGACACACGCACATGCTGCCTCCCCAGCTGCCTCCCCGCTGTGATGGTCCATGCTTGCTGGCAGTTCAGACCTACAGATATAAAATGCATCTCAATGCTGAAGGAGCACCTCTCTCACCCTTCAGAAATCTCCAAATAGTATTTGTTCCCTCCAGGAGTTTACTGGTACTTAGGGGAAGATGTTCAACATACTTAGAGTTGTACAAAACAACGAACATCTGAACTTGAGATACCCCTCATACTGCAACATTAATCCATGCACTGACAAAGGGGAGAAGGGCATTAAGTCAGTCCCTTTCTCAGAGCACAGATGTTTCATCCCTACGTTCCTGCCCCACTCTGTAAGCAAAGGCCATCACTCAGAAAGATTAGTTGTTATTAACCATCTACAAACCCAAGACATCAAAGAGCACCTTCTGTAGCCTTTGTGCCGGTCCTGCCCTGATCTTAGCAGGGAGTGCAGATGCACAGCTGAGCACAAGTTTTGGAAGAGCAATGACAGGGGACTCATTTGAGTAGGAAGAAGAGCTGTTTTGCTCACAACCTGAAGTAGTCTGTGCAAACTCGGTTAGATGAAAATCAGTAGCACAACCCCTACTGATGTCAAGAAGTCAGGTTTCCCCCTTTGAAGTCTGTTCTTGGCTCTCGAAAACCCCTCTGGAATGGTCTGGGCTGAAATGCCAAATCTATCTGCCACAAATTCTCCACTCCTTTCCTTTCCCCTTTCTTTTGCAACTGGAAATGGAAACTTTTCTCTCTTGCTGTCCCAACATGCACTGCAGGGGTAAAAAGGTGCGTGAGAGAAAAATTGTCCCTCAATGTCTTCACATCTGCCACTAAGGGATGGGCAAAAAAACCTAGGAGTGTGGATTAGCAAAGCATCTTATCTTCTTTGGCTAGAAGGTGCTGCAGATTTGCAAATCATCATTAAAAATGTCTAGTCTTTACATATCACACCCGGAAATGCAACATTCCTGAAAATGAGAGTGATTGTGGAGTAAATGATCAGTTCAGACATCAACACATGAAAATCAGACTAGTTGATAAATAGTACCTCCTGTTCCTTAGTGGATGAAGGTGAATTCATGATTAAATTAATAATTTCCTGAGGACTTGCTATTAAAATACAGAATGTGTGGAGTTGCCTCATCCACTTAGGTTATTTGAGCAAAGGTTAAACTCACCTTTCCTAGCATGAGTTAAGGTGTCTCAGCAGTTGCTCTTCAGGAGCATTAAGGAGGATTCACATGGGAGATATCAGAACCTGAATGCCTCTTTGGATGGCCAGGTGTGCCCTTTAGCATCATGAGCAGATGGCATCACTATGTAAGAGTAAACAAGAAAAGAAAGGAAGAAAGGTCAACTTGGTCCTCCAGAATGACCCAGGGAAGGCTGTTTACCTTGCCCAAAATCCCTCCTTTGGGTCAGGCAAAGAGTTTGGGCTGCTTCTCCCACCTCTCCAGTGACTTTTCCATGCCTCAGTCAAAGAAAAGGAGTCCTTTTTTGCTCACTCAAGAACATTGAAACACATGGGTTACTCCTGGAAAGGAAGATTTGGAGATAGGCTATTAACATGCTCCATAGCATGGGAAAACCATTTTGCATTCGGTTGTAATTGGGAGCTACTCTTAGATAAGTCTATGGTCTATCTCATCTGCATGCTCTTACACCTCACAACAGCCACCTCTGAGCTAAAATTAACACTACTATCCATACCTGTGGGAAAGCAAAAGGAATTGTGAGATGCGTGATGAAAAAGGCAACCTGGCTGTGCGGTCTAATGTTATCGTGAAAACACTACGTCCAGCAAAATGTTATTTCATTGTGAGTGAGTAAGGGAAGAGTGCTGCCCGCTAAATCATCTTTACTACAAAGCCCTTTGGGAAGAAGTTCCACATGAAAATACAAGCTGCTTCACCAACAAACACTGAGCAGACTTTAGTACACCCAGTTATAGCTAAAATTTCAACAGATGAGCTATTCCATTACATATTTTTTTCTCCTGCAGTACTTAAAACACTGGCCTTGGGTATATTTCTCAGCTCTGACTCTCACAGTCATGATGATACAGCACAGTGGGAAAGCTGGGACAGAAAATAAAAGAAAAATGAGGGGACACAGTGGAAAGGGAAGGACTGTCCAAAGGGATATAAAATGTAAATAATAAATGTCATCTAAAATGTCCTCTTGAGCTGAGTCATTTGCACAAAGAGAAGTTGGTCAAACGAAGGAGCTGGAATAATCATCTGGGAACTGGTGAATTAAAAGCAATGGCATTTGATGCAACAATACTTAGCTCTAATCCCTAGTGTTTATGGATTTCTGTTCCCATGTCCCTCCATTGTTTTGCTAGCTGCTGAAACAAGGTGAGAAGAGGAAGCTTTCAGTTGCCTTTTTACTGGCAGGGCTGTGACATTTGAATTAGACACTGTTAAAAGCAGGGGGAATCTCAGGGATTCAACTGGCCTTGAAATTGATGGCCTTCATCAGTTTAATGTAGAATTCCCCTTGGTTGAGAAAGATTGGGTCAGAGATTACCTGAGCAAACTGGATCCTCACAAATCCGTGGTCCCCGATGGGATGCACCCACGAGTGCTGAGGGAGCTGGCAGATGTTCTTGCCAAGCCACTCTCCATCATCTTTGAAAGGTTGTGGAGGACAGGAGAGGTGCCCGAGGGCTGGAGGGTAGCCAATGTCACTCCAGTCTTCAAAAGGGCAAGAAGGAGGACCTGGGAAGCTATAGGCCACTCAGCCTCACCTCCATCCCTGGGAAGGTGATGGGGCAGTTCATCTTGGACGTCATCTCCAGGCATGTAGAGGACAAGAAGGTTATCAGAAATAGTCAACAAGGCTTCAATAAAGGGAGATCATGCTTGACCAACCTGAGATTCTTCTATGATGGTATGACCGGCTGGGTCGACGAAGGGAAAACAGTGGATGTTGTTTACCTCGACTTCAGCAAGGCTGTTGACATTGTCTCCCATAGCATCCTCATAGGTAAGTTTAGGAAGCGTGGGTTAGACGAGAGGACAGTGAGGTGGATGGAGAACAGGCTGAACAACAGAGCTCAGAGGATTGTGATCAATGGGGCAGAGTCTGGATGGAGGCCTGTCACTAGCGGTGTTCCCCAGGGGTCTGTGCTGGCCCAGTCCTGTTCAACAGATTCATCAGTGACCTGGATGATGGGACAGAGCGTAACCTCAGCAAGTTCGCTGATGATGCCAAGCTGGGAGGGGCAGCTGAAACACCAGAAGGCTGTGCTGGCATCCAGCGAGACCTGGACAGGCTGGAGAGCTGGGCCCAGGGGAACCTCATGGAATTCAACAAGAGCAAGTGCAAGGTCCTGCCCCTGGGGAGGAACAACCCCCCGCGCCAGCACAGGCTGGGGGGGACCTGCTGGAGAGCGGCTCTGCTGAGAAGGCCATGGGAGTGCTGGTGGGTAACAAGTTGATTATGAACCAGCACCGTGCCCTTGTGCTTGTGGCCAAGAAGGCCATTGTTATGTTGGGTGCATGAAAAGAAGTGTGGCCAGCAGGTTGAGGGAGGTTATCCTCCCCCTCTGCTCTGCCCTGGTGAGGCCACATTTGGAGTGCTGTGTCCAGTTCTGGGCTCTGCATTTCAAGAAAGACAGGGAACTACTGGACAGATACCAAGATGATCAGGGGACTGGAGCACCTCTCTTATGAACAAAGACTGAAAGATCTGGGTTTGTTCAGCCTGGAGAAGAGAAGACTGATGGGGGATCTCATCAGTGTTTACAAATCTAGAGGGTGGGTGTCAAGAGGATGGGACTGGACTCTTTTCAGTGGTGCCCATCAACAGGCCAAGGGTCAATGGGCACAAACTGGAACACAGAAAGTTCCACCTAAACATGAGAAAAAATTTCTTCCCTCTTCAAGTACCAGAACAGGGGCACAGGCTGCCCAGAGAGGCGGTGGGGTCCCTTCCCTGGAGACATTCACACCCCGCCTGGACGCAGTCCTGTGCCCCTGCTCTGGGGGTGCCTGCTCAAGCAGGGGGTTGGACGAGATGATCTCCAGAGGTCCCTTCCAACCCCCACTATTCTGTGATTCTGTGATTCATAGAGCTAAAAGAAAAGACACAGTTTTGAAGCAGTAGCATGTTTTATGAAAAACAAAACAAAACAAAAAACCAACAAGCCAAAAAACCACCAAACAAACCTGCATAAGCTCTGAAGCAGCCATGGAAGTGGAGAGGACAATTTTGTTAGGAGCTCAAAACTGTGGTCAATTTGAGACATTTTGGTTCAGAAATCATCCTGCCTGATAAAACACCTCTGTGTATTTGGTCTGTGCTAACCTATAAGACAAGGAACAGCAGGGTGATATTCTCCTTCCGTTGAGTTACTTCATTCAAATTCGGCTGGGAATAATGTTTTCATGATTCCTCAAGCCATATACACCTTCTTAAGTGTACCCTATCACTAGTAGGAGAGATAGATATTTAAAGGAAGGGTTTTGATCAGAAACCCTATTCACCATTGAAATTATGACCATGCCCACTGGTGACTTTGCCTGGCAGGATCTCATGCTGGTGTAAAACCCCAAGGCAAGCTGATAAATGCAGAATCTGACCATCTGCAGAAAGCACTGAAAATTATTCTCCAAGAAAGAAAAAAAGGACCTCCATTTCTCAGTGTCTCGCTTTGAACTAAAAGGCCTATAAATTAAAAAAAAATACACAGGTACTTTATGGAGAGTGTTTATCACTACAAGATGGATCTACCAGCTGCTCCACAAAATCCCTCATAGTCTTTGGTACCTTTTTAGCTTTTACATGGAATTTAAGATATGACAGATTCCTTTAACATATTAAATCCCATTACACAGGCAAGGATAATTCACATTATCCTCACAGCTATGTATCATGCAGCAACATTGTGATTCTTGAGGTGTGATTGCTGTAAGTCACTCGGTTCAATAAGCTGAAGTTCATAAAGTTAGTTTACCCATAGCCATCCTAACAGCAGATACTCTGCATCTGCAGATATTTTTGTCCGCCTCCTAAAAGCCTCATGAGGAAACACTTAAATAATTCATTTTCCCTCTTGTTCTGAACCAGACAGACATTGTATATTTTTCCCGTTAGTTTTAAAAAGTCTTCAGTGCCAGTGCCCATTTTGCCAGTGATAGCTCAAAGCTTACCTGAAGAAATCGGCAGGACTGCTGAAAGAGCATAGACCAACATTGCAAAGGTGCACCCCAATGCTATATTTTTTTGTCACGAAAGTAAACAGAAAAATAGCACTTCCTCTGCCTTCCCTTGGCATTACTACTGCCTCAGCAACTGTAGGATCTGTAGGAAGATTACACAAAATAGAAGCCAGGCAACATCATTGTGAGGCATTTAGAAGCCAAAGGTGCTTTCTGGAGAACTTGTTTCTTGAGACATTCTCCTCCACCTACATATGCAGTACAGATTTTGGGCACCGATGCACCAGAGCCGGTCATTGCAGTTACCCACAAATGCTTACCTCTGTAGATACCATTAAACAAATTTCTTGAAGAAATTATTTGGAGTCATGGGAATATTTGTTCTCCTGAATCCTCTGTTCCTGGATCTGCTCAGTTATGCATTGATTGGGGTTGCTGCAATGAATCATAGAATCATTTAGATTGGAAAAGACCTTTAAGATCATCAAGTCCAACCGTTGACGTAGCACTGCCAACTCCACCATGTCACCAAGCAATACATCTACATGCCTTTTAAATACCTCCATGGATGGTGATTCAACCACTTCTCTAGGCAGCCTGGTCCAATGCTTGACAACCCTCTCAGTCAAGAAATTTTTCCTAATATCAAATCTAAACCTTCCCTGGTGCAACTAGAGGCCATTTCCTCTTGTCCTATCACTTGCTACTTGGGAGAAAAGACCAACACCCACCTTGCTACAACCTACTTTCAGGGAGTTGCAGAGAGCGAGAAGGGCTCCCCTCAGCCCCCTCTTCTCCAGGCTAAACCCCACCAGCCCCCTCAGCCGCCCCCCAGCACACTTGTGCTCCAGACCCTGCCCCAGCCCCACTGCCCTTCTCTGGACACGCTCCAGCCCCTCAAGGCCCTTCTTGTCCCGAGGGGCCCAAACCTGAGCCCAGCATTCGAGGTGGGGCCTCCCCAGGGCCGAGCACAGGGGCCCCATCCCTGCCCTGCTCCTGCTGGCCACACCAGGGCTGACGCGAATGGTCTTAATATGTTCAGAAATTCCTCATTTAAAGAACTCCAGGTTTTGGACCTGTAGTATTGTCTTTAATGTTTAAAATAAGAATGACAGATCCAACATTGAGAATAGGCTTGATTTATGACTAACACTGCAATATCTAGGACAGGGGCTCTACTCGCCCTCCCTGCATTTTCCTCTCCATCCTTGCAGACAAGGCAACAAAGGAGCAGAGGGCTACAGCCGTGTTAGATGTGACTGCCTCTGTGTGCTCCAGCTGCAGCTTAAGTACTACAGCTTCTCCCATAAATAAAAGAACAATATTCTGGCGAGTTAATGTCACTAAACTTTTGACCCTCAGCTATAGAAAAGAAAAGATCTTTAGTATGAGGCGGTGGAGGGATTATGTGATTGCTGTACTGAAGATCTTCAAGGGAACAGTTAATCCTTGCCTCTGCATGGAAACTCTGTGATTTAAACACACCAAGAGGTTGGGTTCAACTTGTTTTCTCGGCATGAGAAGTGACACAATTCTTGTGCTGTTCTTTGGCCTCTTGTTTGATGGTGTGTTCCACTGTTATGACTTATTTTTCATTTTAACCAGGCATAAAAAATAGCTTTATGCTGATGGTTTTCCTAGTATCTGATTGCCTGGAAAACAAGTGTTTCTCCATGGCCACATTTCCCCGCAAATATTTCCATCAGGTTTTTCAGAAGGCAGAAGACTGCAGCAAAAAGAGATTATCCAACATCTTCATGGTTCTTTTAGGTTAGCTTTGTCTATATTGATAAGATATATTTTAGAAAGGCTCCTGGGTCAGGGGAATGGCTGAGATTCAGGAATGTCATTTGAGTTTCCAGGCTTGCTGTGGTCAACAGCTTTCAAAGGGGAATAGGGGCATTTCTATGACATGTTAGCTCTTTGTCTTGCCACCAGTAATAAGAAATGCCAAATTAGTTGTTCACAGTGAGGGCTGAATTTGACAGCTGGCCTAAGACTGCTGCAAGCCACGACCACACACTTTTGGGCCAGGTTGTAGCTGAGGCTAAACCAGCTGATGGAAGTGCAATATATTGTGCAATAAATTTGTTGATCCTAAGGTCCATGCTGCACGACCAAGATCTTAAGTCCTGAAAGGGATCATATTCCATTTATCCACGAGCTTCAATGTAAAGACCTCAAGTCCCAGTTCTCATAGAACTCCTCTAAATGCCAACAGTTTGAATTTGGGTTGTTGTAGTTTAGCCAACAACTCAGGCCCACGCAGCTGCTCGCTCACTCCCCCACCAGCAGGATGGGAGAGAGAATCAGAAGGGTAAAGCTCATGGGTTGAGGTAAGAGCAATTTAATTATTAAAATAAAATAACAACAACAACAGAATGGAAAACAATGAGACAAGCACAAAACCTGGGGCAGGTGGGGGGAATGAACAGCCAAAACAAACCACACATGATGCAGCCACTCCCCACACACCAACCCAACACCACCAGCCCCCAAGCCACAACTGCCTCCCCCCCAGCTGCCCCTGTTAATATACTGGTCATGGTGTCACATGGTATAGAATGAACATCCCATTGGCCAGTTGGGGTCAGCTGCCTTGGCTCTGGCCCTGCCCCTCCTGGTCTCTTGCCCAGGTGGCAGAGCATGGGAAGCTGGAAAGGTCTCTGACTACTCCAGGCACTATAGTGAAGAGAAATAACTCTTTCTCAGCCAAAACAAGCACAGGCTCCAGGTCTGGATTTGGGAGTAGACTCAGACAAAGCTTTAATATGCATCTCCTGGGTAAGTCTCCTGCCGCTGTTTTGGGCAAAGCTTCTCTGAAGCTTTGACACCCAGCCCTAGCAATGAATTGTTCCCACATCTTCGAGATTTTCCTTTTTATAGCTCTTTCTATAACTATAATTGTTCTCCATTATTGCTTCTGTGCAACCCTATGGTGCCAAGGTTCATCAATTATCACAGAGATGTCATTGCTTTAGGTACCCTAAAAACCAAGAGATCTCTCTTGCCCTGGACACCTTCCAACAGCCAAAGGCTGAGACAGAATATTCTCTCTGGCCATAAAGTTTTATTACTGTTTGTGTCTTTAAAGAATAAAAGGCTGTGGGATTCACAGGTGTTAACTAAATGGGGACAAAAAGGGAGGTCAAAGTGAGCAGTCCATTTATTTGATGAGTACATTAAGTGTGATTATACAAAACACAGTTGTCTTCTTTATTTATTTTTTTTGCATGTTGGATGGACAGGTGAAAGTGCAGGTACTGCTGTAGCATGAGAGGCATAGCTTTATTGTGGAATAGAGATGTCAGAATTAGGGGGAATACAGAGGAACAGAAACTGCCAATACAATTTCTGAATGTTTTAAGACCAGACATCTGCTGTTATTACCCCAATATTGCCTGCCCAGCTCAAAACTCTGGAGTTGGTCTGGGGAAGTGGTCAGTGTGAAATGATTTTCCGACACACTTGCATGTACTGGCATAGTAAGGCTTTATTTAGCATCTGCGTTTGGACATGCACCTCGTCCTCTTAAAGTTCACTTTTCTATGAGTAAATCACTAAACTAAGCCTACTGAAGAGACTAGACAATGTCATCAGAGACTCCAGGGAAAGCTGCTAGACTGTCACACTGCTCCTTGCATTTTTTCTCTTCTTTTGCTTAAAAAATCATTTTTGCGAATGCTTATCTGTTTCTTTGTGTACACTCACATATACACATGCACATGCATACTTCATTTTATTTAACTGCTTGTTTGCTTGTTTATTTATTCCATATTATCTTTATCTTTTTACTGCACATGACTATGCAAAACACAGAACAATATCTGTATTTCAAGGATCAATCCCTACGCTTAAATCTAACTCTCCTTCTATCTTTGCATGTTGTAAGGACCAGCCTTGTGTGCTTGAGTTGCTACGAAAGGTCAGTGCTGTCAGTAAACAGCACTGGGGGAAGAAGCTGAGAAGGGTAAGGTGACAGACAGGTTGGGAAGATGTAAATTAAAAAAAGCTATCTATTAGCAGAACAGAGAACTAAACAGCCTTCCAGGTAACTCTGTATTTATTGTCATCTACACGCGTCTGTAAAATGCATCTCCATGAATTCTTTGCTGAGATCATCTTCACTGTATGGCTTAGGAAAGTAGACTCTGACTCCACTCAGTGGAGCTTTATTCCTCACTCCTGATTTGAACCCCCCTCTACTTTCCAGTCCTGGGACTAACAGAAATCTCTTGCTTTTGCACTGCTCAGCCAACTAAGTTTCCCTGGATATTTTAGCCCTGCTGTGTAAATCCACGGTACTTTGTCTGTTTGGGTAAGATCACACAGAATTTTAATATTTGAACCTGGGTCTCTGGCAGAAAAAGAACTAATGCATTAACTGAAAGCTTTCATTCTGCTTAAACAGTCTTTCTAGGCAGTCTGTAGTAGGTTGAAAACAACAAAGTTACATACCTTTGGAAAAAAGCCCCTTTGTACTATAACATCTAACCCTATCTGCAGCTCTAGTCTTCTGTGATTGCAGCTTGGCCCGTCCCTGAGCACGAGCAGGTGTTTTATAACTGAACTGACCAAACTTGTCCATGCTGTGACTCCTCCTCATCTGATGAGGATTTATGAATCACAGCTGAACAGCTGCCTGCTGATAACAAAGCAGCGCATTCAGTGCACATTCCCAAGTTATTATACTATTGTTTCAAGGGAGCTGCCAGAGGGTTAGTCAGCCTAGATCCAATTAAGATTGGGGTCAGTCTGCTTACCCATGGCATGATAAATGTCCTGCTGTGCTTACAGCACCATCTCCCCGAAGACTGTCAGGATATACATTCCTGAGTGGACTTTGTTCACTTCTGATGCTCATTTGCTTGTCACAGGGCTTTGCCCTTAAATGTCTCTCTTTTTGGGCTTGCCTTCATAGGAAGAAACTGGGAAGGTCTGAACTGCAATGGAGAATGGGTGCTTTAGTAGACTGGATTGCCAAATCTGATCTCTGTCTCTGCCAGTGACTCACCTGATGGTTCTTCAGATAAGAAGGTGGCAAGGGTTTCTGCTGAAGACCAGCCTTTTAGGGCTCCATCTGAGCCTTTTTCCTTGTGTTTGAGAGTAGCAACACCTCCACCTCACCAAAGTGCTCTTCATTCTTGTTTGTGATCAAACCACAGTAAGGAAACTAGAAAGGGGATTGTGTTATTCTCAGGGAGTACCTATAAGGTACATTAAGAGCAGATGTAAGGTTTCCTTGCCTATGATCTGCAACCAAGATCTAATCTAGAAAAACCCCTTGTGAACACATTAAAAAGAAAGAAAATGCGAATGTTACTACTTAGCAGATTTACCACCTTGGCCTCAGCACATGGCTTTGATCACTCTGGCTGATGCACATGTCCCTCAACAGCAAAGAAAACCTCTAAGCAAGTCTTTAAGAGGGTACATGTAGGGAAATACCACCCTGTAACATACCTAGGTGTTTCTCTGACTGTCATCAGAGACAGGTAATACCACTATCGAGGATAGCCATTGCAGTTTTGGGGAAGGTATTTATAAACAGAAAAGCTTTCTGGTCCCCGAGGGCTGCCTGGGGGTTGTATCGTCCCATTATTCCCCGATTGCCCTACAAGTATGGAGCAAATTCAATTTGGTCGCAAACATGCGAGCCACCCCACATCTGCATGGTGGCATCTAGCCTAAATCAATATGTGATAGCCCAACTATTAAGACTCCTCCAGCTGTACACTGGCAGTATTCCTCACATGCAAATACATTTGTTTGTCTTAAATGACAGTTTGGAACAGAGATCATCAGAGTCTCATTTTTAGCCAATTACCCAGCATTTGCTTTGCCCAATTTGCATGGAGAACAACCTATTATTGCTCTCAATCTGGGGGGAATTGTTTGCCTTTCACAGCCTCACAAGCTGCAGATGGAGCCTAATTTTTTTTGTAAATATGTAAAACAATAAAGCGTGGAGGAAATAGTCTATCTGCGGATGTCAAGTAGGGAGAAACCAGAGAGCACCTTGCCAGTGAAAATGGTGGCACTGATTGTTGCTCATTAGCTATGAAAAAGACTGGGCCGGTGTCATCAAATCTGCAATACTTCATTGCAAAGCAGTACTTTTAATGTCTTATATCCTGTCTCTGAATTCTAAAGGAGCTCAAAATCATTGAGTTCTTAGTGGTCTTCAAGGGCTCCATACACTGCGGTTAATTTTTTATATCAAAATGATGCACCCTTTTAAATAAGTTTTCCTCCTCAAACTCATTTAAACACTTACCTTCACCTTAAGTAAATACTTTGATTTCTTTCCCATACCAAAGATACCCAGTGAGTAGTGTCAGCAAGGCTATCCTAAAGAGAAATAATATTTCAAAAAAGCAGCTAATGATTTGAAGGATCTTCCTTATAGCAGTGCTCAACTTGATAGACCTGTAAAAGAGCTTTCAAAAACATGAGCAATTGTCTTTTAAAATAATCTCTTAAAGTGTATGGATCAAGATTGAGAATCACAAAGCCATTTAGGTGCCTAACTCCCATTTACTTCTGCAGAAATTAAAATACCTCTGTGGTTCTGGTCCCTCTCTGATTTCTAAAACTTTGGTCCATTCTCCATTTCTGGCTGTGCTTTTACAGGTAGCAGCCGAGGAGAAATTTGTCTTTAATTACATGGTTAAAAACTAGAGACAGGCCAGTTTCCAAATGCTGGTTTACTTACTCCTAAGTGCTGTTTCCAGGAAGACAGCCCTATCAGTTGCATTTTTATAGCCAAGCCATACAGTGACAGCAATTCAGACTGCATGCAAGAGCCCAAATACAGTGGCCCAGCAAGGACAAGGATGATTAGAAGAGATTTCTTTAGTGGAAGTAATTCTCCGAGCTGTAGTATAAGGTCCTGTTCTTGGTAAATACATACAAGAAATATGTCTCATCACCCAAGAATAAGAAAAAAAATAATATAGACTTGAGGACATGTAAAATGCAAATCAAGGTCTTTCAGGGAATGAACAGCTCAACTCTTGAAGAGGAAGAGAAGAGATCTGACCTTGCATAGGTTACTAAAATGAGGTCTATGGTTATCACATATAAGAACACCAGAAGCACTGAACATAGGAGAAATCTACTTAATGGAAAAGTCAATACTAGCAGAAGAAGAAGGTCTAAGTAGGTCAGAAATAAAGTTTGTCTGGAAATTAAAGGATGATTCCTGGCTATCAGAGGGGACAAATGTTGGAATAGGCTCCCAGCAGAAACAAAATCTTGAATACTTGAAAGGCAAAACATGATCAGTTTAAAAAATGGGGCTTGTATGACACAGTGCCTGATGCCCCGGGAGACTGGAGATCATGACCCGGGCGATACCCGCCAACCTAATGCTCCCGAGCTGCAGTTCACATGGCAGCAGGAGAAGCAACAGCCCTGCAGGGAAACATATTTCAGTGCAAGACCTTAGGAAATGCAGAGTCAGCCCTCTAGGTGTTGTGTGCATCTGTTTTTCTGTGCCTCTCTGACATTTGCTCTGTACTGAGGTGGCAGACCAAAATAAAAATGTGAGCAGTTGATATATGGCTTTTTTTCCTCTTTCTCCAGTTGACCAGATGGAAATTTGTGACCCCCAGGAAAAGCGGAACATAAAAGCTGTGGACAGAGGGTATGAAACTGTATTTTTTCTGCTGACTTCAACACAGGTACCACTTAATTTCATGGCTAATAGTTATGGGAAACCTGTGTTTAAACAGCACAAAAAAATCCTCTCCCTGCAGGTCTCATTACTGAAGCAAGTTCTCAACACAGCTTCCTCTCTTGGAAGGAAGCCTGGCTTTGAGGAATCAGCAGAAAACTGTTGCTGGGGGTTGGAAAGGGATTCAGGCTATGGGACACCCAGTCCCACTGATGAAATCCTTGGCAGGAGCTCAGGGCATTTTGCGTTTGTACCTAGATGTGCTCCGACGAACAAAGTCATTCAGCTGCATTGCCGCCATTCACAATACTGTTTTCTTCCCAGTAATTTAAATATGTCTTACAGCAGGGTGCAAAGAGCCTTCAGGATCCTTTAGTACACTGTCAGAATTAAGTGAGGTTAATTAAAACTCACTATTTAGAAAGCAAATAAGTCTAGTGGCTTCAAGCTATAAACCAAGTGACAACCAGCAAGTTGCAGGAAAAAAAAAATCTATGTTCTTTACAGGTGAGGTAATTCACCATTGCTCACAAGGGCAATGCTTCATGGCTTTTCTCTGCATGGGAGGGGAGTAAAGGCTGGTGTCGTACAGATAGTTTGCAGGAAGGAGAGCATTCCTGCATGACCATCATCATCTCAGTAATGACTCGACATGGGACTTCTAGAGGTACCTACCCAGCTGTGACCACTTTGCTGGGTGGGTGCCTGGACTCAGGAGCTAGAGTGGACCATTCTTCATGGATCAGTTGAGTCTTGTAAGAAGTTGAGAGTCTGACAAATAGATTTTTTCTGTCAAAACCATTCTCCAGAAGAGTGCCAGCTTTATCTACTGACAGCCACCAGAGACCTAGACCTGCTAGCATCTCAGACTGAAGTCTTCAAGGATCACAGAATCCCAGGTTGGAAGGGACCTCAGGGATCATCTAGTCCAACCGTTCTAGGAAGAGCACAGTCTAGACAAGATGGCCCAGCACCCTGTCCAGACGACTCTCGAAGGTGTCCAACATGGCCAAGTCAACCCCTTCCCTGGGGAGATTATTCCAGTGGTGACTGCCCTCACTGTGAAGAATTTCCCTCCTGTGTCCAATCGGAATCTCCCCAAGATCAACTTGTGTCCATTCCCCCTTGTCCTCTCCATGGGACTCCATGTAAAAAGGGAGCCTCCATCTTCTTTGTAGCTGCCCCTTAAGGATATGAGCTTAACTCTGGCGTCACCTCCAGAAGGCATTTTACAGAGGTAAAATAGGTAGACATTCAATTGCTTTAATCTTCTTCTAGTAATATCTAGATAGAGAAGTAGACTGGATTAACCTACAGCATTATGTACCAAGGCCTTCTAGGAGGTGTTTTATGCTTTCAAGGGCTAGCAAAACACCCTGAAAAAGAATTGTCCAGACACCAGTAGAGACTTGAGCATGTCATCCTCTCTTCCTCTCAAGATACATGTCTGCTGTGTCACATAGCACACCCAACATCCATCTCAGCCACACGTTAAAGATGGGGAAGAGTCACTCTTTATTATCACAAGGGTTCTTCCTGCATTTAGGCCAGAATTACCCAAATAACAGATTGTGGAGGGGTTGCAGCCACTACACTGTATGTAGCATCTGAGAATCTTTAACTGATGCAGTCGTTCTAATGAAATGAGCAAAGAAAATAATGCATAGCTGTAACCTGACATTGATGACTTCTATAACTGTTAAATAAACCGTCTGTAATGCACTCTGTGAGAATACAAATGATACAAACAACTCTGTAATAAGTCATTGATAATGGGAAGCAAAATGCATTAGAAGGGAAGAAAGAGTTGTGATTTAGGATTATTTGAAGGTATTAGTATACCTTGCAGGTCTTTGGAATGTACCCTTAAAAATATATTAATTTCGAAAAGCTGTCAGCTGCAGTCCAGTTTAATTAAAAAAAAAGAAACCAAAAAAACAAAAAAAAAACACCCAACAAAACAAAATTACAATGTTACAATACACACTTTTGTTTTTAAAACAATAAGAACCCTTATTTATATGCTCATTTTCAAAATCTTATACAGCCTGCCACTTTTTTGCAATGTGAGGCAACCTATAATCTAAAAGCTTAAAAGATAGATCATAATTGTTGATTGACAAGACAAAGGGGTGTGATTATAATTAGGGGGGTGATGCCTTGTGATTTTTAAGCTTATTATTGAAGATGTTTTATTGTTGGTTTCACTTCTGTTTATGGGAATATGCCTATATTTTTTCAATGGATACTTACTTTTTATCCTTCCTTTCACTTCATGTCTTTCATTTAATTACAGAGTATTTTTATTTTTTTCCCCCAATAGATAAACATTTTTTATAATGTCTTATTGTTTAGGTATAAAGCAACACATGTACCTTTGTCTTGGAAGACTCTTCCTTTTCTGACATGTTTGATCACTCATGTATTGCTAGGTATTGCTGTGGTAAGTGTCACCGTGGAGGCCATACATCTTTTACAGCTGTTCCTAGACAGAATTGCACTAGCAAACCTGGGCTGTGTTAATTTTGTAATGACCTGTGTTCACATGGATACAAAATGACACCGTTGTTCTGGGTGAGAAGCAGCTAAACATGTAGGTTTCCTGTGCTCAACAACCTCCAAATTAATTTTTTTGGCAGTGACTTGGAATATAAAAGCACTACGATTGGATAAAACCAGAACCTCCTCTAAGCTAGTTCTGAAGCCCTGCGGTGACCTCAAGCACACCCATATTGCTGTCATTAGCCATGAAGCACAGGCGGTGTGATCTCACATTGCCTGAGGAATGTGGTGGGGATGGACTGAAAACAATGTTCGATGGCAGATGCCAAGGGGAGAGTTTAAGGACAGAGAGAGGTACACTGCAACATGCCGCTCTACCCTGTAGCGATCTCTGGAGTTGGAGGTGATGCGATTGCATTTAGCAGTCATCAGCGAATTGATAGTTTTTCCATTATTTTGTCTAATCAATTTTTGAAGATGTGTAAGTATTTAGCAACTATTATGTCCTATGATGAAAGGTC
Organism: Phalacrocorax carbo; assembly: GCF_963921805.1. NCBI lineage: Eukaryota > Metazoa > Chordata > Aves > Suliformes > Phalacrocoracidae > Phalacrocorax > Phalacrocorax carbo. Next base: position 2,685,352 of record NC_087514.1, on the reverse strand, counting down.
CTGCAGCTTAAGTTTTTGTTCTGTCTAAGTATTCTCTTTTGCTCATTTTGAGCCTGCCACCTGCTATTTCTGTTTCAGGACTCCCAATAACTCTTTTGTTTTATTTTGCTTTGGTTTTATTTTGTTTTCTTTCAGCTTGTTTTGTTTTAAAAAGAAGATGATGAATAAACGGTTGGTTCCTTTTTGAGACCACTCAAGACTTTGCAGACCTCTGTCAGTTCCCAACGGTGTCATTTTCTGGGATGATGAAGCCTAAATTATTTATTTAGTCATTCTTTGCAAAGAGATTGTTCCACTTCTGTGACAATCTCTGTCACCTTTTTCTGCATCTTTTCCAATTTCATTCTCTTCTGTTAGAGACAGGGACATTGGAAAGGCACAGAGTAATTAGTGAGCGCATAATAGACATGTACCGTGGCTAACTATAAAAACGTTGCTGGAATTGCCAAGACACAGACCATCGCAATGCCCACTTTTAGGTTTATTCCTTGTGGTTTTCCAGTGGGCTGCTCCTTGTCTTGTAACTAGACTGTAAATGCCTTGAAGACAAAAGCAATCATTTAGTTCCCTCCTCAGCACCTGGCACTATTGAGTCTGGCATTGGATTAAATCTGAGACCAGGCAGCCAGTGCTGTGCAAACAGACCTGCTCGTGCATACCCCTTTACCCTGTTTCTAGATCAATTCTAGATCAATTCAAGTATTCACCTCCTGCACTTCCCTGTCGGATTCAGCGGTGACCTCCCCTCCCCATTCAGTTAAACACCCCTACTTTATCTCTGATTGGAGTCTGCCTGAATTCAGCTTCAAGCAATCAGTTCTGGTTCTGCCTTTCTCTGCCAGATTAAACAGTGTTTTATTATCCAGTATTTTCTCCCCATTAAGGTATTTATGCACCATAATGAATGTTCTTTTCACTAAGCTAAACAGATTGAGTTCTTTGACTTTTTTTTTTTTTTCATAATACAGTATTTTTCCAGCCCTCAAATAATTTTTGCAGATCTTTCTGTACCCACTCCGGGTTTTTTTTTCAGCATCTTGTTTAAAGATGTTGACAGCAGAACTGGACTCCGAGTGATGTGTTGGGCCAGATTATTAACTCTGGATTGATGTCTTCTTGGATCACATTCCAGGACACATCTGATTTGGATCAACACACGATAGCATGGAGATAGCATGGATCAACATCTGACAGATGCTGTCAACACATGATAGCAGGGAGATCAACACATGATAGCTACGGACTGATTATCATTTCAGCCAGTAAGTACGTGTTTTAACTCTATTCAAAATATCCCTTTTTGAGCAATTTTAATACTTGTTCTGCCGATCACCTCTGGGGCAGGATCCAGTCCCTTCCTGATGCATAAGCCACTTGGACCACCTAAGCGCTTCAGGAATCCCACTGAGACGGGGAGTTGCCAGCAATTTCTGCTCAGGTCTATAAAGAAATCAGTCCTTGCTCAGCAAATGAAGGAGGTGACTACCTCTCCCCAGCTAATCAGGACAATCTTATAATGCAGACTTACAAGCTCAGGCGCCAAATAACCAGGTAATCAGCAAACACGTGTGTTCTTCCAAATAATCCTTTATGTGGAAAGGGCAGCTATTGAGCTGGTATTTAGATACAACTGGCTGACTCTGCGTGGTCCCTGGCTCAATACTTTTAGGCTGTTGATTTTTGTTCTTGGACAATTTCAGCTAAGCTTAGTCCGTTTGTCGCTACAAGATCCTCTTTTTAGCAAACACTTCTGCTGGTAGGACTTGGATGTACTCAGCTCTGTGGGTCTGCATTCAAGAGGTCCTATACTGTCCAATCTTTGAGTGTTCAGCTTTTCCTGATGTCCCTAGTTGCATAGCTGTAAAGTCTGGGGTCCAAACAGCAGTGTCAGGACACATACGTTGAATACTGTGAGCTTACTGAAGTGTACTGGCACTGGATTAATTTTTATGCATCTTAGATTAATCAGTCGTAGCTGCAATTATTAAACACATTATTCGACTTTGCTAGGAGGCTTTGGGAAGTGCAGAGAGGTTTGCCATCTATGCCTGTATGTTGCTTGAGGTAGGGGAGTTTGGAAGAAAAAATACAGAGGAAACGTGGCTGATATGACAGAAAGAAAAATAACAACAAAAACAAACCTCCCAGAAAATCTGCCTTCCAAACAGTTCAGTGGCCATCCTCCCGTGACCGTCATCTCCATGGATGGGGAAATGACTGACCAAGTTAGGTTTCTTTGTCCCTGCAAAGAAGGAGAAATTGCTTTCAGTGACATTTACCTTTTTTTAGAGGATTGTGGATACAGGTAGGGAAAGGGGAGATAGGATTTAATGCCCTATGTCCCTTCTAACAACGCCCCAGTGTATATGGTGCCTCCGGCAAAACTCTCCAGAGTGAAAAAAATTATGTATAAAGTACAAAACCTCTTGGGTCTCAGTGTCCTGTTTTCCCTCTTCCTCTGTGCCCGTGCACTCATACATCAAATGGTTTAATGTGGAGCGAAGCTAATGATCTCCACGCACAAACCTCTTGCGTATGCTCTAAGTGTCTAAATGGGAAGTGGCTATGTACTCATGCTTCAGGCAAAGGCCTTTTCAAGCAATCATTCCTGTGAACAGCTGGATTCAACACCTGCATGGCAGAGGCTAAGTACTCTCCCTTATTTTGTGATCAAAAGGCTGAAAGGCAAGCTGCAAATATCACTCATTATCATTTATTATTCCAAATTATACTGAAGGGGAAATAGATCTTCAGGCTTCAGTCATACTCCTTTAAGTTCACCCTGTGATGATGGAGGACAGGAAGAAGTGTCTTTTCCTTGAAGTTATATTTGAGCAATATTAATATATATTTTGGGAGAATAAAGCTGCAGTGAGAATAAGGAAGCATTTCAGCCCTCATGAGTGGAGTTCAAGCAGCTGCCAACATTTCTGTGTGGCAGAAAAACTATCATTAAAAAAAGAACACATAAAAATTAATCTGCTCTGGTCTCCTGAACAGATATTTTTAAAAACCTCTTTTTCCAAAGTTTCCAAGCACCCACCTCATATTCAGTCTTCTCCACAGCCAAATGAAGCTCTGTCACCTTCAGTGACAGCTGGCCAGTAGAAAAGACATAGGAAGATGAGAATACAGACAGCAGCAACTGAGAAGCGCTGTGGTAGGATTTATGTGGCCAGGCTGTGCAAGTACTCATGTGTCAGTCAATGTCTTGATCAACAGGTTATTGGTGACCCTGCCAGCTTACCTCTGAAATTTCAGCAAAAAGAAAAAAAGATAACTTTGGGCAATTATTTTGATTCTATTCCAGAGTATCATGGACTAGGGGAGGTAGTAATTGGTCAGGAGTTATGCCTATTATTTTCTGACCAGCTTGGAAGTGTGAAGGACAATAGATGTAAGGTTCATCTGCCTCGATGACAGCGTGATATTTGTTTCTTACTGTTAATCCAGCTGCATGAATTCAAGCTTCATTGCAGATTTGCTCTGAAGGTGACCATTAGATAATGGGAAATTAAAAATGGCCAGATATTTGCAATTGCAAAGTGGACAGAAATAGAACCATAGAATCATAGAATAATTTAGATTGGAAAAGACCCTTAAGAACATCAAGTCCAACCGTTAACCTAGCACTGCCAACTCCACCACTCAACCATGTCCTTAAGCACCACATCTACGTCTTTTAAATACCTCCAGGGATGGTAACTCCACCATCTCCCTGGGCAGCCTGGTCCAAAGTTTGACAACCCTTTCAGTAAAGACATTTTTCCTAATAGCCAATCTAAACCTTCCCTGGTGCAGCTTGAGGCCATTTCCTCTTGTTCTATCGCTAGTGACCTGGGAGAAGAGACCAACCCCTACCTACAGAAGGGGTCCCCTCAGTCTCCTCTTCTCCAGGCTAAACCCACCCAGCTCCCCCAGCCGAACCCCCAGCACACTTGTGCTCCAGACCCTGCCCCAGCCCCGCTGCCCTTCTCTGGACACGCTCCAGCCCCTCAAGGCCCTTCTTGTCCCGAGGGGCCCAAACCTGAGCCCAGCATTCGAGGTGGGGCCTCCCCAGGGCCGAGCACAGGGGCCCCATCCCTGCCCGGCTCCTGCTGGCCACACCAGGGCTGACACAAGCCCGGGGGCTGGTGGCCTCCTTGGCCACCCGGGCACTGCTGGCTCATGCCCAGCCGGCTGTCAGCCAACACCCCCAGGGCCTTCTCCGCCGGGCACTTCCCAGCCCCTCTGCCCCAGGCCTGGGGCATTGCCTGGAGTTGGTGTGACCCAAGGGCAGGACCCGGCACTGGGCCTTGTTAAACCTTGTACAATTGACCTTCGCCCATGGATCCAGCCTGTCCAGATCCCTCTGCAGAACCTTCCTAATCCTCGAGCAGATCAACACCCCAGCTCAACAAGTTGTCATTTTCAAACTTACTGAGGGTGCACTTGATTCCCTCATCAAGATAATTGATAAAGATATTAAACAGAACTGGTCCCACTACTGAGCCCTGGGGAACCTCACTTGTGACCAGCCGCCAACAAGATTTAACTCCATTCACCACAACTCTCTGGGCTCGGCCATCCAGTCAGTTTTTTACCCGGCCAAGAGGATGCCTCTTCCAAGCCATGAGCACACAGTTTCACCAGGAGAATACTGTGGGAGACAGAATCGGAGGCTTTACTAAAGCCCAGGTAGATAACATCCACAGCCCTTCCCTCATCCACTGAGTGGGTCATCTTGTGATAGGAAGAGACGTGCCTTTCATAAACCTATGATGACTGGGTCTGACCGCCTGGTTGTCCTGTACATGCGTGTGATGGCACTCAAGATGGTCTGCTCTGTAACCTCCTCTGGCACCATCATCAGACTGACAGGTCTGTAGCTCCCCAGACCCTCCTTCTGGCCCTTCTTGTAGATGGTCACCTTCATGTTATAAATGCAAGAATCCATCTGGGCATCATATGGAGTTTTGGGCTGTTTGCAGTATCCTGTGAATGTATATCCTTTCCTCACAGTACAGAGGAAAGAGCAGTTCCATGAAGCCCTTTGCCAACAGATTTCTGGCTACATTTTTCTAGGACATGTAATGGAAATATTTGAGAACAGGGAAATAAGATCGCTTACTTGAGAGCTTATTTCTAGGTAGCAGTCCTCTCTGGTTAGACAGAGGTGTAATGCTTCACTCAGTGTCCGTCAAACCTGGGACCCTTTCCGGCCAGGCTGTGGTGGCTTTTTACACAACAGTTAAAAGATGGAAACATCTGCCAGAAAGAATCTGGAAAGAGGCTAAGGCCTCCTTCAAAGAGAAGAGTTGTTAATCTTAATGCGTTCTCTGAAAACCTGCTCGATCGTAGTAGAATAAATGCTTTAAAGCAAGCAGGTAGCCCTGATATGCCTGAAATAACATGGTCATCACTCAGGAATTGATTTCAGTTGCTGATTCTTAGACTTTCATAACCTGAAATCAAAAAGAGTGGTATCCATGTCAAGGCAGAGGTACTTAATTGTAGGTGTCAACAAGTAGCTTTCTACACGTGCATTTGTATCTGAGCTCTGAGTAGAGTGAAAAGCTAATCAATATAGTCAGCAGGCTTGACCACCAGAGACACCCAAGGATGTCACAAATGCCACTAGATATCTGTCTTTAGGCAACTTGATCTTATCTATGATGTCTATTTCAGAGCAAACTGAACTACTGTCTAGGATCCTCTGACTATATTGATCAGGTCTGTGTTGACTGGAGCTTTGATACCTGATGAGCATGTTGATAACAACATACAGAAACCTAAACAGCCATGGCTTGTCCTAGAGCTGAATCCCACCGAACATGTCTTCAAAGTGCCAGCAGTGTTTCCTCTCCTGTACCCTTAAAGAGGTTACAGAAAAAATACTTAAGCAGTACCTTTGTTCCTGTCCCTCAGCACTTCTGGGACACTAAAGCATAGGCACTCTCCCAAGGACAAGCACTTCCAGTCTGGTCCTCTTAGTATCCAAGTTGTGTCTTAGAAAGAACAACACACCATCTTGATATTTTCCGATTGTATTTTTGGTTTGTTAACGGCTGAAAGTGAACAGGGTTTTGTCACATGCTTAAAGTCCTAACCTGAGAATTGTGATTTCTGGATTTAGCTCCCAGCTACAGCACAAATGCCCTGGGTGGCTTTTGACAGGTCCTTTAACTTCCTTGTCCCTTAAATATTAATAGATAAAATGGAGCCTATTTTTCCTAAGGCAGTTGAGCTGAACGCACAAATGACTCTGAGATGTTATAGTAATGGTGGCATTTGACAAATGTAAAGGATGATGCTGCAGTTATTAGTGTGATGGATCAAAACTTCACTTCAGGTTCATTAGCTTCATCTTTTCACTTGTCAGTGTATAAACACACTATTTTTGGCAGCTCAGATTCCAAAGAACTCATTATTAGTATTTAAAGTCTGCCTGAAATTAAAAAGTAGGGTGGTGCATGGGAGCAAGGTATTTTTTCCTGGCACTGTGAAAATTATGTTTCTTGGCACCATTCTATAAAGTAAACACAGAAGTTTCCCTCAGTGACAGGAAGGAGGAAAGATTACTAAGGGGTGCAGCAGAATTTGAGAAGAATAAGTGCAAATTACTTTTGCAAAACATCCTTGACAGAATTGGATTTTGGATGAGACATGGCTCAGGCTGAACAGAAACTAACAAACATGGCCAACCCAAGCTGATTTTGATGAGCCATTTGGGATGTCTCTGCACTGAGCACCAGGCTAAACAGCTTATCTGCTCTGGTGGTGTGCCCTGCAGTAGGTCTGTGTGCTTATGCATTGTCCCTGAGGTAGTGTAAGACCTTCTATCCCCATAAATACTCACTGTGGCTTTGCTAAGAGCTGGATTCAGAAGTAGCGTGGCCTCATTGATCCCATGCTGAATCTCTGATAAAAGACATAGTGAACAAGAGTTGGTTCAGAGTTGGCCTATCACCTAAATTGTCCTTTACCTGCTTATATTAGAATGGATAGCTGGGATCTTGCTCTATTTTGCTAAGTATGAAAATGTCATTTCATTTTACAAGGACTCAGAATTTGAGGCATTTGGAGGATGAAGTACCTTTTAGGCAAGTGTTTAGTATAGATTGCACTAAGTCTACTAAATGCATTCCGTGACAACAAGTGACAACAGTCATTATTGACAGAGGTGATGGATCGAGGTGTTTCAGGTGAGCCAATCGGATAACCTCAGCAACCCTGACTTCTTCCCTGGCTGTGTTGAAAGACATGTCCTGGCCTGTGCTTTAGCAGGTACTTAACAATGCATAACATCTGTGGGATGTTTATGGATAACTACACCTTGGAAATCCAGACCAGGGGAATTCACACCAAGGTAGGGTGTTGTTCATCATCCAGCTTCTCCTCTGAAGATAGGAAAGGTAGAAAGTCAGCCTGAAGGCTGAATTAACAATATTGTTTCCTGGTGTTTACCTGTCCATCTGCATTCCTCATTAATACCTTGTTTTAAATTTAGTCTCCCATTCCTATACACATGGCAGGACATTTTTGACCTCCATTTGTCATCAGTGAGGCAAAAATGCCTGCTCCACTTCTGTCTTGCAGAGGGGTTATGATTAGGAGCAAAGATGCTGTGGCATTTGTTTTCTAGCAGCAGGGAAGGGTATTTGTTCTTGATCTTCATTCCAGTGGAGGAGAACAGAGAGGTACAATACATATGCTAGTTTCTCTCACAGAGAGGAAGATTTGCTCCTGGATATTTATGCCCTTGGTGGAATGTTTCGTTAGCTTATATGACGTCTATCAGCAGCCTCTCAGGGCTAGGGAAGTTTTAGATGGAGCTGGCTGGCTTTGCCCTGCATTGGGTGGGGATGCTCTTTCACTGCAGGGCAGCAGGGAGGCTGGAAACAACTGTGGGGTAGAAGCTCCTTAAACTGATCTAGCTAATTCTGCCGGCTCCCTTTCCTCTATCATTTTTGCCTTCTGTCAGAGGTAAAAATGCTGTTAACATGCACCAAAGATATGCCGTGTTACTGTGCTGACAAGCATAAGTCATAAATGTGATTCAAGTTCTCCTGCTTGATGACAGTGACCTTGCATTGATTTGGGAAAGATTTGGATGGTCATAATTCAGTGTCACCACAGTTTTTTACTCAGCGTCTCTGGGTTTCAGTGAGAAACTGTCTCTGAGCTGGTTTTCTCACCAGCAGCCATGTAAGGTGAATTTCCCACTGGATCAATTACTGAGAATTGTGGTGCTGCCATTGTCTCACCATAAATCGTCCTGATAATGAGGCAGGTGAGCGCAGATTCCAAACCTCGGGCTCATGCAGGTTCGATGAGGATAAACCCATCAAAAGGTTGTGAAATACTATGAAACTTGCTGTTACAAAGCTGCTGTGGAAGAAGCACATAATTAAAAACAATCCCCTGGAGAGAATATCATTTAATCTTCTTCATATAATCCCACCACTAGGACAGAAAACACAATAAAAGAAGGGATCTGAATCACAGAGAAAACAATTCATTCTTTGTTGTGTGATTTTCTGGGATTCCTTCCTGGAATTTTACACTTGATCTCTAATATGAGGTCAATTATTGAGACTTGTAAGTGAAAATTGCCAAGTTGTATTTTAACAAACATGACATTTCTGTTGTGCATGTGAACATCTTGGTCTTTTAGTTTCCGATATGCTCTCCAGTCTCAAAAGCACAGCATGGTTTCAGAGACACAACGGGGGTCTAAAAGCATGGTATTTTATTGCGGAACACAGGATTTATGAGACTCAATTAGACCGTGGTCCATTTGTTCCCATATCTTGCCTCAAGCACTGAGAGAATTCCAGTATTTCAGAGGCAAGTGAAATTATAGTGAAAGAGGAGATATGGGAATTTTTCTTAATGAAATTTGAAAAGTTTTTGTACCAACCTAGAACTCAGGTCTTGCTAAATGGAAACTCCATAGAGAGCTGTGAGTCCTACAATGAAATTCGGGTCAAGATTTGACTAACCTTAGGATGAAAATTTAAGCTATATTCAGGTTCAAATGAAGGGACAATTCTCCCTAGCTTCTAAGGCTGTGATATTAGTAACATTTATTAAACACATGATAGAAATGTCTTGAGGCATTAGCCTTGGTCAAAGCCTCTTTAGTCTCCATACTGTATGTAATAAAACACAGCTTTTCTTCTGGGTTGCCCTGTCCCATTGTATTTTCAGCAGAGGAAAAGAGTCAAGAAAAAGATATATTACTTTCATCAAATCTTAGTTGCTTCTTGTCCCATACTCCCTCAAAGAAAAAAAAACAGAGGTTTGATTCTCTTAAACTTAGGTTTTTAGTGTCCATATTTGTGATGCAACTGGAGAGTGCTGTGTTGCAAGCTGTTAAATCCCACAACATGAGTGGGATAGTTATGAGTGCCACCCTCAGCATAGTCTCTGGGTAAGCTTGGTTTTCATTTCTTATCATGCTTAGATTGATGGTAGACATGACTTTGATGAGTTAACTCCCACCAGTCCCTTACAGAAGGGAAAGAAGATGCCATGTGGCTGGAAGCGTGCAAGTATAGGAATCTTCTTTTTGAGTGGTTCATTCTTGCAAGCCCAGAAATTGGGTTTGACTTGGGACAGAGCCTAATCAAACCCAGATTTAGGATGACTGAAGGAAAGACTTGTTTCCTACCAGGTGCTAAGCTCCTAGCAGCTAGATTTGTGAAAAATTCCTGATGGACTTTACTCAGGAGTGATGACTTTATGACAGAAACCTTCAGCTTCTGGGATCTTGTTCATGACATGATTCTTGATCCTATCTGAAAATCCTGGTTTGGTTTAGAGCAGCACAAGTGGCTCCAGGTATCAGAACCAGCAGTGAGGGCTGGGACAAGTACAAGAGATTGTACTGTGGCTCTAGAGAGCTCAGTGCTGAATCTTTCCTGATAAACTGTTTATATATTGTTCTAAGCAGTCAAAGGTAAGAGTAGACACCTCTTTCCAATTTCCTCTTGATCCAAGGGAGAGTTTTCTATGATGCCTGCGCTACGATATTACAAGATGTGGCTGAAGTTGCAAACAGGTAGGATAGCAATGATGACTAAGGAACAACTAGGTTTTCCCTCAGCTTTCATCTCTCTGTGCACAATCATGATGGAAACATAAACAAAATATCTTCAGGGTCTTTTTTTTTTAAAAAAAAACCCTTTGGAGATAATCTTGGCAGACACGGAAAGCATAAAAAGAAAGTCACAGTAATTCTGAATCTCCTTTCAGACTTCTGCAGCATTTCAACAGATTAAGAATTTGGACCATTTACTTTGTATTATCTGAGTTTCCTTGAGTAATGAATATATTAAGTTTGACCAATCTGGTCTTTTATTTTTTAAAAAAATTTTGAAAATAAATTGGGGGTAGCGGGGTGGAGGGGAAGAAGCAAAACCCCCCCAAAACCTGCTGAATAATTTTAGACAGACAATCAAGAGAGAGGAAGTCTGAATCTCTCTGACTATACCCTTTGGCACCTGAGCTAGTCACCCTCAATTTTCATTACAAAGAGTCATATCCTAAAAGTGTCTGTTCTATCTTTCTTACTTCAGATATTTACCTGGAGATAAGAGAACCTCTAGCTCTCACAGTGAAAGCCTGGGTCATCTAGGTCCTATGGAGATGGACAGAAAAGCCTATGGCCTTCTCCTGGTGGCAGATCAATCCTTCTCTGGATTTGAGTTTGTCTCAGGGGAGTCTGTGGCAGTTCTGAAAAGACCTTGAGACACTGCATGAGAAGCTGACGTGAAAAAGTGTGGCTAATTTATAATTTTGCCACCCTGCCACCCCTGATGCCATGAATGAAAAGGCAGAGAGATCTGAAAACTCATCTGCAGCAGCTGAATTGCAGCTGCATTAGGGCTCTTTAGGACTCTTCATTTAGGAGAAAGCTGTACAAAGCAAGAGTAAAGGATCCCCATGGAAACTCACATCAGAGGAAACCTGCCTTTGGCAATGTGAGTCTCCTGTTGCACTTCAGGTGAAAAGCTGCTGATTTCTGTGTATCCCACCTCTAAGGCAACGGGTGTCAGAGGCAGCTGGAGGGATTACCTGGGTTGCGAGGGCTGGTGGTCATACGCAGATGGTGCCTGGAGCACGTGGGGACACTTGGTCAAGATGTAACGCCATCATAAATGATGTAAACTACATTTCAGATCAGTGCTGTGATTGCCTACTCTGGCTTCTTGCCTGCTGAGACAGGAAATAGGATTTTTTTCAGTGCTAATTTCTGCTTCAAGTCTGATAGTCATGCTAATACTAAAGCTTAACTTTTAAATAAGAAAAATCCACTATAACAAGGAAAAAAAGTTCTACTTGATTTAAGAGTTACAGGGATGGAGAATCCATCACAGCATTAGTTAAGCAGATTAAATAGTTAATAGCACACTGTTACGAATGTATTCCTTAATTTCATCTCTAAATTAGAGCTCTGCAAATAATTGATATTTTGGTTCACTGGGCAAATTAAAAATAAAAAAGAAAGAAATTGATAACGAAAGAAAACATTTTGGCATGAATGAACTCTTCAATTCGTAAACCAAAACACTGCTATGAAGGTCTGAAAATGTGAAGTCTAATTATAATAGCACTGCAACTGTAGTAATGAGGGACTAGAGAGTGTGACTGATGAGCGAAAGATAATGGTCTAATGGGCATGATGTGCACAGCCCTTCGAAGACTAACAAAAGCCTACGTGAGACATCTGTGGGACTGTGTAAAGGACAGATACACCAAGCAATTTTTGAAAATGGTATTTAAAGGTGAAGAATACCCAGTGAACATGTGGCTCTGCCGGTGGTTGAATTTTTCGTGCATGGTTTGTGCATGGACAAGGTAATTAGCTGCCTGAAATGCACATGTCAGGAGATTGCCAGCAGTAGGAGAAAGCGTGATACTAAAAGAGGAACCTAACCCTCCGGACGTGAACTCCTGGGCAGCTGGACCCCGCTGTGTGATGGCTGGTTATTAGCACATGGTATTTGGCTTGCTGTCTACTGTACTGCACTGAATGAGAAAAGTGCAAGACAAATCAAACCTTGAGTCCAGGTGTGCATTTAGAAAAAATCTAGGCTTAGGCTGGGACAGATGTTTAGAGACAGACTCTGGAACAGGCAACCATTTCCAGTGGTCAAGCAGATCCTGAACAGAGCAGCTAGCTTAATTTCTTTCTTTCTCTCTTTTTTGTAATTAAAAAGAAAAGAAAAAGAAGGAAGGATGTCCACATTTTGCAATGTTTAGTCTGTGATCCTATTATTTTCCCAAAATCAGTGAGGGTAGATTTACCAGAGGGATGAGTGGAGGTTGCTAGTCCTTCATCCTTCCCTCTGATGATATGCAACCCACGTATGTTACCACTTGTATGGTAGAGGATGCAAGCACCACTGACTCTTTCTCTACACGTCTCCTCCAACATGTGAATTTTTGCTGCATCATGCTCTGCTTATTTAGGTAATATCATACAGAAATGATCTATTTTCTTAGAAAATTACACCTTTCTAGTGACAGTTCCAAAAAGTTTCAAAAATGCCGTTCTTTTGAAGATTTTTTAAACCAATCCATCATAATTTCAGCCAAGAGAAAAAAGAAAAATCTTTATTTTATTCTTGGTCCTTCTGGTTTCTGTTTCTGAAGCAGTTGTTCCTGTTATACCCTCATGTGAAGGACCCTCAAGATTACTTGCAGGTCAGTGATAGTTACGTTACTTTTCCCCTTCTTTTACTCCTTCCTTTTAAAATACAGCCCTTTAGACTCCTTTATCTATTTGGAAGCAGGTAGAAAGCAGATCAAGAAAAACAATAAATGCAATGAATGGGAAAATCTCCAAAAAAACACACACAATAACTTTCCAACATGGTCAAACAATGTCATGAACAGTAACTTTGTTATGCTCAGAAGTGACAACTTTAAAACCAAGCTCAGAAATCGAAACATTTCATTCCTCCCCCACCCATTTCTCTACCTATGTTGTGGGTGTGTAACGGATGTCTTTGGGGCCAACAGGCCATAACTGAATGAAATACATGTAAAACAAACAGAGTGAAAAGTTATAACTTGAGCTGAAGGGCTATAGATCCCCAGAAATGTTGATTAATATCCTGTGTGGATAAAAAAAGGTAAGCAAGGCACACATTCACCAAAACCTGGTTATGTTTTCCAGATATGCCAGACTGTGTAGGGTTTTGTGCTGCAACAAAAATTGAGATTTACATTATAATTAGCAGATAAAGAACCCAACAGTCACCAGCAATTCTCTTGACACCATCCCAGCTCTTTCAGCCATGGTAATATATTCATGGATTACGAAAATAATTTAAATTACATTCCCAGGTAGTGGATGTAGGATTTGTGAGACGACATTGCATTGCTTTACCTGATTTTACCTGATATATCCAGTTCTGAATAAGAGAGGATGAGGAAGGAAGGAAAGAACTTATTAGTCATAATAAAAAATAATGATGAGAACTGAGATCACAGCATTGTCGGGTGATGTCTGATGGGATGAGGTATGAAGAATACTGGATATTTCCAGGTCAATACCTTGCTTGTTTTGCCAGGCTAACTGATCTACCAAGAGCTCCTCATACTGAAATACTGTGTGGTCATCCAGGCAAGTGAGTGTGAAAACCAGTGGATGAATCAAGGGCTGGGACACAGGGAGGTAACTTCTCCCTTTCAGAACAGAGCAAATAAGGCATCTTCAAAGGACTGGGCAGACGAGAGTAGGTGGGAGAGGCTGAATATGGGATTAATCACAGGCAAAGGACAAATCCCAGACAGAGCAAAACAGCCAAAGATTTGCAGCATTTTTGCTTGGGGCAGGGCTATGGAGAACCACTTGGCCAGCCATCAAGAGAGGAACAGAGATCTGTGAAGCTCTGCTTGCTGCTGGAAATGCAATTACCCAGTAGTACTCTCTCCTCCAGCTCCTTCCTGGAACTCGTGGCAGTTTGCTATTCCAGATGACCCTTCTTTCTGAACCTTGTTTTTCCACAATGTGAGCAAACCTGGTCAGATCTCAACTCTTCTTCTTGAGAATAAGAAATATTGGGTTTTATTTGCGCTTCTAAGAGCCTCCTTCTGGCTCCGAGGGATCACTCTTCTGCCAATTCCTTGCTATAGTTTGGGAACTGGAATGTTTTCTTTAGTCTTTGTGTAGTTTGATGTATGACCCTGAGGCAACTTCTCCAGCAGCTAACTGAAACAAGAATTGGCAAAGGGCTACTGTGAACTTCCCACATCTTTCTTTTTTTTTTTTTTTTTTTTTTCTTCTGTGCACACTGGCACCTCCAGGAAATAAAGTTTTAATGAATCCCAAATTCAGAGACTGAACTTTCAACTTTGGGTTACTGGAAATGCCTTCAAGGAAAGGTGGTGATATTGACTTCATTGTAAACAGAAGGAAGTACTTATGAAATAATTGCATTTAAACAGGAAAATACTTGCTGTATCTCAGAGTGGTGTTACAAATGAACATAAGAATAGATGCTCCAGGGAAGACCAAAAGCTCAGTCTACTCCAGTGCGCTCTCCCCTGCAGTGAGCAGTAGCAGATGCTTGGAGTAGAGTAAAACAGCTGATGCCTCATCACTATACTCTCCCAGCCTCCAGCAAACTCCTATGTCCTTTCCAAGCCAGAGATGATGTCTCTTTGAGTGAAAGCCTTTGATGAAGTTTTTATTTCATGGCATTGTGGATTTGCTGGAGGAATAACTGAACCTACATGATGCTGGCTGTCAGATGAAAGCAGTCATTCCCAAGTCATGACTCTTGGGTAAAATATTGCCCTTGAAACTTGTGATCACTAGACAGCATGTGAATAGAAGAAATACAGATGTTTAGACCTATAAGAAAAAGCAATGGGAATTTATCACCAAATGTTTGGGAGTTTGCCACTAGCCACGGAGGGGGTGGTGGATGGGTCCACACAAATAGGTGATTCCAGTGGCTCTGTTGACTCCCAAAAATCTATTAAAATGGGAAACATTTCTCTGGGATTAAAAAAGGCCTCTGACAATCCCCATTACCAACCTGAATTTGAAGAGTATGCAAGAGACACAAGTTACTAATCTTCCTGGGGCGAGACACAAAGCCAAACCTGCTGTTTGGCTGATTAAAACCCAGTGATTTCAAATTTCTGGTTTTGAGCGAACCTATCCCGCTTGTTTCAATTCTCTCAGAACACAACCTTTTTAATTGACTGAACAGTGGCACACTATGTTCTGTTTCTACCTGGTTATTTATACTCTTCAAAAAAAAAAAAAACAAACCACCAAAGAGAAAAAGAGAGACACAGAGGCCCGGCAGCCCAGTAACCTGCTGAAACATGCCAGATGCTTTGGATTTTTCACACTCCTGATGTTTGCCTTGACATAGATTGGGCCCAATATTGTTAGTTTGCAACAAGAACATTTTGTTTATTAGGAATGTGCAGTGAATTATGATAGGAGTTGACTGACCTGACAGAGGCTGAGAAATTGCACAGCCTTGTGGATGATGTATTTTCATAGCTCAAACACCTGTGGAGCCAAGCTCTGTATGAACATTCACCAAGCAATTCCTTGGTCAAGACTGAGAGGTCCCCGGATAAAAATCTGATGCCTACTGATTTCCAGGGCTCCATTTCTTCATGGCTCTCAACCAAGTCTAAAAGGATGGATTTGTTACTCCATCTAGCCTTAAAATCTGTGGGCTGCTGAACTAAGCAGCTGGGAAATCAGGTACTGTGGCAGTATTTCCTGACTGCTGCCAGGTACCTACACAAGAAAATGTCCATGACCTGTAATGAGGACCTGGGAAAAACAGGCAGATGTTCCGGTTGTGTGTATCTCTGTGCACATCTCTGACTGCATGGGCCAGTCACCCAAATACATCTGTCCTTCATACCGATAAGGCTGAGGGACTGGTCTACAGAAAATCTTATCAACATATGCAACAGTATTTAAAGGCTGTACATAACCATACACCTTCTCCAGGGCTTTACAAAGATATTGTCAAAACCTACCAGACGGTAAAAATTGGTTCTAGAAAAATTACTTTGTGTTGTCATATATAGTTATAAATACCAAATTTATGGATGGAGATTCAATCACAGCCTTGGAAAATCATGGTAGGCAGAAGGGACACAGGGCACCACTTAGAAGTCATAGTTTTGGTCAGTGTGTCTTTCTGCCCTTATCCTATAAAAGAAGCCAAGTAAAGATCATAATTAAGTCATAAAACAGGAGGAAAAAAAGCCCTCCCTCCAGTTCCCCCCAGTTCCTCCTCCAAACTTACTGCCTGCAGGACCAAGGAGAAAAGTCTCAGCCTGTCTCCGTGTCATGATCCACTGTTGGGCTGAACAATTTGGTAGAGGTTAAGCTCCACTGCTTTCCAACCAACCTCAGGTAGCTCTGGGTGTTTGGGGGTGGCTGGGCTTAACTTCTGATTAACTCAAATATTTTATCATGACTAGGCTTCTTTTACATTCTCAGAAACAGAATTAAGACTCAAAACAGAGTCAAGTGCCAAGTCACTTTATTTAGCCAACAAAAAGTGTGCAAGAGAAAAGGAGACACAGAGAGAAAAGAGTGAGAAAGGGAGGGAGAGAGAGTTGCGATAGCTACCACCATGGATCTGTGGCATCCCGTCGGTCTGATGTATCTTCGAATCTGGTGGGAGAATGTTCTACATTCTTCTTTCTTCTTTCTCCTTTCTTCTTTCTTCCCTTCCTGCTGGTCTCCGCTAGTTTTTCCTTTTATAGCGTTGTTCTCAGAACTGTTTTGCATACTCACACCTCCCGTTCATCGATGGGAACACTTGCCTAGTACCATCACTAGAGGGTCGGAACTCCCCATGTGTGGTCAGTTGACCCTAGGCACAGGCGCATGTGCAGAAGACCAGGGCTATGCGCTCTGAGGCAACAGGATGCATACGTGTTCCTGTTGGGTCAAATTGTCCTTGTTGCCATGGTGACCTGCTCGGTTGCCGTGGTGGTTAAAACCGTCCTAGTTGCCGTGATGGCTAAAACTGTCCTGCCAACAATGCTGAGACAAGTTTCTAGTCCCTTACATCCTTGCGGGAATTTTCTGCAGGACATTCTTCCCTGGACAGACTAACCAAGTGCCATGCCTTACCCAGCTTGATGATGTCAGTAATTATTAGCAGATTCTGTGCACCACTGTTAAAGTCTGGATGCAATCAAATGTCACTCAGAGATAACTTGACAGCCTTTGGGCAGATAACCTCAAAGGATCTGTGATGACTAAGATACAAAGGTGTACCTGATCATCTCCATTAGTATGGCTGGGACACAACAGAGAGTTAACACACCCTGTGATCCTAGGATGGGGTTGGCAGCTGTTTGGTATGTTCTTGTGGAAAGCAAAAGGTATGTCTGACTGGTTGCGTGAACTTCCAATCTTGTCCTTAAAATTAATCTTCTTTTTTGAAAATGATGATCTGTTTGTAACCACATCCAAGAGCAAGGAAAAAGTGGAGGGTCAATTGGAGCAATTTGGTATGCATCTTCCATGGGCCATTCTTGCAATATGGAGGACCTGAAAAACAGAGTGCATATTGAGCCTGGAGCCACAACAGAAGGCAAAAAACCAACTGAAGAATAAGCCAATTGATGCTGACCTCTCTGACCTGAGATTTCCAGTGAGAGTTGTCCCAACAGGCTGTGGAAACTAGCAGCAGAGCATGGGAATAAACCAGTGCAACAGACTACATTTTGGGGGGGGGGGGGGAAAGGCAGATTACATTTTGAGCTAATCACCTTGCAAGACGGATACGGAGGTTGTCCAGTTTTGCTGTTACCTCCTCTCACCCTACAGAATGCAACACCAGAAGCCTAGACCAGTGAAATCACGGCATGGATGCTTCTCTCTAGGGCAACCTGCAAGGAGGTGATGCCTTATTTGAAACATGGCCAGGAAAAAGCAGAGGTTGCTATGCTTACTTGCTATGTGGTTTTACTCAGGGAATATACAAAAGCAGCAAAATATTCTGCTTATCTCATCCAGGCCACTAAATGGGCAATATTAAAGGAGTTTCAACCATTTTGAGAAGAGCTTAGCAATCTACCAGGAAGTATTGATTACAGTAAACTATGCCTCCTGACAAGCTCGCTCAGTGCCAAGTCAATCATGAATGAGTTTATGAAACTGTCTGCTCCTCTTAGGCTGCCCAAAATAGTCCTGCAGGGTTTCTCTGAAGGAAATGAAAGAGCAGGCCTGCTGTAATATCTAATGCATCTTTCTGACAGAGAAGACATAAAATGTAGCTTTGGATCTACCATGTGAATTATACTGAAACCAAGGGCTGAATGTGAAGCTCCGTATAAGAACACAATCTGGCAGAGTAACCTAACCCAGTTCTGTACTGGGGAAAGAAACTTTTCTCCTTATGAAAAGGACACCCACAACCCTTTCTTCTCAGTTGGGTGGGATATCGGTAACCTGCAGGACTAAGATGTTTGTGGGAGTATCTGAGAGCTTTGGATGCCACCAAGACTGGTGGTTCCCTCCACCATGAGGCTTCATGCCCTGGTGTGCTGCAGCCAAATATAGTGGTACCACAACTGAACTCACCACACACTAGGGAAAGATTTAAACACATGAGAAAATTAGGTGCCAAACTCTCCTTGATTTACATGCTGAGATGAAGACACTATTTTATGATAAGGATTGGTCCATTCTACCTAAATGCAATCTCAACAGCAACGGTCTCTCTGTCACCAAAAAATCCCAACCCAAAGCAAAACAAAAATTTGGGTTTTATTATGAGGGGAGTTGTTTGCTTTTTTCCTATGACTGAGGTCTTTTATTTTTTCTCCTGTCATTCGCCACCTCCATTCACCTTTGTTTTCCTTTAATATTCCAGAGCAGTAACAGGTAAATGGTCACACTGTAATTGAATAATTCCTTGACAACTTACATTCTGACTCAGTTAAGAGAAAGATACAAAACTCTGTAGATATTTCAGTTGGCCATAAAATTGCAATCAAACTCCTGAAGGCTGAAAGGAATTGGATATGAAGAGTGGAGATTTGTAACTCTCATGATTTGATCTGAATATATAGAATGATAGCCCTATTTATATTCCTGAATGGTGATAAGCACCCGGAGGGCAAGTTCTCAGCAACAACCCTAAAGAGACTTGCATGGTGGCCAGGTTTTGTGGCTGGCCCTCTGCAAAATGGTGCGCTTTGCCTGAATTATTTTCCTGCCTCAAGAAGGTGTGGCAGCAATGACATTCAGAGGTTAATTCCCAATTGAAATCTGGGTAATAGCCTTACCACCCTAGAAGGGTCTCAAGAGACCCTTTCCCGTTTGCATAAGAAAGCGTACTTTCAGACGGATACTTTCAAAGTCCCATCCCTCCTACAGCAAGTATATTCGTGATTGAAAGCAAATATGCACGACATGACAAATAAGTTTTGACATACCTTTTCGAAGAAATTTAGTCTTTGTTATGACTGGGGTGTCCCTCAGGTGTGCTCAATATTGTATGTCGAGAAAAAGAGTTGCAATATCCCTTCCTTTCTATAGCAATAGGACTAACACTACCACCCTTTCCATTCTTCAGCTAACATCTCTCTCCCCGTTCCCCATCCGGATATCTCTCTTCCTCACATGACAGCTGAGTTAATATAAAAATGACAGTCCCTGTTCTAAACTGGTTGTGTGTGATGTGATCATCTGCTTAAACACTTCTCCTGTCAACTCTGGCAACAACTTGACTGTGTTTTTTTGCTCTCCGTTCAGATCAAACAGAGCAAATTGTTCACATTTCCATGATAAGCAGCTTCCTACAGTCTGTGAATCTTTATGGGGTGCAATAATTAGACTGCATGATCATAAGGGTCTTTTCCAACCTAAATGATTCTGTGACTAAACACATCCTACCTGGCTTTCTACATTTCTCTTTCTCTTACTTCTCTTCTGCCCAGAAAAACCACTGTAGTCTGCCTACCCTTGAAGGCACAAACAATATCATAAATTTTGTAGTATATTTACCAAGGCTGAGAAGGTTTTCCTTATGGCTTCTGGTTTTACAAAATGGTCTCCAAGTTGCAATCAAATCCTTAACATTCACATGATCACTTGAAGAAACTGAGGGAAGTGGGAGATATTGGAAATATTTCAACTGACAAAGGAAACAATTGACAAATGGGTTTTTGCTCTTGCTTTAGTGCAGAGCAATTATAAGAAGTGGGATCTACAGTACTGGCTTTAAACATGATAATGGTATGACAATTCATATACTTGACTTGCAAGTGAAATCGAAGGGAGTCTCACCTCAGTGATTTTGTCTGTTCTATCACTGAGTCCTTGCTCTGCCAACCAAGCAGCAAGAGCTCATCTTACTTTTATTTGGTAAATATTAAACTAAACTGCTCAGATTTTTTATTTTTCCCGTCAAAGATTTGCAAATCCACAGGGCAGGACTGGGAAGCCTCAGTCTTGTCTTTGGATTCTGTTTCTGCATTAGATGTACGTTCCTCACTGTGAGCAGTAATATGCTTCCCTCAGCTAGCTGCCATTCAAATGTTCCTGGTGTGTACAGCATGTGCAAAGCAGCATGCTCTGACACAGGGGTCAACAACCTTCCCTGAGTAACATGCCAAGCTATTTTTCTTTCATAAATTAGAGATGAGATGAGATATGAGATGAGATGAGATGAGATAGAAAAAATGCGGCAGAGACCAATGAATGTAAAATTATAAAGTTGAGGCTGGCCTGCTAGTGGCTGGAACTTGCTTTTCTGCAAAGCATTGGCTTCTGTTGCATTTTGAAGTCTACCAGAGCTGCTGCAGATATCTCTTCTGATGCTGTGGCTGCCAGGCCAACATTACTTGTGCTCTAGGTGGCAGCTATGCTTTAGGAAGCTGTCCAGGGAGTGGTCACTGTTCCCAGGACAAATGAGATGGCCTTATTCATATACCTACTGCCTCTAGGGTATGGACCGTAGAAGTAGATATGTCCTTCTCCGAGGCTGGGCTTCCCTGGCAAGGGAACTATTTTTTTTTCACCAAGTTTGTGATACCTGGAAAGAAAAATCAAAACACATCCCAAACACATTCCCCCCCCCCCGCCAAACCAGAAAACAAGCGTACCCATAGGTGTGATCTAGTGCCTAGATCATGGCACAGGGATGTAGGATTTCCCTCCAGGTCTCTGGCATGTGTGACCTTTGGCAAGCCACACCATCTCCCTGGTGCAGTAAAAATGAAGGTAGGACAGCACATTGAAAAGAGATTTTTCTGTGTTTCTCTACAGGAATAGATGCTATATCCTCTCTAAGGTAATTATTCTAACCCAGGGAGATGAAGACCACACGTCTGATTCAGTATGGTAAAATCTTACCTTGGTTTGAGAGTGATTATGTTTTCTGGTTTTGTTTGCCCCATGGTGGAGGGCTGGGTCCCCTCAATAAATTCTTGGATGATGGATTTTATGGAAATCGTGTCATTGGATGTCCAATGGTCATGGTGTGGTCAATGAGCATGAAAGTGATGGAAGATCCACCACACAAATAAGGACTTTGTCAATACACTGAGATGCAAAAATACCAGCTTCCTGCAGCCAGGTAATTTCTGTTCTTTGAAATTCAGAAATGAAAAGGCAGAACCAGCTAGTAGAATGCCGGAAGACAATCCCATTGAGCATAAAATTGAACTTATCAAAGAAGGAGATGATAAAATAATTGAAACCACACAACAAGAACAAATTGACAAACAAAAAAAAAAACCAAAAAACAACCAGATGAAGCAGCTCAGGTGTTTTTTCTGTTCGGAATGGTTATAAGCAGTGCATTTTTCACATTTCTGTGACTAGATTTGAGCAGCAGAGACTAAAAGAAGAATGTAGGTTGATTTTGAAGAAGCATTAGCATAGTGAATCAATTATTGAGAAATCTTTTATAATAGTAGTGAGTGCTTTTTCCATCCTTTGATTTCAGAATTGCTCGGTGGATGTCAGAAAAAAACAGCATTTTAAGAAGCTCACAAAAGGATTTTAAACAGTGGTGCCCTGGATCTATCACCTGATCTTGCAGTTCACATCCCTGTTGCATACCTCCATCAAATGCTTGAATAACTTCTGCTAATAAGAGAACATTCTTCTGTTATAATCTGTGATTCTGTTTTTTACCCCTGAAATGAGCATCAGGGAACCACATTTCTTGTTGTCCTTAGCTGTTTTTAACCACACTTCAAAGTTAAGTCAGGTACAGCCATCCTATTATCTTTCCCTGGTTCCAGAGTAATTGCATCTTATACTTCAATCTTTGTTTAACAGCATGCCACAGATGAACTTGGAAATGTAAAACAGAATGCCTTTCTACTATAACAATTATTCTTTTAGCATTGATGGGTAGGGGCATTCAAGATGCTGATCCAGTATAGATCTTGATCACAAAACACAGAAATTTATAGATACTCATTTCTTGTAGCATTCAATCTCTAACCACACATACACATACGCACACAAATTAGGCTGATGATGTCCACAATCCGTAGAAGATTCATGTAAGCTCTAGGAGTTAGTGTCTTCAGCAATACGGTGATGGACCATCCAAGCATCCTAAGATTGTACTAGTCTGGTCATAAGGGCAAAAGAGGGTCAGTTAATCTCTTTCCAGAGAAATAATCTAATTAAAGAGATTTACAAAATGCTGCTAACATACCCTGTGGTACAGCCAAGAACTTCTACTTCACACGTTCCAGACCCAGGAGGACCATAAAACCATCTGTCTTACTTTTTCCAGGAAGTCTTTTTTTTTTTTAACCCTAATTTACAACAAATTTTATTGCCCTGTATATGTTCCTTGATATTTACCTAAGCTGCTTCTGTTTAAGTCAGCTTTCTCCATGACAATTTTCTTGGGAGAGTCTTTCACTCTACATTCTTTTTCTGTTCCACCCTCCCCTGTACTTTCCTTTAAAGAAGGAGATTGCACGGCGATACTCTGTTTAGTACTATTCATTCTCCATAGAAGCACATATTTTGAGAAAAAGCATGCTGCACAGGTGTTGGCAAGCAGATTTTCTGAGTCTAGCCTGCGTGTTACTGTGTGATTGTGTTGAACACAATCGACACTCATCGCACAATGGTATTTGTCTATTCTTACCCATACTGAAATATCTCCTTCTAGTATCAACAACACCTCTTCATCAATTCTAACATCTCCTCTGATTGTTTTTCAACTCGTTGAGATCAAGTGAGACTCAAATGGAGTTTGGATGTGCATCAGCACTGTGCAGAACTAAAAGTGCTTTGACATACTGAGATCTCAGTGTTACCTGCATCACACCCATTACCAGCAAACACAGCCCAGACCATATGTTTATTCATGGAATTTGCCTATCCACAGTTGGCTACTGATAGGTAATATTGTTTCTGCTTCCCATTTAGATCTCAGAATGTCTTCTTTTCAAGAAAAATCAGAAAAAAAAAAAAGCAGTAGCATATTGCGACTAAGAAAGTAGGACCTGGAGTTGGCTGAAATATCTCAGTGTCTGGACTTCGAGGTGTGTAACATTTGGTCTTTGGCATATTTCTAGGCATCACTGTTTTCACATCACTACAGATCATTTTTATAGGAATAGAAATATGCACAGGTAAACAGGAAATACTTCTGCAAAGACATCAATCAAGCCATTGCAAATGTCTATTGGCAGAAACGTCACAAATTCACTTGAGTGAAGACTTTCACTAATATTTGCTTTTAATTTAATAATTTATTGCTTGCTCCAGTTTCAGACCTGAAGCAAATGAAAGCAAGGATTGAGTATGACATTGCTTTCGTCCTTATAGGTCACTTCAGAAGTGGCCCCTCCTTCACATTGAGAGTCCTGATGCAGATCCCACTGAAATCAATGGAGATCTTTCCATCCAATTAACTACTTTTTGTGGCCGACTCAGAGGTCTTTGTTACAGACAGGTCAGCACTTGGCAATAACGATAATATGCCTGGGCTAGCAGCCAAGGATTCCTGGTTTTGCTGATGTTGTACCTTTTCCCTGCTGTAGTTGATGTATTCCTTGCCTCAGTGATCTCCTAAGCCCCAGTGCATGGACCCACCATCTAGAATAATGTACAGATGCTCGTCTACATCATCATCTAAATTTAAAGGTTCACCTGTCACAGCCTTCACTGGATGCATGAAGAGCATGAAAGTTTTTGTGCTTTTTAATGTGGTAGAAATTATGTCAATAGGCCTGGGAGGCTTGTCCATGACAGTATCATCTTCCACAATGCCTGTGTAGGTTCAGATTGGAAATGAGTGCCCAAGCAGCTATTAGAAGATGCTGGCATTCTCTGTTAGTGAGCTTTGTTCCTGAACAGAGCTGCACAAACATCTTCTGCTTGTTTATTTTCTTCTGTCCAGAAAACTAAGGCTGGAGTCCTAGCTGATTACAGTTCATTTCAAAATCTGTTTAGGCCTCAGGCACACCTGATACCCTCATCTCTCTTGACCAGGTGGTGTCTTCCAGGTGGCAGATCACATCCAAAATACAAAGCTCATTACCCTTGCTCAGAGCTCATGTGAAGGAAGGCTCTGAGGTGGGTAGTGTTGGATGCTGTACAAGCCTTTCAGTACTTAAAGGGGGCTTATAGGAACGATGGTGACAAGAGTTTTACCAGGGCCTGTTGTGGTAGAAGAAGGGTTAATGGTTTTAAAGTGAAAAAGGGGAGATTAGACTAGATCTAAGGAAGAAATCTTTCAATGAGGGTGTTGAAACACTGGCCCAGGTTGCCCAAAGAGGAGGTAATGCCCCATCCCTGGAAACATTCATGGTCAGGCTGGGCAGGGCTCTGAGCAGCCTGATCTAGATGAAGACGTCCTGTCCACTGCAGGGGGGTTGGACTAGAACCCTTCCAACCCAAAGTATTCTATGATTCTATGTTATTGGGACATGTAAAGCAACCTGCCTCCCATAGTGCTTTATTATGGTTTTTGCATTGATTCAAATATATGGTTGCTGTTCTTAAAATTCAGGATAAACTTTGTCTCTGGGAAAAATCTCACTGCTCTTGGGACCTTGCTACACTGCTGAGATTTCTTAAAGTCAGTTAGTTTCACGCTTCTCTGCAACTGGCCAGAGTACCTATAAAGAGAAGATATAGATAAAATAATCAACTGACAAAAGAATCTTTGTTTGAGGTTGGCAGAAATGACTTGGCTGGGACTGGTTGTTCACTGGCATGTCCTCCTATCTACCTGAGCAATCATTTCCTTTGACTCACCTTGGACTTTGGCGGTTGAAGCACTCCTATATATTAAGTAGCAAGACTCTATGCAGCTATTTCTTTTTAAATAAGAGTTCGACTGAGTGACCTTAATAGAAAACTGCCAACAAAAGCACAAAAAAGTTTAATTGAATTAAGTCTAAATAATATGATCTTGAAGTTTTAACACACACTTATCTATTGACATTGTCTCACAGTTAGAATAAAAGAACAAAGTCCTTGTTCTGCTCTTCTGCAGAGCAGGCAAATTTATAATATACAGCAAAAGGAAAATGAAAGGCAAAGTCTTCATATAATCTTTTATCCAATATTATAAACTGAACATCAAAGGTACCGCTACTGAAGTGTGGAGCCATTCATATTATGGGGAGTTTGGAGTCTGGCAAGGTAGGACACAGGGCTCGTATTCTTTATTTCACGTATGACAGAGGCAAATGCTGTAATAATGTCCCATGTGTACATTTGTAGATCTCAGCACAGATCTGACATATATTTAGGATTATCTTCCTTTACACAGAAGGGAGAATTTTTTGGAAGGTGATTTGGTTTTTCTGAAGGCTACAGGAAGCAGGGAATAGGAACAGAAGTCTTACTCTGCTAAGTACGCCCTTGAATATTGTAGAAACTCCAAATGTCCTCCTCGTTCAGACAGCGTATTGCACAATGTATGTATGGTACAGTCTGCCTGAACCATTCTAAATATTGCATGTGACAACCTTTAACTCTGCTCTTCACTTGCATACATCTCATCTTTCTAGTCTTTTCCGTAAGAGGTGTGTCTCCTTCTTCTTCCTGCTGTAAGATCATAAACCTTTAGGGAAGTTCGATGACGGTTGACTGTTCACCATCTTTTCTGCTAGAACTAGGTGAATAAACAAAATGACTGGAAGACAGATTAAAAATAATCAAAAGGACATGATTCTTAATAAAAGAAGCTGTCATTGTGGTTTAACCCCAGCCAGAATTTAAGCAACGCATAGCTGCTCACTCACTCCCCCTCAGTGGGATGGAGGAGAGAATTAGAAGGGTAAAAGTGTGAAAACTCATGAGTTGAAATAAAGACAGTTAAATAAGTAAAGCAAAAGCTGCACATGCAAGCAAAACAAAATAAGAAATTTATTCACTGCTTCCCATCAGCAGGCAGATGTTTAGCCATTTTGAGGTAGACAGGTCTTCATCACAGGTTACTTGGGAACACAGATGGCATCACTCTGAACATCTCTCATTCCTCCATCTTCTCCCAGCTTTTATTGCTGAGCATGACATCATATGGTATTGAATATCCCTTTGGCCAGTTGGGGTCAGCTGTCCCCGCTTTATCTCCTTCCAACTTCTTGTGCGTGCCGTCTACTCACTAGTGCAGCACTGCGAGGCGCAGAAAAGGCTTTGACACTGTGTAAGCACCGTTCAGCAGTAGTTAAAAAATCGGTGAGATATCAACAATGTTCTAAACACAAATCCAAAACATATGACAGTGCAAGCTACTATGAAGAAAATTTACTCTACAGCTGCCAAAACCAGTACAGATGTAGATCTGAAAAGCTTCTTCGTCTTTTTTTTTTCTTCAAGATGGAAGTTTGAGTTCAAGCCATCCTTTAAGGCTTCATGAACACTCAGAAAGATTCCTGTTGCGGATTAATGAATAGATGAGCTACAACAGGCTCAGGTGTGGGACTGAAAGTGATTGGAGGATGGAAGAAAATTGAGTATGTATCATCTCTGCCCGCTCTGTTCTTGCTTTTTCCCAGACACCCAGATTTGCCTGATGTTGGAGACAGGTTACTGTGCTTGGTCTGAATCAGTTCCTTTGACCGTATGTTCTCATGACTCCAACCCAGGCTGATAGAAACATACCTGTGTGAATACTGTTGTCCTAATGAGATACTTGAAACTTATGCTTTTTTGATTATTATTTTCAGTAGCAATTTCTGGGAGCTGCTATTTTTTAATACACATATTCCCCCATGCCATTGCTTCAGAGATGAGGAAGCTGGAAATCAAATAA
Source organism: Phalacrocorax carbo (assembly GCF_963921805.1). Lineage (NCBI taxonomy): Eukaryota > Metazoa > Chordata > Aves > Suliformes > Phalacrocoracidae > Phalacrocorax > Phalacrocorax carbo. The sequence continues at coordinate 2,658,101 of NC_087514.1, read as the reverse complement.
TAAAAGTTAACATAAAGGGATTATTACAGTCCTTATAAGGACTTGGGGGAAATTATTATGCAAACAGATGGTACTCTAAAAAAATGGCAAAAATATTTCAGATTAGTTTGTCTGGATGATGAAAAGAACTGATATTAAAGGCAAAGAGAGATATAATGATGTTAGAGAGAAATGAACCAATTTTTTAAAAGTCCTCATGGAGCTGCAGTGTTCCCAACTTCTTTCTGCTTTTTGCTCTACTTTCTTTTTCATTTAAGATCTCAGACTCCAGTAATAATGGAAAAATTGCTGAAGATTTATTAGACAATGGGGATCTCAACTATCAGAACAGGGTCTGCTTACTCCCTGTCTGTGATTTCAGCCCTCGGATTTTGCATGGGTTTTGCCATCTCTTCGTTTCTACAATCGGCTTTCCTTACTTGCCTGTTTTCCTGTACACGGCTTGAGTAGTCATCTGTAACAGCCTCTGATAATACTCGGCTATCAGGCTAAAACCATTTGCAACAGCTCCTGGGTGTGATGTCAAATTGCAAAGGGTAATCCCTGGTTTCAGCTGTAATCCTGGACTCCCTTATCTCCTACTTCCATTTTCCCTGGATGAAAACTGGATGGAGGATGACAGAGCTCTCCTTCCCACACTGAGGGCATACCAAGGATGGGAGACTTACCAGGGAAATCATCTGCCTGGAGAGATTCCCCTCATACTGATCTTCTAGTGGTATAAGATCAGAAGAAATAATAAAGTAAAAATCTGTTCCCACTCATGTTGTAACAGGATGAATCTCACATAGATGTGTTTGACCTATTCCCTGGACAGTCCTGCCTTACCTGCACAAACCGGAGAAGGAGTGAATGCCAAAGTCAAAACTCCTGTGAGTTACAAGAAAACTCAAGATACAGCCATTAGACCCAAATCTGCAAAGCGGTATGAGTGGTTTTTTACTGAGTTGGCTCAGTCAGGTGCAACCCTTTAGCCTTATGGAATTCTCTGTCTTGCTGGATGCCGCTGCTGAACTCACTCTCTGTCCGTGTGACTTTCATTTTATATCTCTTCCTTTCCTTGCTTTCTGGCTGAGCTTTCCTCTTTGACCCACCTAACACTTCCAGCTTGAGACGAAAAGATTAACGTGCATCTTTCTGCATCTATACGTGCACATCTTTCCCATCACCAGGCATCATAGACAATTACTTTCATGGGCAAACAACGTCCACCTTTAATCAGTTTCCACCAAATTAATTTCTACAAGTGTTGCATTATTACCAGGGAGGGAGATGAACAAAGGGAACGAAGACAGACAGAAAATCCCAGGACAGCGGTGCCTTGCTCCGAGAGACGAACATAATTAATTGTAGTGGTTTAATTTCTGCACCTCCTGCTTGCTCCCATGTCAAAGCCCAGGTGCCTTAACTGGCATTTTAATTAGTTCTGTGTAGCAAACGAAGACGCCACGATTGTTAAAGGCATAAAATCGCAAACGCAAAATGCTGCTGCCCTGGGCCAGCTGACAATTACCTGCCATGTTTAAGCAGATCTATCCGTAATACAGAGATCTGATGAGAACAAATGTCATGGGGTCCAGGACTCACTTGTTCCTTTGAGATCATGTCATAACTCATTAATCATGACCTGATGTTATCTCAGAACAATACAATAGGGACTTTCCCATCACTGACCTGCCATTGATTTAACTCACGGCTGTTTCCTAAATCCATGTAGACTGGGTGGGAGTGGAGGGAGCATGACCAATGTGTGTATATAAGAAGATTTACTTGGTTTTTAATTAGACTTCATGGTCTCTCCTGGTTGATGGACTCACCTAATTTCCCATTTAATCCTCTTCAGTATGTAGCAGATATGAAAAAGGGTAAGGCATTTCTGTAATTCTCTTTATCCTCACCATAGCCTCACAAGTTGGAGAAATATCACTTCTGTTAGCAGCTGGGGAAATGGGGCAGCATTTTCAGGTTTTTTTGACACTGTTTCTCCAAAAATTCTCTGGCGAGGCAATGAACTGAACCTATACCCTGTTTACCCTTGATGCCCTCTGAAATGCAAACACATCGATCCTCTCTGACACTGCAGGAGCCATTCAAAACAGAATCCTTTCCTAAACACAGGCAAATGAAACAAAACATTGTCGGGGATGACACTGACCCGCTGACTTTACTTTAATTCAAGAGGACTGTATTCTGGCAAAAAAAACCAAGAGCACCTACTACAATGTTAAAATTCCTTTTCCTAAGGTATGAGTTTAATTAGAAAATCTGAACTGGCATATGTGGTATGAAGAGGGAATCTTAACCAGCTCCCAAGTTTATGGGTAGGGTGAAATAAACTGAGAACCTTATTCGTACTTTTTAATATCTCTGCTTTTCATGCAACCCACTGATCATTCTTCAAATAAAAATATAATTGAAAAGGAGCAATTTCTTTCTATTTTCATACTGATGATGGAGTAAAAGCCATAGAAGTTTTAAGGCACCCTATACTGAGACCCTACAGGCTTTTTCAGGGTGAACTCTCCCATCAGTATGGAAATGAAAACTTTAAATTCATTTTGTTTTCACAATGGGAAAAAGTCAGTCTCATGGCATTGAGGCTTTATGAAGTATGCAGAAATTTACTAGCTGAAAGCAAAACTGGAGAGATGATATTATATATGTTCCAAGGATAAAACATCCCCTCAGAAATGAGCATTTCAACCCTTTGAAAATCCAATCAAGGGCAGGAGGAATCATATGGAAATCTAACATTGTAGTAAAAAATGGAGAAAATGCTAGTGCCATCTATTGGCATGAAAATATAAAGGTGAAAAAGAAGCCGGGCTCATCTGCGTATACCCAAACAAGGATAGAGGAGGCTGTTTGTTTTAATCACATCAAGTTAAGATATTTGTAAATATGCAGTTTTATGTTTAGTCATTTTAATGATGTTGTATTTTGGGTAAATATGTTGACTTTAAAATTAATCGCCGTTGTAATCAAGCTGCAGCGAAAGATAGGGATTTGAATGTAATGGGAATTAAGAGTCATCGCTGAGTGGATAAATGCTGGCATACTGTCTAATGCTCTTAAGCAGGTTTGCAATGTCATCACAGACTGTGTCTGGGCTAGTAAGCAGGTTTACATTTCCCATGGAATAAGAAGTGGAGGAATCTTCAGTTCCTAAATGTTTCCTGGCTTCCCTGATCAGCTGCAACAGGGAAGTGTTTTCATGCCTGTATCTGGACTGAGGCAAAGAGGGATTTCCATTCATAGAGAGTCAGTAGGAGGCAGCCAGCCAAGATGGGCATGTCACATTGAAATTCAAAGTGAATATCTCGTTTTAATATCAGGGAGACTGGATTAACATCAAATGATCCTCAAATTTTCAAATTCAAATTAATCTCTCTCCCTGCATTCCCTCTTTGTCAACAGGCAATTCAGACTCCAGGTGCTTAGGCCATCATTTGGCAACCCATGGCCTTCCCAAGCCAGTATGCAGGACCTTATTTAGGGTATGGGACTGCTGAGTTCTCTGCCTTTGGAAAACCAACACATGGACCTGCACTCATAACCTACCTCGAGATGATAACAGGGTGAGCGGCAATAACTGAATGATGCATGTTACACTGAGGTCAGGCTCGCTGAATGCTGTAGTACTTTCCCCACAGGTAGGCAGTGTGTCTCTGTAAAGGAGAATGGGGACAGAGAGGCATTCCCCAAGTTCACCTTCATTATACTACAAAAAGCAACACAGAGTAGCACACAGCCAGAACCCCTGGAAAAAAAAAAAAAACAAAAACCTGAGAGAATGCCTTGAAAGACCACTAGCACCTGTAATGCATATCCATGGTGGGATGTCCCTACAACCACTAAGTTATTTCAGGCACTATCATGTCTGCAAATAATTCCTTTCTGCAGAAAATTACTCTGTTTGATATCAAAATCCTTTGATTTTGGAGAAAGAACTTCATTGCAATTATTGTGTCCATTACTGATGAACAGTTAATTAAGTAGAATCATAGAATCATTTAGGTTGGAAAATACCTCTAAGATCATCAAGTCCAACTGTCAACCCAACACCACCAGGCCTCCTCAACCATGCCCTGAAGTGCCGCATCTACATGTCTTTTAAATACCTCCAGGGATGGTGATGCCACCACCGCTCAGGGCAGCCTGTTCCTATGCCTGACCGCTCTTTCAGTAATTTTTCCTAATATCCAATCTAAACCTCCCCTGATGCAGCTTGAGGCCATTTCTCCTTTTCCTATCGTGAGTAACTTGGAAGAAGAGATCTACACCCACCTCACTACAACCTCCTTTCAGGTAGCTGTAGAGAGCGATAAGGTCTACATCTTAAGCACTACATCTTAAAGCTTGAAAGGACTTTGGGACATAGCGTAGAGCACTGAAGTCATGCATGAGTGTTTATATGGAGCCAGTACCTTCCCATGGAGACAATACTTATTTTCTGAGACTGGTTTAGACTGAAAAATTCTGAGCAATGCTGAATATCTTATTCCTACATAATGTTTTCCAATGAATAGCCACCTTTGTGTTTAGAAATATGAAACTGATCTCTAGGCCATGCATATCCGACTTCAATATTCACCTCTTTATCCCTTTTGTATTCTACACTAGATGCAAAGTTTCTAATCTTTGTTATCTTGCACACATCTTCATATTTTTTTTCCTAGTGAGCATTCAGAGCTTTCTGTTGTATACGTCATATCACATAAAGTTGATCTTCTGGGATGGGTGGCATGAACCTCTTAGACATGAAACCCTTGGAGTCAAAAGTGCATTTTCTATGAGTCTTCTGCAATGTTCACCCTAAAAGGCATCCTTACCTAAAAGGCACCTGATGGTGATCAGGTAACTTCTTGTCTTTCTACTTCTTAAGGCAAAAAGCTTCCAAATCTCCCAATCTGAGATGGACTTTACAGACTTTCAAATGGTCCAGATGTTCAAAGGTTTGTGTCCTCTGGTATGTCAGAGTTTTACTTCATTTTGAGACAGGACCCTTATAAAAGCATCTCCCTTCCCAATGCCTGGGATGGAGCCAGATCAGCTTAGGGACCTTTGAAAAACCCTTCTAAAAATCACTCTTTGTTGTTTCACAGGCTGGCATGCCAAGACAAAGAAGAATTCAAAGGACATCTGCTTTTGTCCTGAATATTGCTGAAACTTTGGACAACATCCAATACCCTGGGAAAAGTCTGGTTCTGAATTATCCCAAGATGAGAAGGATGCTGTGTTACAGTGATGTGACATGGAAACGCAGCTTGGAACTTCTGGAAAACACCTTTGATGTTTCTAGACTGTGAGTTATATCTCCTGCCACCTCCGAAAATATTCACAAACATGATACGTCTTCTTTTGGGTGCTAGTATGGGGGTAATAAAGGCATCAAGGCAAAACCAGAGCTCTGTTGTGCTATATGAAATGGATTTCTACACTTTCATAACTCCAGTGCCTCTTGATTCAGTTTGCAGAGATGTCATATGCTTCTGAGCTCTGGATTAGCTCTCTGTCTTGGAAAAGAATGTTTCCTATGTAGAAAAGGTAAACCAGCTTTTCAGTATGGATTTATTTTTGACTGATGCTTTGCTTGTATCTTCTCTCTCCTCTCCCCATTTTTTATTGTTATTTTCTTTCATTTCAGTATGAACAATACTACATTACAGTGCATGATAGAAATGAAATGTTTATGTTGACACCACACTCCCAAACTGAGGAAGCACGGCAAAAATTGCCTTTCACTGTGTGTGTGTGCACTCACAAAAAGAAAAGTTACCTTGGAAGGTGGGGCAAATCAAAACATTCCTCAATCCTAATGTTGGAAAAAAATAAGGAATTGCTTCTTATCATTATTCTGAGAGGGTGAAAAGAATTTTCTGTAGGTTAAAAGAAGACCATGTTTTCATTAAACTTGGACTGGCTCAAGACAGGTAAAATTAAGAATTTCAGTGTTCTCAGCCAGATTAAAAACAACACTTTCCTCCCCCTCCCAAAACATTCATGTTCATTAAAAACCTATGAAAGTGTTCCTTGGTATTAAAAGGCAAACAAACAAAAACCCCAATCACATGGGGAAAAAAAGGAGAGTGTTGCTCGGTATTCAAGGGAGGAATCTGAGTTTCTCTATTCTAATTCCTTCCCTTCCGTTCACCAGCACATAAAACTTTTACCCAGAAAAATGTCACAGGAGCTGAAAGACAAGAGTCCTAACCCCTGGAAGTAAGACATTAGCGGGGATGGTTTTCTTTCAAAACTTGGCAATCACAGAAGGACACCATGTCATCTTGGTGTGATCCTGTTGTGACAGGACGGGGGGGATGGTTTTAAACTAAAGGAGGGTTGATTTAGACTGGATATAAGGAAAATATTTTTTACTGTGAGGGTGGTGAAACACTGGAAGAGGTTTCCCAGAGAGGTGGTCGATGCCTCATCCCTTGAAACGTTCCAGCTCAGGTTGGACGGGGCTCTGAGCAACCTGATCTAGTTGAAGATGTCCCTGCTCACTGCAGGGGGGTTGGACTAGATGGCCTCTAAAGGTCCTTTCCAACCTAAACCATTCTCTGATTCTATGATTCTGTGACCTGTGCTCTATAGAATAAAGACATTTTCCACACGGTTGGTTTCACCGAAGTACTCCACATCTGAAAAAGATTGCCTTTTACACCAATGAAGAAAGACCAAGTTACACAAGTGAACCTTGATATTCTGGCTTGATACCAGCCAGCTGTCTGCAGACAGCCATGTCTTTTGCTGGGATCTTCCTTTCCCTTCATTCCTATTACCTATGGCACAAAAGGGCAGGTTGTGCAACTCTCCTTCTTTCATGCTGCATTTTTCATTGCACCCTTACATCCTGCACCTTTCCATTACATCTCCCAGCCTCTTCACACATCCCCACTTCTTGGCTGACAGAACTCAGCCAGGCTCAGCAATCAACTCTATTGGGTGGCTGCATCTTTATACCCAAGGAGCAACCCTCACCCAGCAATGTCAATGCTAGCAAACTCTCCAAAAGCCTTATTATCAGGTGATAATACTGCAGTCCTCAGACCTGCACCAATCCCACTGCAGGATTAAGCCAGTGGCTTTCAGTGTCTCCTCACTCAATTGTGTACAGCAGAGCAGAAATTTGCTTTATTCTGGGTGCCCTTTTCTGTTTGTGTTTCTGTGCATGTTAGTTCTATCTTTTTTGGGGTTTAGTTTGTTAACAAATTTTTTGTGTTACTTCACATCTGATGGCTGCTGTGAGTGCTCGGCCCCTGAGAGAGCACACCATGACATTGCAAGACTTTCTCCTGCATACTGTGCTCATACAGATCATAGAATCATAGAATGTCCTGAGTTAGAAGGGACCAACAAGGGTCATTGAGTCCAACTCCTGTCCCTGCACAGGACACCCCAAATTCACACCAGGTCTCTGAGGGCCTTGTCCAAGTGCTTCTGGAATATCGCCAGGCTGGTGCCGTGATGCCTCCCTGGGGAGCCTGTGCCAGGGCTCCACCACCCTCTGGGGGAAGGACCTTTCCCTAATGCCCAGCCTAACCCTCCCCTGGCACATCTCCCTGCCATCCCCTCGGGGCCTGGCGTTGGTCACCAGAGAGCAGAGACCAGCCCTGCCCCTCCTCCTGCCCTCGGGAGGGAGCTGCAGAGCGCCATGAGGCTGCCCTCGGCCTCCTCTGCTCCAGCTGAACAAACCCAGGGACTCCAGCCGCTCCCCGTACGGTTTCCCCTCTAAACCCTTCCCCAGCCCCGTGGCCTCCTCTGGACACTCTCCAGTACCTTTATACCCTCAATGTCCTGCGGCGCCCAACACTGCCCACAGCGCTCGGGGTGAGGCCGCCCCAGCGCGGGGCAGAGCGGGACAATCCCCCCCCTCGCCTGGCTGCGATGCAGGGCTCGGTGCCCCCCAGGGCACGGTTGGCCCCCTGGGCTGCCAGGGCACGCTGGTGGCTTGTGTTCAACTTGCCGTCAGCCAGAGCCCCCAGGTCCCTCTGCAGAGCTGCTCCCCAGCCCCTCGTTCCCTGGTCTGTCTGTACAGCCAGGGCTGCCCTGCCCCAGGGGCAAAACCCAGCACTTGCCCTTGTTAAACTTCACACAGTTGGTGACAGCCCAGCTCTCCAGCCTGTCCAGACCCCTCTGCAGGGCCTCTCTGCCCTCAAAAGTGTCAACAGCTCCTCCCAGTTTTGTGTCATCAGCAAACTGAACCAATGTTCCTTCCAGTCCTGCATCCAAGTCTTTTATGAAGAGATTAAAGAGCACCAGCCCCAAGACGGATCCCTGCAGAACCCCGCCAGTGACTGGCCGCCAGCCTGATGTAACCCCATTTACTGTGACCCTTTGAGCCCGACCCATCAGCCCATCGCTCACCCCCTGCATTACGTGTTTGCCAGCTGTGTGCTGGGCATTTGTCCAGGAGGAGACTGTGAGAGAAGGTATCGAAAGCTTTACTGAAATCCAAACCCATCACGTCTACTGGCTTCCCTTGGTCAGCTGGGTGGGTGACCCTGTCATCGAAGGAAATCAAATTTGTTAGGCAGGACTTTCCCCTCGTGTACCCGTGCTGGGTGGGACCAATGACTGCGTTGTCTTTCAGGTGTTTTTCAATAACTCCCAGAATAATCTTCTCCATAATTTTACCAGGCACAGAAGTGAGACTGACGGGCCTGTAGTTACCAGGGACATCCCTGTTGCCCTTCTTGAAGACTGGGACAACGTTTGCCAGCTTCCAGTCAACCGGGACCTCTCCAGATTCCCAAGAGCATTGAAAAATCATTCAGAGAGGTCTCGCTATGACATCAGCCAGCTCTTTAAGTACCCTTGGATGAATCCCATTAGGCCCCATAGACTTATAGGGATCCAGCTGGAGCAGCAAGTCCCACACACGTTCAGGATTGATTGGGGTTTTATCGTTCCCACAGTCATGGCTCTCCAGCTCAGGGCTCTGGGACCCATCAGTGTTGAAGGCGGAGGCAAAGAAAGAATTGAACCTCTCAGCCTTATCTATGCCCCTGCTTGTGAGGTGACCGTTCTCACCAAGCAACAGGCCAATGTTATTTCTGGCCTGCCTTTTGCCATTAACATATTTTAAAAAGCCCTTCTTATTATCCTTCACAGTACCAGCCAACTTCAACTCTAATTGAGCTTTGGCTGCATGTCTTTCCTCCCTGCAGTGGCAAACAGCATCCCTGTAGTCCCCCCATGTCGTCTGACCTTGCTTCCACTGGCCATAAACTTTCTTTTTCTCCTTGTTTAATTAAATTAATTAAGAGATCCTAATTTTCTTACTGAATTTTTCTTTCATGTGCTTGCCTTTATAATTGTCTCTTTGTCTTCTTGCTTCTCTTCCTGGAGAGGGATGCTGCACATTAGACATCCGAGCAAAACTCATTCAAGCCTGAAAAATTACTTATTCCGTTCTGTCCCTTTGTTTGTTCTGATGGAGGAAATTAGTCTTAAAATGAAGGAATGTAAAACACATTTCTCCCTCTGTCTCTCTCTTAAATATTAATGTATGCCGAGGGAAAATATCTTGTAAGAGGATCTCTTCTATCTCAGAATAAAAAAAATATAAAAGAAGTTTACTCAGTTGTATGCTTCCTTTGGTCAAAGCTCATGGCCAGGAGCGGGTTGGGAATACAGGGAATGAGTTCTGCAGGGATTTTTGATAACCCTAAGGAAGAGATTTGCAGCACATGGTCCTGAATGTTATCATAGTCATCTTTTCACTTCAGCACTGCACATGACAGGTTGCTAAGGCACACATTTGTCAGTGCTGGGGAATCCCAGGTAATGATGGGTCCTGTCAATATGAATATCTTGTGTGTTTTTAAAATTGTAATGTAGTTTGATGATTATCTTCTTCTAGCCAGTTCTTAATAAATCAGAATAAAGATACTGATTTCAGCTGGTATGATGAAGACCTTTCCTTTAATAGCTGAAAAACTAGGGCACTATTAGGATATTTTAAGAGTTATTCTCTAAGAACATAGAAGTACAGAAGCATAGATGCAGGTGTAAAGCTGAACACTGAGCTATGCCTGATGGATAAGTACCTGTGAAATTAGCCAAGGTTTTCATCATCAAGTCAGAAAATGTCATCATTACCCAGCGTGATGTTTCAAATCTGTCTGAAGCTCTAAAAACAATAAGCCTCTTCTCTATGTATTTCATTAACAGGGTGAAAGTGAATGTCTCCTTCACTTTGCTGATTTAAAAAGGGTTTGATCAATCATTTTACAAAGATTCTGGTAGACATCTTGAATCAGCAGTGATCTCCTGCCTGCTCTGGGCACCTTGTGGGCCAGGCTGAGCAGAGATGGTCCTGCCCTGTCTCATATCTCTCCCCAGCCTTGGCAGAATAGAAGAACAGTACATTTTTATGTATCAAGGTTCTCACCAGTATTACATTTCTAAGATACTGAAGTGGCCAAGAATCATGGCAGCACTGGAGACACTCTACATGCTCATGCATGAATGCAGAGTCCTACAGTCAAGAATAATAATAATGGGTAGGAAGATAATTCTCCACAGAGGCAGTGTTGGAAGAGGTATATGCTGCCAGAGCAGTACAGCAGTGCTAGAGAGACTTGGACTATATTCAGTGCAAAGAGGTTCTCAAGAAAAAACTTGGTACAAAGGCTGATGCCTGCCACAGCTGTGTGATAGCAAAATACTAGGGACCAACCTGTGGTGCTTCTTTATCTGTATGGTAAAAGATGCAGTTCTGACTCCAGTGCAGGTGACTTGTAATTTTCTATACTTCCCTCCAAACGGTAGAAGTGCTGAAAGTCACAATTTTTTTTCCCCTTTACATCAGTAAAACGAGGATACTTAAAAATCAATTCTACCAGTTCCATTGCAATTTTTTTTGATAAAACCAATGTACCTTTGTCAAGAGAGAAAGGGGGGGGGATGGGACATGGGGGACAGGGGGGAAAGCCTGAATTAAAAACCTGGCAAGAAAGTCTGCACATTAGTTCAATATTGACATTATTTTAAAACTTACATAGAAGGAGGTAAAAGCTCTTTTTCAGGACATTAGGAAGGCAGAATCAGGAGTCTTCAGTTTCATGAAACTCATACCAATTACTGCTATGATCTTGAAGCTAGTCACTTTGAACTAGTCTGAGCTTCCATTTCCCTGCACAGAAATAGTTGTAATAATAACTCGCTTCACAGGAGTGATGTGGGGTTTGCTGTCCTTAACACTGTGCTTTGCTGGAGGGCTCGATGGAAGGACAAAGATTTGCATCCACCAAAATATTGTAACATTTTCACATTGTTTAAGCACACTCTCTTAGGTACTTCCACTTCAGTATCTGCTTAAAGAAAACCTTAATATGAATCTTACAGAGATATCTGAGACTATGTATCAGCACCTTCCACCCATCTTCTCAGCTTCTGTGGTCCCAGAACCAGCACTCAGTGGTCTGTGCCTCTTTGTGCATTGATCCCTGCAAATCCAGGTGGAAGCATTACCGTTACCCTGATGAGAAGAAGCACAGAGGCAAAGATTCAACCACCAATCACATTCACATACACAAAACCACTCTATCTTTTGTCTCCTGCAAGCCAATGTTCTGCATCCAGCTAAAGGCGGCTAAAGGTTTTGCTCTCTTAGAAGCACTCTTTCTTGTCCTATCACAGAACCACAGAATCCCAGGTTGGAAGGGACCTCAGGGATCATCTAGTCCAACCTTTCTAGGAAGAGCACAGTCTAGACAAGATGGCCCAGCACCCTGTCCAGACGACTCCTGAAAGTGTCCAACATGGCCAAGTCAACCCCTTCCCTGGGGAGATTATTCCAATGGTGACTGTCCTCACTGTGAAAAATTTTCCTCTGGTGTCCAATCGGAATCTCCCCAAGAGCAACTTGTGTCCATTCCCCCTTGTCCTCTCCATGGGACTCCATGTAAAAAGGGAGTCTCCATCTTCTTTGTAGCTGCCCCGTAAGTACCGGTACACGGTGATGAGATCCCCTCTGAGCCTCCTTTTCTCAAGGCTGAACAAACCCAGTTCTCCCAGCCTATCCTCGTATGGCAGCTTCCCAGTCCTCTGATCATCTTGGTGGCCCTTCTCTGGACCCCTTCCAGCCTCTCCATATCCTTTTTGTAGAGCGGGGACCAGAACTGCACACAGCGCTCCAGGTGTGGCCTGACCAGCGCTGAGCAGAGCGGGATGATGTCTTTTTTCTCCCTGCTGGCAATGCCCTTTTGATGCAACCCAGCATCCTGTTGGCCTTCTTGGCCGCAGCAGCCACTGTTCACTCATATTGAGCTTTCTGTCCACCAGGACCCCCAGGTCCTTTTCCACAGAGCTGCTCTCCAAATGTTTTTAATCTGCTTTAGAAGAAATGATGTCAGCAGATCACAATCCAGTGTTGCAAACAAATAGCCTTAAAAACAAAGGACATATAACATAAAGAGTGTATGACTTGTCATCTAAGTAGAAAATGTAAATCAGGGTCAGTGAAGAAAATAAAACATGTCAGCCAAAAGAAACCCTGGCAAAACAGAGAATAACTTTAAAATAAATCAGGTACAGTATGTAGAGTGCAAAACTTCTTCCTTTCTGGGGAACACCAACCAAGATGATTCACCTTTAAACATTCTTCTAAATAACCAAAAATTAAAAAGATAGCTGAGACCATCTGTCAGGACCATCCACGTCCTGAGACCATCACATGCAATACCTTGTTCCTTTCTATGGCTGTGCTTCTGATAATAAAGAAATACCACCATTTCTCTGCAGCTTTTTTTATCGGTCACACAGATGAGGTCTCAATGTCAGCTGCACCTTCCTTCCCTCACTGTCCCCCACTGAATGTCCCCACTCTAGGGTCCAAATTTGGCTTTGAGTAAGCTTGAACACAATTTGAATGAGTTGGTTTTGCATAGCCGCAGAAGCAGGAACTAAGTTTGACCTGTGTCTTCTGCTTAAGTTTTCCTTCCCAGTTGGCCAGTCTTGCTCTTAGCTCAAGCCAATACATAGACTATGAATTAGTAAGTGGTTTACCTTGATGGATCCAAGCTGAGCCCTAAATAAACATTACAACAAAGACCTGTCCTTCTGTAGGGTACCTGTGGTGCTAAGGGACATGGTTTAGTGGTGGACTTGGTAGTGTTAGGTTAATGGTCGACTCAATGATCTTAAGAGTCTCTTCCAACCTAAATGATTCTATGATTCTATGTAGAAAACAACCTTCTATAATGTAATAGGCATAAGTACCGGTGATGATGAGTTTTGGAGAGCAAGGTGACAACACATCTAAAGTTACTTCTGTACCGACAATGGAAAGAGAAAGAAGAGCTATATTCCAAGTATCTTCAAGGGAAGGACAAGGCTTGGAAAGGTGTGGGTAATCAAAGCCCGAATAGAGATCAGAAGTAAATCAGACAACTCTTGGGCTGGGCAGTGGGGACAGACAGTCAGGCAGTGAGGGCAAATAACCACAGCTGGTATAAACCCCACTCTGTTGTACTTACCTTGATGCCAGGCATCATTGAGTATCATTGAGCATTGCTTGCAATGTCCTCCACTCCTGCAAGTGGCAGGAGAAAGCCCACATACCATGTGTGTGCTGAGAGAGGAGACAGAGAGAAAAATAACACTGTTAATATGAACCTGGACCATGGCATGAAGGTCACCCCACAAAAGATTTCCTATACATGGTAACCTTCTCCTCTGGAAGGTGGCTGGTGTAGAGGGAGAGCTACAGAGGTGATGGAGCCATCCCTTGAACTGGGGAAAAGTACCTTGAACCTGGCTGAAACTGTGTTGCCTTTTCATTAAGCAAGGCAGCTGCCCACTGGGACTGTGCATGAGTAGTTCCTTGAAGGTCTGTAGTCTCTTTTCTGCACCTCTTCCCCCCAGAGCAGATTGCATATCTGGTGTGGTAAGAAAGCAGGCAGAAAATATTTAGATAAAAGATGGAAAATGCCCTGTAGTCAAACAACTGTGACATATTCTGATGAGTATTTTGGGAATTCCGTCAGCATAAGTTCCGACCACCATACTCTGTGTCTGAAGAACCATCCTTGTTGCATCTCAGCTCTTTCTTGCCTCTGCTGTTTGGTGTCTTGGTCTCTCAGGCTCTCCAGCTCTGTCTGCCCTCCATCCCTCTGTCATCCACATTTGCACATCTCACTTACTATGGCCACCACGCCTCGTGAGCACCTAAACAGGAATTATCGCTAAAGGCAGCTGAGATGCAGATTGCTGGTATTTACACACTGATGCTTAAGTGACCTTTTGAAATCTGTGGACATGAATTTTCTATCTCATTTCCCATGGAAAAATATTTACATATCGTTGAATGGGCTGAACTTGCTGTTATCATGTTGCTACTGCGATTTACAAAACATTACTGGGAAATAAAATAATAATAATAACAAACTCCAGCATTTGCCTGAATTGGAGCCTGAGAGATGAGCCATGGGAGCCTGGGGCACTATCAGAGCACAGCATGAGACCGTGCATGAGGCATTCACCTCCCACTCATGGGTACCCATCTACTGCCTGCTCCATCTCAGTTTGTGATAACTTATTCAAACACCTTTGGAAAATAAGATTAAACCTCCTAATAGTTTATGAATATCCAGTTTTAAACAAGGCGGTTGATAACTCTCTGAGGAAAGGAGGTTACTGGTAAACAACAGTCCTTAATTTATGGATGAGGGAGAGATTTATAATGTACTCTCGGTAGAGAAGTGGAGGTGGGAGAGATGAAGGGAGGGTGACCTTTGAGCTATCTTTCCAGCATGATAAAATTTCATATCCTCACAGCACCGAAACAGCCTGAACATCATCGAGTTTTTCTTCACCCTGGTTTCTGTCAGATGTTAGAGGAGGGAAAGATAACACTGAAAGGGGAAAAAAGGAACTACAAACAACACATTCAGTGGCCCACCGTCTGTTGCTCTTGACAAGATCTCTCAGATCAGAGTGTGTTTGCTTAGTTGTACCAAGTGGTGAAAGAGTGGGAGGAGTTTTTCTGGCTACATCAAGAAGCGATATGGCTTGCATTATTAGCTGGAATTTGAGATTAATATGTGAAACAGAGGGCTTGAAGGCAGAGAGATCTTCCAATGAGGTGGCTATAAAACCCACCAGTGGATGCTGACCCATTTTGCCAATATTTTTGTGTTGTTCCTTTGTTTTGAACTCACCTGAGAGCAAGTTTGTGGTCACATCTTTACAGTAGGAGTATCCTTATGTTCTGAATCGTGAATACAGAGCATTGTGAAACCCTGGAGCCGCCAGGTGCTGCTATACTATAGGTATCAAATACCCATTCATTAACCAATAATTACTGTATTTTTAGTATTTATCACTTAGTAATACCATGGAACTTGAATGATCTGGAGACGTTGAGACTGTATCACCAATCAGAGGAGGGAAGTCTGTGTTACAGCACTGAAGTAGTTGTTGCAGCCAGGGTATATTTCTTGATACCGCTGCTTAATTTATTTGCTTCTTCTGCTCTGTGCAAAATGCATATCTTAGCATAACTTAAATAAAGCAAAAAGAAAGCAAAAGGAGTCTTTATAGTTTAGGCACTGAACACAACGTTTTGAGAAAGCAAGTTAATAAACCATGAAGTCATTCAGATGATTCCGTTTCCAAAATAGTGGGGTCCCACTTGAGCAGGTCACATCTGCAGCAGATAAATCATAAATTGCCCAGATTTTTCCATATGTCAAGGCATAAATTACAGTCATACAGGACTGAGCTTCCTGCATTATCCATCTGCTGTGCTGCCCTAGGTATGAATCATGAGACGGGCCACTGTTGTCAGAGGCTGGTTTATGGGGTCCCCATGCTATGTCCAGTCTGGACTAGCCCCTGTATCTCAGAGCTTTCCTTGTCCCGTGTTTGGGGGATACTGTTTGAATCTGCTGAAAAATAAGTAGATATCCTTCAGTTTCTGGGAACATTCAGCTCCCTCTGCTGACACAGTTCACCAAAATGAGGTGTACTTCCGCCAGTTATCTCATCACCTTCAGCATTCGATGTGACAACAGGGGCCTCACATAACTGTGATTTGTCCCTGAGGGATGTTTGGTGGGACACGTCTAGATGTTGGTTGGCTCGTCTCTTATATCTTCTGCCTGCTGGCTCACAACCCAAGGGTCAATCTGTCCAGGAGGGCTATGTATGAAAAATGTGGCCATGAATAGCCCGGAGAAGCGCTTGCTGATGTCCTCTCCTAGAGCTCCTGGGATTTCTGTGGTTCTTCATGGTAACAAAAAATTACCTCTATCTTCTCGCTCTCTATGTAATCCATAGCTGATCAATACATATAGAATAGAAAAAGTAATTATAATGTTCCTTCTTGAAGTGGGCCCCATCATGCTCAAATTGAAAGAGCAGGAACTACGCAAACCACATTCCTGAAGGAGCCTGAAAAGTTGCTTTTCTCTTCCTTTTCACAGGTATGTGGACAGGATTTCTTAAAAGGCAACATCCACATCTCTCACATAAATGAAAAAAGGAAGGAAGGTAAGGGCTTCCAGAATGTCACAAGCAGAGGCCAGGAGAAGATTTTTCCTTTACATGTGTTGTGTTAATGAAGAGTCTGAGGAGTGGCTAGGGAGAGACCCTACCGTTGAGTCACGAGGTTCAGACAGGACCCCCTTGCATTCTGAACTTCTCTGAGAGGAGTCTAGGTGTGGCTAAGTCCAGTCTTAGTCTCAGACTTGGTCAGCACTTTATTTTCTAAGGATTGTAGATGTAACCACCCATCAGGGTATTTGTTGTTAGTAACTAATTTGCCAGATGCCCAGGCCAGTTGCATTCAATGAGAACGATCACGGCTAGACTAATGTCTAGTCCTATTTATTAAAGCAACAGATACACAGGTTCTTTGGATTACTGGTGATAAGGTTGCTGGCTACAACACACACACAAATACTAGGAGAATTAGTAACACTGCTAGCCTACAAGTGCGTTAAGCAAATATGAAGTGACTCTAATGCACTGGAGATTTAAAGTGAAGCTATAAAGAGGTTTCTGGATTTTCCTAGGGAAACACTTGCTATAACCAAATGTTTAAATCTTACCCAAAGGTGTCCCAGTGGGGAGGAAGGAGGCTCAGCCCATTGACTGCTCCCAGAAGTCAGAGTGGTACGCGATGGTATCTCCCCTAACACCCTTTTTCTCTTAATATATTTTATACTATTTTTTACCTTTCAGGCGGAGCTTGAGCGACTCTAGTCGTATGTACCTTTATTATGATTGGTGTAAAATTTCCCCTCTTTGCTTTTAAAGGTGTAGACTAGAAAAATTCCAAGCACATGCCCAGTGAGGGATGGTCACACCTTAGAGGCGGATAGCCTTTGGGGTAGAGGTGTGTTTTGGTATTATAACAACATTATAATGAGTAAAGTTCATGAAAAGGGCAGCATTTTGTCAGAAGCATGACCGACTGCTGGCCCAGGGTAGCAAATGTGTGGTATACCAGCTCCATGGTCACAGAGCCTGGCCACGGTGTCTCCACACTGCTCCACCCGCCGGACAAATCCTCTTAGCGTCAGTACACCAAGTTCTCCTGGCATTGCCAACATCTAAGGTTACAAGCCTAGGGGACTTCCGTGGAATGGTTTTCTCACCTGTAGCTACACTCTACCCTGACAGCTTCTTCCATGCTGTATCCTTTCTAAAAACATAAGTTTAATTTCTAAGTCACCTCCAGCGATTATTCCACAACATGTCACGGGACTCAAGAAGGCAAAGGGTATGTTTTCAACTTCCAATTCAGCTCTGAACTAACTAAAGGGCCTGATCCCTGTTTCTTCTCAACATTGAGACCAGAAGGTGAAACTGTGAGTTCATGAAGGCATGGTGGGCAGGAAGGAAAACGTCCTAGGGCTGTGTTGGAAGCCAGCAATTCAAATCCTGCATCAGGTTTAGCCCTGGTCAACAGGGCAGCCAACAGGGTTTCCGCAGGAACAAGAGACACCTATTTTGTCCACAAGT
Organism: Phalacrocorax carbo; assembly: GCF_963921805.1. Lineage (NCBI taxonomy): Eukaryota > Metazoa > Chordata > Aves > Suliformes > Phalacrocoracidae > Phalacrocorax > Phalacrocorax carbo. The sequence continues at coordinate 2,640,122 of NC_087514.1, read as the reverse complement.
CTTTTCTCAGCCTTGAAAATGGGGAAGATAACCTCTTTTCAGCTAAGGACAATTCTTCTGGGAACTGTACGTTGAGTTCTACTTGGTCTGCCATTTAATTCTCCAAAGTTGCAGTCTTCAGCTGGTTTAATCAGTCTCTTTTACACAAGCAAGCAGAGAGGAACATGCTTTCACCTTTCCACAGCAGATAAAGACCTAATGTACCTTGGTGTTTCACCTGGGCATTTCTCCAGCAACACTTGAGTAGGCAGCACCAGACCCACCTAACTACTCATTTCAGGAGGTTATTTGAAAAAGACAAGTCAGTTGTTAAGTTATACACAGACCCTGTTGTGTGCATCCCTTCCCTGGCCAGACAGTAGGCTGAAAAGCAAGACTTTAAGGGTGAGAATTTGTTCAGTTTAACAATGTGCCCATCCATACAGGTGTTACATGCATACGTCAAATAAGTCCTCGTAATCAACAGAGAACAAATCAGTGTAGACGATGGATTTTAGGGGATGATTCATGAGTCGTGATCAATGGGGCAGAGTCTGGCTGGAGGCCTGTCACTAGTGGCGTTCCCCAGGGGTCTGTGCTGGGTCCAGTCCTGTCCAATATATTCATCAATGACCTGGATGATGGGACAGAGCGTAACCTCAGCAAGTTCACTGACGATACCAAGCTGGGAGGAGTGGCTGATACACCAGAAGGCTGTGCTGGCATGCAGCGAGACCTGGACAGGCTGGAGAGCTGGGCCCGGGGGAACCTCAGGGAATTCAACAAGAGCAAGTGCAAGGTCCTGCCCCTGGGGAGGAACAACCCCCCGCACCAGCACAGGCTGGGGGTGACCTGCTGGAGAGCGGCTCTGCTGAGAAGGCCCTGGGGGTGCTGGGGGGCAGCGAGGTGACCCTGAGCCAGCACCAGGCCCTTGGGGCCAAGGGGGCCAGCGGTGCCCTGGGGGGCATGAAAAAGAGTGTGGCCATCAGGTCATGAGAGTTTATCCTCCCCCTCTATTTCACCCTAGTGAGGCCACATTTGGAGTGCTGTGTCCAGTTCTGGGCTCCCCAAATCAAAAGTGCAAATACTGGAGCGAGTCCAGCAGAGAGCTATGAAGATGATCAGGGGACTGGAGCATCTGCCTTATGAGGAAAGGCTGAGAGATGTGGGTTTTTTCATCCTGGAGAAGACTGAGGGGGGATTTCATCAATACCTATAAATATCTATAGGGTGGGTGTCAGGAGGATGGGACTGGACTCTTTTCAGCGGTGCCCAACGCCAGGCCAAGGGGCCACGGGCACAAGCTGGAACACGGGAAGTTCCCCCTGAACATGAGGACAAACCCCTTCCCTGTGCGGGTGCCAGAGCAGGGGCACAGGCTGCCCAGGGAGGCTGTGGGGTCCCTTCCCTGGAGACATTCACACCCCGCCTGGACGCGGCCCTGTGCCCCCTGCTCTGGGTGTGCCTGCTCAAGCAGGGGGTGGGACGGGGTGAGATCCCGAGGGCCCTGCCAACCCCTGCTGTTCTGTGATTCTGTGGTTCTGTGATTCATCTTATCCTGAAACAGATGGATACTCTCGGATCAGCCAAAGGAAGCACAGTGAATTGCTTTGACTCCAACAAATGAAAGCAGAAACAGCAGAACTGAAGAACAGCCGTTGAAGACTGTACATATTTAAGACCTTAATAAGATGAGGACCCATCCAATGTACCATATCCAGTGAGTGACATCAGAGGCACAAGCTGAGCACTCAAAAGAGAACCCGATAAATCCCATTCTTTACTTGTCAATACTCACAAGTATTTCAAATTAAGCTAAATCCCTAGATTTTGGGCTTGACTCCTTCCTATTCAGAAAGAATGCTTGAACACTTGTTCAGTTCCCATTGAAGGCAGTGTGATGTAGGCACCCACTCAGCATTAAAAATAAGATTAAATGAGTATGTGGCACTTTGAACCTCTCCAGAGGAAATAAGTGGGGCAATCACCATTCCTGTTAGCAAATGCAACCATGCATCTTGCATGAGCTGAATGTCTCTGTCTCTTTCTTTCCACCTTTGCAAGCTATTGTGGAAGTATCTAAATAGGCCACAGGAAAAGTTTCACCTGGGGAAGGGTTGACGTAAATGGTCCCATGCAGTTTTCTTCCACTAACTGTGGTGCTGTAGCCAAACCACCTGGATGCCAAAGGGTATCTGTGGCTTTCTGACCAAGAAAGCCCGGAGTGGGGAGGCAATCCTGCCTGCAGGCTGATACCTTTCACTTTGCTCTAGGGACCAGAAAGTGTGCAGCAGTTCAAAGTCCTCTCTTTGCTTTGGAGTCTTACCTGGGAGGGACTACAGGGAGGATCTTTTTCTTTCTGAAGCTGAAACTGTTCTCTTACCCTGGGCTATAACTCAACCCAGCAACAAACTGAAAAGCCATTTCTCTGTAAGCACTGTTTTGAAGCCTTGTGGAAAGAGGGGTTTTTGTTTTCCTTTGAGGAAAATGAACCCATGGTGAGTAATATGGGGAACAAGTAATTAATCATCACAGAAATAATCCATTTTTAGAACATTTATGCTAAAGAATAATGACTTCCATTAGGAAAAGTCTCAAAAATGGGACTTAATACCCATTTCAAATTTAATGACGATAGCACAGGCAGGTTTCCTGGATCTGGTGAGCCAGGTATTAAACAGTATTCATAATCTGCTTTAAACCAATCTTTTCTTAAGGTGACTTTCCTGAAGGACTTGTAGGATGAAGGAAAAAAGAGTCAAAGCACTTAGACAAACGTGAACTTTAATTGTTATACACAGCACTCCACAAAATGCAACTTCCTTTTTTCTTATAGTGACCATTTGCTTTAATTTCCTAAAAAATAAAAATCTTTGTGGACTGTTAGAAGGACTTTTTCCCCAAACAACTCACCAAGAGACCATACTGAGCTCAGAGAATTCCCCAAGATGAAACCAACATCCCAGTGCCTTGTAAAGCTGTGCTAACTCTAAAACTCCCTCAAGAAAAAAAAAAAAATCATCACCTAATAATTATTTTGGGAAAATCGTTTGACTTCTCTGGGGAACCTGCCTTTCACTGTGTATCTTTGGGATGCTTAGCTCTCCATAGCAGGAAACCCTTTCCTTTGTGGACATTGCAGCTCAGGCCTGTTTTCTGAGCTCAAGAAGGACTTACCTACTTGGCTTAGACCAACCTCATGAGTGAATGAAAGCAGCAGTGCTGATGGAACTACCAGTGAAAATGTAGTGATCTCCTGTTTCTGCTGACGTTTGGCCATGAGCAGTTATGTTTTGTGCCTCACTTACTCTCTCTTTTAAATAGATTAATTCTTGCAAGTTTATGTCAGGCTTTTACCAGGAGAGTCTGGATACTCCTGATCAAAGGCTGACATAAACTTGCAAGACCCCAGCCCAAGCTCTCAGTATAATTATTTTAAAGGACTTAGGTATTCCCTGACACTCATTCTGTTGCCAGTTTCATTACCCTTTCCTGGTGTATGTTGCTGGAAAGACAAATTGATTTTAGCTCCCATGTTCAATACTCAGGTGGAGCCAGCAGTTGACAAAGAGCTAATTAGCCTTTCCAAGGTGAACACAATGAAGTCAGTGGAGGAGAGGAGAGATGACAGGCTATTTTGAATGACAGCTTGAAGTGACAAGTGAGTATGGAAAGGCACTTTCTTATTGTCCACGAATTGTTCCCCATCTAATTCTTCAGTATTCCAGTGCTGAATTCAGAAAGGTACTGTCAATTAAACAACGTCTTGGCGATGCTTTCAGTTGCAAATACTGCTGATGGTTGCTCAAATCAAACTTTATAGCAGATAGAAACATAGCTATCTGGGATCAGCGATCATTAAGCATCTCAGGAAACAAAACATGCCCTCTCAAGGCTGAATTTTGAAGAAGGCAGCATCTGGAAAGCAGTCAAAGTAAGAGTTACGGGGGATTGTGAGATTTTAACTTGAAGGAAAACAATACATGTTTTCAATTCCTGCACCAAGCTTGACACAATGCACTGAGGTTTTGGAGAGATGCATTTGTTTACCGGTAGTTTTCCTCATCTCTTCTGGACATTAAGACAACTGGTGAATAAAACTCAGGAAAAAAACAATGAGGTAAAACCGCTTTCTCCCAAGACGATTTATGGAAAAATATAAAGATACTTCCATGAATATTGTCAGAACAAAAACTGATTTGTGTTTGAAAGCTTTGCACCAGATCCATCATCAGCACCATTTCCACTGGTGCAGAGATGAAGTCTGGAACAGTGACCAGGCGAAGGGGTACCTGGGGTCATTTCCCAGTTCAGACCATTCCCTCTCTGTGGGTGTCTTCTCTTCCTCCTTACTTTGAGATGAAGAAAAGAGTTCTTACAAGTTCCTATCCCATAGGCATAAAGTGAAAAAGTGTAGGATAAAATCCATACCACTGACTTCTCAGTTCTGAATAATGGTGTAGCAGGTCTCACTTGGTGATTGTACTGTCCTCTAAGAACTTTTTTCTGGAAAGTATTTTTTGATCTTTAAAGAAATTTCACTGTGATTCCTATGTTAAACCAGGTTCTGTGGAAAGGGAACCTGTGAGCAACAGGAAACTTGTCTTTGCATTGGGAACTTTTAATTTCGTAAAGCAGAATCATTCTGTGGAAAGGCTTCATTAATATTCAATTGCAGTCCTTGAGAAAGAGAAGTATCTGCATCTCTGTTCCAGACCTGTACATTCATATACAAACAACCAATTACAATTAAAAATACACTCAGGCTCATGGCATCAGCTTGTCCTTCACCACGACCTGGGTTATAGGGCACTAAAATGAAGTTTTACTAATGGGTAATACAGGAAAATACACAAAAACTAAACTGGAAGTCCAATGCTTTTTTTCCACACATATTTAGTCCATTTAGCTTTATAAGGAGCTGGCTGAAGAAGCACCTGTATGTAATTTCCCTGGGAACATCTGCCTGTGAACATAAGAATTTTTCAACCCTGTTAGAAAGCTGATCCAAACTTACGATTCAACCCAGTGGAGGAAGGATGGTGCCAGTGTGAAACAGGATTCTGATCCCTTAAAATATAGATGTCTGGTCTTGGGAATCTATACCACATTCAGTTCAATTCTTCATTTTAGTGTTGCTTTTTTACAAGATAAGCCAGTTTGAATTGTGTAAAAACAGTGGTCAAAATTTGTTTTAGGTCAAAACAATGTGGTCTATGACTCAGGAGGTATTTAGTGTTAGATCTCAGTGAGAAGTGGCAATTTTGAATTTCAGGATATGAAGATATAATGTATTTTATGCCTTTCTTCACCCCTAGAATTAGTTTTCAGCCGTGGAAATGCCTTGGGGCTATTTAGGCAAATGAACAAAGTTTTGAAGTTACATAAGTCTTGCTCATGTTAAGTTTGGAGGTGGTGGTAAGAGGAGACAATACCGCATCAAAGTCAAAAGGACTTTTTTCTGGGAAAAAGATTCACTGAGGAGCTCCTGAAGCAGCCAGGATCCATGTACACCCAGGTGTGGGTTACACCCCTCAAATACTCCCTTCCTACACCCTATGTTCTTCCATTCATGCTCCACACGGGTTCTGACATCCTCAAAGGCAGCTTTCAGGTAACTGCACCAAAACCTGGGGAATTTTCTCAAAACCAGTGTGCTTCCCTAGGGAACGCATTAGCTTTGGCAGGATCTTTTTATGTTGCTATTTTATTCTTCCTCCTTGCCAGAAAGCATGGGTGAGGATTTCACTCTTCAACTATAGACCTGAATCCACATTCTGAATTTGCCTCTTTCCTCTCCTAACTCAGCAACTCAAGGCCAGTAGTTCGAATTTTCCTGTTGCTACTCCTTTCCCCAGCCCTTCCCTTGCCTCCTGCCTCCCCACCCACCACAATGTATACCAGGCATAAAATGAGGTACCAGATGATACCATCCTGGCATTCCTCCCATCTCCTGCCATCCATCCAGTTCATGACTTCTATTTAGTTCATACTTCCTCTTGAGCAAACCAGCTGTGCACTCAGCATCCTTTGCTAGCTCATCCCTGCTAGCTGAAATAACCTTTCTTCATGCCTCACTGCTGGCTTTACGTACTCTCATTTTCACATTTGCTTTTGTTCTCAGTAGTTTCCCACCTAAGTTTTATTATTTTACAAGTCCTCACCTTATTATGTCTTTTTTTGGTACCTTGCTCACATAATAATCGTAGACTCATAGAATCATTTAGGTTGGAAAAGACCATTAACATCCAACTGTAAACCTAACACTGCCAACTCCACCACTCAACTGTGTCCCTAAGTACCACATCTACGTGTCTTTTGAACACCTCCAGGGATGGTGACTCAAGCATTGCCCTGAGCAGCCTGTTCCACTGCTTGACAAACCTTTCAGTGAAGATATTTTTCTTAATTTCCAATCTAAACCTCCCCTGGTGCAACTTGAGGCCGTTTCCTCTCAGCCACCTCGCTACAACCTCCTTTCAGGGAGTTGTAGAGAGCGAGAAGGTCTCCCCTCAACCTCCTCTTCTCCAGGCTAGACAACCCCAGTTCCCTCAGCTGCTCCTTGTAAGACTTGTGCTCTAGAACCTTCACCAGATTCCTTGCCCTTCTCTGGACACTCTCCAGCACCTCAATGTCTTTATTGTACTGAGAGGCTCAAAACTAAACACAGTATGTTTATATAATGCTTTATGTTTATATACTTCCATGCAACTCAGCAGCTTATAGACCACTTTTTTTTTTTTTTTTTTTCCAAAAAGAAACATGATGGTCTCTGGGATTGGATGGGATCATCACCTTGGAGTAACAGTGATTCGGGGGGGGGAAAAAATGGGAAAAAATGAATTACTGGTTTTGGAAGAAGATATAAACTGATTTGTTTTTTTTAATGAAGTACATGATGTGTCTTCACAGTGTGGCACTTTTCTAGCCAACCTTGTATAAGTGATCATATTAGCTGGTTGTTTCCTGGCCTGGATCCAGAAACAGTTAGTTGCACAAATGGTTTAGGGAAATGTCTCTGTGGAACAGACCTTTAGCAGGGGTAAATTGGCATGACTGCACCAGCAAGCCAGAGTGCTGGTCAGGGTCTCTCACCTCCAGCAGGACTTCATTTTGAGCCCTTCTTGCTGGAGAACACCTCCTTGCAGTGTTGGTCTGTCCCAAACCCAATGTATTATGAGTCCCAGGTGCTTAAGTCCTGGTCTGAGGTGGCCACCAACCAGCTCACTTGCTTTTCTGAGGTGGATGGGATGAGATCTGAGAGGCTCGGTGTCATTTGCTGCAAAATAATTCAGTGTGATTTGCTCTGGAGTTAGTGACAGTCTCACTCCTCTTTCACCCTTTAGGTCTTATTTCTGAATTAGTTACTGCCATGAAAGGTTCTGGAGATCTCCCGATTACTGTGCCTCCAGGATCTTCTAGAGACAAAGCGTGGTTTATTCATCTGAGGTGCTAACTATAAGGTCGTGTACAGGTAATATTTCCTCGTAACTAAGCCCAGAAGTTCCCTGAATCTTCCTTCTTGTCCTTACATGTGTGCTTGAGCAACCACCAGTGTTCTTTCACTATTCACAATGGAAACCTTAACTTTTCAGCACAGGAGCTCCCGGATCCTCAAAAAAATGCCTTTATCACTTCCAAGACATATCATAGCCAAATGAACAAACCAGCCAGCTTACAGGAGAATTTAATGGAAAATTGTGCTATGAGACTTTCAATGCCTCTATATGCCCAGTTTGTCTGTTAGTCTTCACAGTAGTTGGCCCTGTGGAATTGAAGCATAGATTCTAAGTAGTTCTGAATCAAAGTTTGACCGCAATGTGTCACAGTCCCACAGGAAGGTCAGTTTGATATATTTCAATACTCCTCAGACAGTTTTATCCCTTGTCCCCACTTCTGCCGTTTCATCTGCCAGACTGGATTTGCATATTTGTTTGCAAATTACTGGCTCATTCTTTAAAACACCTGGGCAAGTATGCCTGAGCTTTTCTGTCTCCTGGTGGAGAAAGGTAGGAGCGTTCAACGAGTGGCACAGAACCTGTGTCCACGGGTTATGTCCACTCATTCATTCTCATCTGGGCCAAATGAAGAAAAGCAGAAGAGGTCTTCCAAAATCCTAATCTTTGCCCACAACTGTACATCATCCTTATTCTTGGTTTACTCATTCTGCACCATAATCTCATTCCTTGACTATTTCACTGATACAAGGGAGTTTGGCTCTCACCTGTCAAAAGGTAGGGGGACACCATCTTCATCCACACTGATTCTCAGTGCCCACAAAGAAATAAACATGATAAATCAATCCCTGAGTGGATACACATTCAGGCTCCTTGGTCCTCAGGAGGTAAGGGTCCTCATCTCATCAGCAGTCTTGCAGGTGACCCAGCCTTTAGGATCCAGCAGCCTCAGCAGAGAGCTGTTTAATCTTATTTCTGCGGTATGTGCCAGGGAATCACAAACATAGAGGATGTCTGGCCAGCCGCCAACTCACTTCAGATGACAGGATACATATGGAACTGAGGGTGACCATACTGAACGCCGCAGCATAGCTGCTCTCCCTAATTGCACCATCTGTGCAAGTGCTTTGAGTGCGAGTCTGAGTAAAGTCGTTCTTTGCTCGCTGTGCAGGGTCAGTTTTTGAGCTCTGCCTGGACAACCTGAGAAGCTGTTCTGGTCCAGGCACACCTATAACACTGACAAGGCTGGAAGCACATGGTTCAGATGGCTGCATAATCTGGAATTAACAACCAGGACACAGAGGATTGTGTAGCTGAACCAGTTTCTCCCTGGATTTCTATCATATACCCATGGAGGAAGAGCTTGGGGATGTGATTTCAGCCACTTACCCTGGTCCTGTCAGTCCAGAGAGTGGTAAGGTGAGCAAAAAGGTCAAGTGGCCTTACTCAATTTATTGTGTCTTGATGACCTCCACAGTCATTACAGAGTGTATGTGTATTTGTTTGACTCAGGGTGTTTTCATTTTCCTCTCACAACCCTATATATTCATTTCACAGAGAACAAAAAAAGATGGCATCTAAAAGAGGCCTTTTCAAGGGGAAGATAACTTTTTTGCGAGAGTCCTGTTTCTACAACTTTCCTCTTTCCATTGAAGAAATATTCAGGGCAACAGCCCTATAGCTTGTGTAGGTCTGGAGCTTCACAGAGCTTCTGAGCCCAACCCATCCTCAACAGCCCTGACACCCTGGAAAGCTGATGTTCTCTGTAAAAGGGTCTTCTGCTTTTAATCGCCACAGAGGACATAAGGGAACAGTATTTGACCCAGTCTATTAAACAAGGCAGCAGTACATCTCGATGTACATAAACCAAACCTTATCTTTCCTCACTCATACTGGATAACAACGACCACCAGTTAGTGTCTTCAGACTCCTGGTCCTTACCCTGCAGAATTCATTCCCCAGTCTCCTATGGCCTCTTATTCCTTGTGAGTGGACAGAATAACTCCTTATTTTAACAGAGAAAACTGTTGGAGAAGAGATGCAACTTCACCGTGCTGTAATTAAAATGATCTGGAATCACACAGTGCCTGTACCCAGACCTCGGCGTACATGGGAGATACAGTCACTCATGCACTTTAAAAAAAGCAAGACAATATCACACCCAAGATGCTCCCAAACTTGCTGTATACCTGGTTCTGCCTTTTAAGGTCTGAGGCACAGCCGGACTTTCTCCATGTTTCAGATACGTTTATCAATCCCCAAGCCTACACACCTGCCTTCTCCTTTAATACGGCGCTCCACATAGTGTACATTTGCAGTTTCATTTCCAACTGCACTCACTGGCTTTAAATATACGTCCTTCACCTGCTGCAAAAATGCCTTTGTGGTATTTCTACTTCCTTCAGATATCTTTTTTCTTTCCTGTTTTCACCACCAAGAATGGGTTTCCCTTTCTTGTCGTCTACTTCTTAACATCTTTCACCAGTCTCTTATTCTGAGCTCAAGCTCCTACTGATTTTTGCATTTCCCATGGCTGCTCATGCTGTAAGTAACATCCTCGTAACAGCCTCAAACCAATCTCCACAGTCACCTATAACTGCTTTGGTTAAACCCTCTGGTACACAAACCTTTGTTTTCCTTTAAATCCCCAAAGACCTAAGAAATTGCAAGGCTTACAGTATCTCCCCATCTTTACAATATAGGTCTTGGAAATTACTTTTCCTGATAATAAAATTTTCTAATCACAGGGCTAAACACAGGATTATTGGTCACACACCATAGCTACAGCAGAGAATATTGTAATCCCTGTTGAATGCATGCAGAATGAGCCAAAAGCCTCTGCCACAAAAAGCTTTCAAACCACATCCATGACGAAAAAGATGACAGATGCTAGTAGATGGCTAGAGAGGACAATAAAAAGCAAGCATACTGGTCAGCCATGAACCACTTTTCCAAGCACATCAACTGCTAGTACCGCTGGCAAGTCCCCTTCCCCATGGGGAAAAATGAAATCTCCTTTTCCAATTTCATACACTTGAAAAAGCTCAAACAGAGGCTGAATTTAGATGTATAGTTCTCCTTGTTTCCAAGTCACTCTTTATTCAAAGTCATATCAAAGGCAAGTAATTTGGGGGGGAAATGTATTTTAAAAGATGCTTTAATACCCTTCACTAGCAGGCTGCCTAAGGCATGCTGTGAATGGAGCAGCCTTAATGCTCATTCTAAGATGCAAACTAAGGAATATTTACTGGCTGTTGCAGGCTGTCAATGCTAAGGTGATGCTTGTCTGTTTTGTTCCAACATGGTACTCCTTGACTTTCTTTGGTTACTCCTTTACATCACAAATAGCCCCTGAAAATTGCAGGCATCCTCTTTTGTTGACACTGTCTTAGTCACAATTTGATTAAAGTGTTCATACTGTTTACACAGAGTGCTTTGCTGGATTTTATTCCCATAAAGAAAGGCTGCTGTTCATAGCAAATGATCGGTCTGCCTTGGTACAGACCTGAAGGAATCAGCCTAAGATTTTTAGACATCTACACAGGAAGGCAGCTCCTAGCCAGCTGGAGAAAGGACCTGCTAAATAACAGATTAGTAAACATTTAGATAGAAGGAGGAAAGCTGATAGACCCTGCTGTCCATTTTGTAAACCAGTTCAGCTGTTACACTCCTCACTTAATACTAATAGGGTTTTGTTATACTGTAAATATCTTGAGTAACCCTAATGACTTGCATGGAGCTCAGAAGGAGAACAGATTGCAGTTTGGATCAGTCTGGGGAGGCATCAGTCTGTTCACTATCAAAGGGACACTATTCAAGAAGCTCCATAAATAGTTGCTTTCATTAATAAGATTGGGTTCACAACAGCATAAAACCAGCATGTACTGCACCAACCACTCATGTCTCTAGCCAGCGGGAGAATATCCCGCCATCTGAGAGATCTCAATTTTTACTTTTAGGTTAGAAATATATTTTGTCTTACTGGGGCCATCCCATCAGTTTTACTTAGGGTCATTCTCCTTGATGGCGCTTGCCTCCAGAGCTCCAGGTTCCTAAGAGTTAGGTGTCCCAGAGGTGCAAAATAATTTCAAACTTATCCATGGATTTTTGCCTCTGTAGGCATGAAGTTGTCCCCCACATTCAGGTCAGAGCAAGTTCCAGCTGTCTGTAGGCTATCTACTTAGCTCCACTACTCTTAGACTGTATCCTTCCTATCCTGGAAAGGTAACATCTGCTAAAACACCTAAATCCACTTGGATTTTAGGAGAAGGTTAAAAGGATTTTAAGGATGTCAAGTCAGTAGGAACAAGACAAGTGCTGAGAAAGAAGTGTATAGAGAAGAGTAATTCAAAGTTTTCAAGTGTATTGTGTTTTCACGGCAAGGTTTTGGTAGTGGGGTGCTAGAAGGGTGGCTTCTGTGAGAAGCTGCTAGAAGCTTCCCTTATGTCCGATAGAGCCAATGCCAGCCGGCTCCAAGATGGACCCACTGCTTGGCCAAGGCCAAGCCCACCAGCGATGGTGGTAGCATTTCTGTAACAACATGTTTAAGAAGAGGAAAACTAGGCTGCACAACTGCAGCCGGAGAGAGGAGTGAGAATATGTGAGAGGTGCAGCCCTGCAGACACCAAGGTCAGTGAAGGAGGAGGGGGAGGAGGTGCTCCAGGTGCCGGAGCAGAGATTCCCCTGCAGCCCCTGGTGAAGACCATGGTGAGGCAGTCTGACCCCTGCAACCCATGGAGGTTAGCGGTGGGGCAGATATCCACTGTGGAAGATCCCACACAGGAGCAGGTAGATGCCTGAAGGAAGCTGTGACCCTATGGAGAGCCCATGCTGGAGCAGGCTCCTGGCAGGACCTGTGGCCCCATGAAGAGAGAAGCCCACGCTGGAGCAGGTTTGTTGGCAGGACTTGTATCCCCTTTAGGGACCCACGCTGGAGCAGTTCATGTAGAACTGTAGCCTGTGGGAAGGACCCACGTTGGAGAAGTTCATGGAGGACTGTCTCCATGGGAGGGACCCCACGCTGGAGCAGGAGAAGAGTGTGAGGAGTCCTCCCTGTGAGGAGGAAGGAGCAGCAGAGACGACATGTGATGAACTGACCACAACCCTCATTCCCCGTCCCCCCGCACTGCTTGGTGGGAGGAGGTAGAGAATGAATTTGGGAATAAAGTTGAACCTGGGAAGAAGGGACAGGTGAGGGGAAAGTATTTCAAGATTTGGTTTTATTTCTTATTACCCTACTCTGATTTGAATGGTAATAAATAAATTTCCCCAAGTTGAGTCTGTTTTGCCCAGGATGGGAATTGGTGAATGATCTTTCCCTGTCTTTATCTTGACCCATGAGCCTATTGTTATATATTCTGTCCCCTGTCCAGCTGAAGAGGGGAAGGGATAGAGCAGCTTGGTGGGCACCTGGCATCCAGCCAAGGTCAACCCAACACATCAAGTCATGCTTCTAGTCTATCCTTCTTGTTTCCAGTAGACAAGGGGTACCTGAAAAAAAAACATGTTTTTCAAACAGATTTTGATTCATTTAGCCACCCTTGGAATCTCTTCTTTTGGCTAGGGCTACCAGAATAACCTTTGTAACTCTATTTTCAAATGCTGCTTTTACCTCCATGATGAATTTGGCCAAATGAACCAAAACTGTCTCCCATTTAAACCAAGACTGCTGGTGTCTCCACCTCTCCATGCAATACTGCAGGTATGGAAGTAAAGGGAGGAGGAACCCAACCACACCTCAGTCACTAGAGTTTTGGAGGACAATGCAAGCACCAGTTTAGGCACCGTTAGGAGCACAGACCTCAGCATGCATTGACAACCCAACAGTGCATTCTCATTTTAAAGCAATTCAAGAAAATTTGATCAGCTGTCCCTCTCCCCAGCATCTGTCTCAGCAGCCTATTCAGTCCAGCCCAAGCACATACCATGTGTCTATCAAAGCAACCCAAAATGCTTCTTCCTCCTCATGTCTTCTCTTTCTCTGGCGCAGTAGATGGCAGCCGTGCGGCTGCATTCCTTGCAAAAAAGCTTTGGAGCAAGGTAACCACTAAATCAACAGGTTTTTAACACACCTGCAGATGGAACAGATCCAGCTATTGACAACTGCAATTATTTAATGAAGCAAGGAGTTTCTATTGATTTTGTGACTCCAGATGGAAATTCAAAGGCCTGTTATAATTAGCCCTAAACTCTCCTATTTATTATTGAAAACAGCCGCGCTAGTTGGAATCTCTGTAGATGGAAATGACAGTGCAGCTGCCGCCTTATACTCTATGTGTTGATATTTCAGGTTCAAACCTACATCAGGGTAACAGTGTGGGGTGGAGGGATAATTTTTTTCTCTGCCAAGTGCTCTCATGACAGAAGCACATGCCTCATGTGAGGAAATATTAACTGGTTATAGCATAGCAACACACGTACCCAGGGCACAGTGCTGCGAAACTGGTGCAAGTCATGATTCCAAGGGATCATAGCTAGATCCCCAGGAGGATTTAAAAGATCCTCAGAAAGGATACAGGCCTTTCCATGGCCTCTGCTGCATGACCTGCCCTGGAAGACCAAAATGCTTTCTAACATCGACTGGGATGGACACTAGAGAGCGGTCCCAACCTGCATCCCAAACGGCTTGTGTAAGCAACCTGACTACACAAGGAACTTGCTGTAGGATGCCATGGGCTTGTGGCTTGTTTTTGCAACCCTGCCTCTGGCAGCAAAGGCAAGGCTTGGTTTTGTGATGCCTTTCTCAGTTAAAGGGATTCACATATTTATGGAGACAGATGTCTTTAAGGGGGAAATAAATGCACAAACTCTAAGATGGTTGTGTAAACTCTCTCACCAGTAAAGATGAAGATGATCCTTCGGTTGAAGCTATACGGAAACACTTCTTGGCAGCTCTGAATCACCACTGGCTTTGGCTGCCTTTTGCCCTTAACTATTGGAGACTAGGCTCCCAAATTAGGACTGTGGAGATCTGCAAGGGGAACATTCTACATCTGTTCACTATCTAGACAGGAGACTTTTCTCTTAGCCACTTTTAGATAGTGCTGGTAAAAATGCCAGTGTAACAGTAAGGATTTAAATCAGGAGTTGACAGGGTGTAGGATAGGCCAAGGTATTAGTTTGTAGCCAAGGTCTGAGGTGGTGTGAACTGGATCTGAATCTTGATGGACAGTAAAATGGAAGAAAACATAAGAAAGGCTAGAATGGGAGATGTGCACGCATAAACTAGGCTTCAGGATGCATGAATATTTTAATATCTAGCCAAAGGCTCTACCCTGACACTGAATTACTTTGCATCCCTATAGGGCAGTTTAGAACTTCCAATCCCAAAAGTACTAGCTGGACAAGATGTCTGGAAGTCCCTCATCCAGCCTCTGACTTGAAGCAGGACTATTGTTAATGCTAGGTCAGGTCAGACATGGCTTTGTTTAGTCAAATCCTTAAGATCTCCAAGAAATGAGATTTCACAAGATCTTCGGGTGGCCTGTTGCGCTGCTGCCTTACCCCTCAGGAGTAAAGCTTTTTTCTCCCTAATATCCAGCTTGAATCTTCCTATTGTAGAAACAGAGGTTTCTCATGCTCTCTGGAGTGGAAGGATGACTGGTTTTAAACTAGGTCTAGTCTGTATCTGATGCTTAAAGAAAGAGAAGAGTTGCAAAACTATAAGTGCAGTTACTTTTTCTCATTATATTAAGGTTAAATTTTATCAATCTGTTGTCAGAGAGCTGTAACAGTAGAAACCAACCAAGTGGAGAGAATGTGTAAATTATACGATGTGCTAGAAATGTTAATTAAAAAGGGGAGAAGGGAAGGGAGAAGAGCGCCTACCCCTTGTGTTAGTGTGTGATGTGCCTGTGTCCACCACAAAGGAATAAGGTTCAGGTGAACGGAAGAGTGAGGTGGGAGGGAATCATGCCACCTTGACCTAAGAAAGGAGCTCAGTTTGGTGTCATAATCATCTTTCATAAGGGGAAGAGGAAGATGTAGATCTTAGAAATCTTCAGAGCATGCTTATAGGTCATGCAGGCTAATTACCAGCCTCGGGAAATAGCTGAGATACTGAAGGTACCAAATGATCAGCAAAAAGTTGAATTATTGATAAATACATTACCTAAAGATGCTTTACTGCTTTAGTTTTCTTTAAATCTTCCACTATTTCAAAATGTTTTCATTAAATCTTGTCTGGTAAAGATTACTCTGAGCAATGTGACTGCGTTAGCCTTGGTGGTGCCCTTGGTGGTGACAAATCCATTCTCAAGGCTCACCTGACATGTTTTTGGAGCATCCAGTGGGATGTACTGTCCCATGAATCTCCCCCACTGAGCAGCCAGGACGTGGTGCAGCAAATGGTGAAATCTCTTTGGCAAACAGCAAGATGCTGATGAGAGGAAGAGCCTGATCCTTGCATGCAATACAAACACCTATTGCCTGGAGTCACCAAAATCTCCTGCCACCGTGACATCTTCAAGCAACCTCAATTTAGGCCTAGGAAGTAACTTGCAAACCTGAAGCTAGTTTTCTCAGGGGCCTGAGTTTGTCCTCAGTTCATCCCATGATATCCACAGTTTCACAGGCACTGTGACAATATCTTCTTGGGTAAGAAAATTGAAAATTGTACAGTGCCTCATAGACAGAAAGAAGAAAAGAGCAATTATGCAGATGCAATTTATTACTGAATTCTATTTAATCACTTGGGGTTTTTTGTACATGCATAAATGCCAAAGAATTCTGACGTTACACTATAAGATTAGGATATGATTACTATGGGGAAAAAATAATTTAGTTAAATTCCTGTGATTTAGACATCCACATGAGAGATTTCTCAGGGACCTGAACAGTAGCACTTTTCTGAACATCAGAGGAACCATCTCAGATGCTTGGGAGGTGGGTCGGGTGAGACAGTAAAGGTCAGCAAGAAAGGTGATGAAAAACCTTCCCAGAAAAAAGATGGAAAGTGGGAAAAAAATGTCCTCATGCTAAGAGGACATCTCCCAGCTTCTTTCATTCCTCAGTACATTGTACTCAGGGATTTTTTCTCCAGATCAAAAGCTGTCATTATCACCATCCCATCTTCCTCCTTCTCCCTTTTTTTCACCAAAGGTGTGTGATTTTTTCCGGCTTTTTAAAATAGATTCAGGACAGCTTGTGGAAGAGAAAAACATGGCCAGAGAAAAGATATAAATAGTAGCGTTTTTTTTTTCTTCTTCTTCAAAATGAAACAAAAATCATAGTGAAGCTGTTGGCACTAGTTTCATTTTTAGAACATTTTAACTGGCTGGTTTTCTTTGCACTTATGTCCAATTTCACAATGACATGATTTTGAACTGGTAATTGAGCATTTTAAGTCAAATGTTTTTAAATTAAGTGATATATCTTCCAGCATTTTCTTCTCCTTCTTTAAAAAAAACATGTTGCAAAATTTGTCCAAATGGATGGGGGAACAAGGGACAGAGCCCAGATTTAATAGGCAGTCTCTGCTTCACGTGTGGGTCACGGAGCTACCTCATACAGAGCACCTCCAAGAATGTGCCTTTGGCCGGAGTGAAAAATGCACCATTCAGGGGTTCAGGGAAGCAAGATTTCCCTAAGGAGATCACCAGCCTGTGGTGACTGCCAAATTTGAGGAACTAGTTTTGTCCCACGATACTTTGTCCTGCCTCCAGTATCTCCTTTCTTTCTGTGGCTCTCCTTTTCCAGTCCCTTTCATATCCCTCACTGTCCATGGTGAAACCTCTTCTGCCCCTTGTGTTTTGGTGCCTAACACTCATGACAGCAGGCATGCAGCCTATGAAAATTCCATTTATTATATCTGTGACACACTGGGAGAAGAGTGGAGGAGCCAAGTGCATAAATTAGTGGATGCAACACTTGAATGAGTGTAGTAGGATGCCCAAAGCCCTCTAAGAGCAATAAATTACCACTTGCAACATTAGCTCTTTCAGCTACTTCAGATCTTTTTCCTTAGGTTATTTCCCAGTGAATGTTCACAGAAATCAAGCTGCCAGTAGTGGTCAGCACCAGACTGGGGTGCGCTTTTCCTTGGCTTAGCCCTCACCCAGCCTTTAGTGTGTCTCTTGTCAGGGGTAAGAAGAGACATGCTCCCCACCAGCACAAAGAATTCTCCTGCAGAGATAATTTTAGAGGAACTGTGTAATTTCTGTCTTATCTTGGAAATCATTTTAAGCAGGCATTGTGTTGTCACAAGAAAATCAGCTGGAGAAGCGGCCTAGTCCATATGCCAGCACAAGGACAAGATCAGATATCCCCCATCTCAGCAGATATCTGTCTAACCTACTTTTGAACATGCTGGTGAGGGATATATTCTTCCCAGGAAATTCATCCCAGAGTTTCACTTCCCTGAGATTAGAAAGCTTTTCCTAACTCAAACCTTCCATGTTGAAGTTAAAGTCCATGGCTTCCCATGTTATTTGCCATGGATATAGAAAAAACCATTTTCCCTTCCTTTATACAACAATATAAAAACTTTAATATTTTTCTTTCATCCCCTTCAGTCTCAATTTGAGGACAAAAGCAGGATGTTTGACCATGATTTCTTTTTTATACTTGTAAAAGTGGCACAAATAAATTTGTCTTTTGGAGAACTCTGTTCAGTTTTAGTGTCTCCCCTTCAAGACGTTGTTGAGAAGAGCTCAGAGATAAGATATGAGGTTGAAAGATAAGGTCTTAAGTGACAGACAATCAGGAGCATGATTTCTTTAGTGAAGTGAAATGAAGCCTAACAGATGACTAGATTACAGGTTCTAATTACTTATCGGACACTTGCTCATGAGTCAAGCAAAAAAGGGCATAGTGAGTTCCAGTGGTTGGAAATGTAAGTCAGGAAAAGTAGAACTGAAGTTAAGGTGCACATCTTTAATCATTAAGCTAAATTCTTCAGAACAGACAACCAATGGACATGGTAAGTTTTCCCTTCATTTAGCCTCTTCAGGGGAAGATTATCCACTCCGTTAAAAAAAAAAAGAAAGAAAGAAAGAAAGAAAGAAAGAAAGAAAGAAAGAAAGAAAGAAAGAAAGAAAGAAAGAAAGAAAGAAAGAAAGAAAGAAAGAAAGAAAGAAAGAAAGAAAGAAAGAAAGAAAGAAAGAAAGAAAGAAAGAAAGAAAGAAAGAAAGAAAGAAAGAAAGAAAGAAAGAAAGAAAGAAAGAAAGAAAGAAAGAAAGAAAGAAAGAAAGAAAGAAAGAAAGAAAGAAAGAAAGAAAGAAAGAAAGAAAGAAAGAAAGAAAGAAAGAAAGAAAGAAAGAAAGAAAGAAAGAAAGAAAGAAAGAAAGAAAGAAAGAAAGAAAGAAAGAAAGAAAGAAAGAAAGAAAGAAAGAAAAGCAAAAGGTTTTCAATGTAGTTTAAGCAGAAATAAGTAGGCTAGCTTGTGGATATTGTTGAGGCAAAATTTCATGCTCTGAACTATGTAGGTCAGACAAACTTCTCAGAGAGTTTTTTATTTTTTAAGTTTCACACCAAATCTGGGTTGGTTTGCTCTCTCATGTGCTTGAAAGAAAGTTCCTGTTTAATATCATTCAGCCTTCAGCAGTAGCCCTTAATTTGTTACTAACAGAGAAAGCTGTGACTGCCCTCTCCTCTTGAGGGTGCGTGCTGCAGCACGCTCTGCCCTGCCTACAACCACCCAAGGCCACAAGCTGCCTGATGAGACATGAAGTCTCTGACAGAACCATTTCTGTGGTAAAGAGGGTGAATGAGAACTTTAAAGGTGCAGCTGTCCTGTAAACCACTGCCCCTCTTACATCCCAGTCCCCCTAAGGACCTGCTATTTAATCCCAAAGAGTTTGGATAAATTGTCTGACCAACTCCAATGGTCTTCTACTAGCAGTATTCAGGGGATAAGCCACCAGGTTATAGATCTGCACCTGGAGTTTGTCTTTATAGCACTGATTCAGGGTAGTTCCACTCACACATCCAATGGGAATGAGGTCTGAAAAAGAAACATTCTGGGACATGATATCTACCAGACCCCAGAGCAAGGATGAGGGATGTGTTCCATGGATGATGTGCACCTGGAGCACGTTTGCAGAAGGGTATCCGCAATGTTTTACTTCCTAGAACTCATTGTGAGCTTCAGTCCCCAAATGACAGTAAATTATGGCTGGTTTTGCATAGAATACCATGTGAAATAAACTGGGCGATCTCCAAGAACTAATGGTGGTGCAACTCTGCAATAAATATGAGCTCATTATTCTCCTCTGGTGTTCATGTTTCATTGACATTGATGGATGTTACCAAATGAGTGGTAGAAGTGCCTACGCTGTAGTTAGAGCATTAGGGATGTTCAGTGATTATCCAAAAAATTATCTTTCGTAACTGAAATGGTGAGCAAAGAACAAGCAGGGAAAATGATCTGTGAAAGGAAGCTGTGTCCCTCTGAAGTCCCTGTGATGAGTTTAGCACTTAGCTTTTGAAAGAAGCAATAGCTGGGGTGCTGGAAAGTTCTTAAAAACAAAGCTAAGAAAAAGAAAAGGTTGGGGCAGGAAGAGGAATGAATGGAAGTGCATGAATCTCTGCCAGGAGTTACACACAAAAAAGCAAAGGACCAGCTGTCTCCTCAATTAACAAGCCTCTGTGTCTTCATAAATCATTTTGCACTGTGTTATATTAGTCTCAGAAATCCAGAAAAGTATTTGCACACCTAATTCCTATTTAAGGACATAAATCCCCTTTGAAATCCTTTGTCTAGTAAATACTTCAGTGGATCTGAGCATTCTGGCTCTAATCTATGAGGGGAGAAAACAAGAAGCACATGTGTTGCTTGCTATTGTGTAAGTGTACATCATAAAGGATAAGCTAAAAGGAAAATACTGAACTACTACAATGTCTTTGTAGGTTAGTTTGGAAAAATTACCTGGAAAAGTCACCATGGGCCTGCATTGCACCTAAGTGAAGGAGGAACCTCAGGAAAACAGGAATCCATGATTCCTGCATTTTGGCACATAGCTTACCCTCTCCACAACTATGATCTGACCAGATCATAGAATCATGGATTCACAGAATCATTATTAAGGTTGGAAAAGACCTCTAGGATCATCAAGTCCAACTGTCAACCCAGCACTACCATGTCTCCTAAACCATGCCCTGAAGTGCCGTGTCTACATGTCTTTTAAATACCCCCAGGGATGGTGACGCAACCCCATCTCTGGGCAGCCTGTTCCAGTGCCTGACCACTCTTGCTGTGAAGGTATTTTTCCTAATATCAAATCTAAACCTCCCCTGATGCAGCTTGAGGCTGTTTCCTCTCATCCCATCACTAGTGACCTGGGAGAAGACATCAATCCCCCCTCACTCCAGCCCCTCTCAGGCAGCTGCAGAGAGCGAGAAGGGCTCCCCTCAGCCTCCCCTTCTCCAGGCTAAACCCCCCCAGCCCCCTCAGCTGCCCCCCAGCACACTTGTGCTCCAGACCCTGCCCCAGCCCCGCTGCCCTTCTCTGGACACGCTCCAGCCCCTCACGGCCCTTCTTGTCCTGAGGGTCCCAGTGGAGACAGGTGACAGGTGACAGGATTTAGGACTGCCTACTCTGTCAGAGGTGGAAGCAGCTGTGAAAGGGGTATTAGGTTGCCCAAAGTAAAATATTTTCTCTCCCTGATACAGAATGGGCTTTAAGCCACCTACCTTCCATACAACGGGCTCCTTTCTCCACTGGTGTCCATGCTGTGAACAGCATGGATGTGCTGGTCCAAAGGATACTGCCCAAGAGTAAGACCTGCTCCCTACACCGGAGGAACTGCAATCACACCCAAGGTGAGGGCTCGGCTTTATCCTACGCAATGGCCTTGCTGATCTGTGCCACCATAGCCCTGCAGAAGCCTTCCTCGGTAACAGGGTATCTGCTCTGAAGTCCTCTGTGGGTTCAGCCTTACAGTGAGGAGAGGTGCCCTTCCTGCGCTCTCCAAGGACACGAGCTGGATGTGGATGAGTAGGGAAAACCCACAAAGCCCTGACTCAAAGGGTATCTCTTGCCCAACCAGGCTGACTGCAATTCATGGGACTGTGTTCAGTGTTGTTTTTCAAAACCATCTCTCTCTCAGCTCATGCCTGTGCCGTATGGTTGGACCTCACTTCTGGTCCCATGTTTATACAGAACTTTGCACAACAGGAATCTTGTCCAAGGTGGCCCTGAGGCCACCTAGTAAGAAATAATCACTACAAATCTGTCTTCTTACCGTATTAATAATTTCTGTACCTACCACAACTCTCTTAGTACAGCACAGCTCATTATATGGAGCCAAATGCTAATAGCTTTCTAACGGAAAATGAGTTACATTGATAATAACTGTCACACCAAACGAAATGTGAGATTCTGGCATGAGGAGGAATGAATGTGATTTACAGTCTTGGTCTGATCCCATAAAGTAGGCGAGTCTTCATCAGTAGAGAGCATTTTCCCCCAACTTAGTATACATGTAGTACACAGCTAAAACATTTTATGGAGGCCTTCAAAACCCTGCTAATTTGTCTAATTTGGTTGGAGGAAATCTGAGTCTATCTAATTGTCATTAGTATTTTGATACTTTCCATGAAAAATACTTTTTCTAACACATGAGAATCTAATTAATCTAACACATTTTATCCTTATTTCATTTCGGATGGTGTAATGCTGAACTCACTAATTTGCAAAACTAATGAGAACAGTCTGACCCAGAATTACTTTTTACAGTGTCAATTTACCCAGTAACTCTAGGAAGCTGGGGCTCTTTATTTTTCTTTTTTCAGTATTTGATTTAGATGTGGTGAGCTCAAACCCCAATTAAAAACCTGCAAAGCAAAAGGATTGCGGAATTCTGCAAAAGCATAACTAAATTTTCAAAGCCTTTATAAAAAATGTTTCAGGAAATCCTTTTATGTCTCCCACCTCTCCTTTTTCTGAAAGACACGCTATGGAGTTTAATCCAAGTCCTAGCTTAGTAAATGTTCATTCAAGAGTGGGAAGATAGAGGAAGAAAGTAAACAAAACATATATCACTGCATGAAGGAAGTAAAACTAAAGGAAACAAACAAACTACAGACACAATTTGCAATTTTCTTTTCCATCTGAGTCTTCACAAAACACATCTCCTAACTGAAAACAGAGCTGAATTCACTTTCTGCTGCAGGTTTCTCTGGCTAAATAGTTTTCTTTTTCAAATTTTACAGAGACCAGTCCCTGTCATGTACGTACAACTCTCCCTCCACACCCTCCTGAACAAATATCCCCCAAAATCCACTCTTTCTTCTATGCCCATCCCTACCCCTGCTGATTCCCACCTTCCTGCAGCGTGACCCCACCTAACCTCCCCAGTGTCTTACTATAATGGTAACTGAGCGGTAGGAAAGCGATGTGGAGGAGCAAGGGGGGAGTGTGGGATGTCCAGCCCTTTGCAGCTTCCAACGGTCACTTTGCTTGTTTTTGCCTAAATCTGTTTACTCCAAACGTTGTCCCAGTTTTATATGCCAGGACTTACGGGAGCAAGGCCACATCTGCCTCAGGGAGAATAACGGAATGGTGGCCACCACGCTGATGCTGGGGCAGTCAAGCTGGTTTGCCTCTGCAGAGCCTTTTCTCATAACCAGCTCAAAAACCTTCCTAATGCAATGGCTTTGTTCTTGCAGGAATATTTTATATGGGCCACAGTTGTCTAGTTTTGAAATACAAAGAACATGCTGTAACACAGCATCGTCTGCCTGCACAGTCTCTCCAGCAGCAAAGGAGGGACTGCAAGGAGGTGGTGATGACTTTTAAGCAGCATCAGCCCTTGCAATTATTGTTTGCATTTTGCAGGCAAAGTTGTGAAATTCACACCACAGGGTAGCTGTCTTTCATCGCCCTTTTCCTTCCTACCATTCACCGCAGATGAATAACCTTTTAAGCAAGTGGAAGGGCTTTAAACCGGCTTGTAGGAATCACAGTGACCAGAAAGAAGGGAAACCTCACCAATTCCGCTCCTAATTGCGTGATGTGTTCTGGTGCTTTATTTTACTCCAGATGAGCCTGAAAAAATCCAAGTCAAGAGGTGCAGATTTCTTTGCTTTTTGAGTCCTTCAAAGTTGGGAAAATTGAGGTGTCATTAGTACAGGACTACCAGCATTCGCTTGATTCCTTTCTTCTCTGTTGCCATAAAATGGGGCAGATTTTTTTTCCCTAAAAGAACAGTCTGACAATGCTCAGAAAAGATGCTTTTTGTATTGTTGCTCCGCCAGAGCACTGTAAGAAGAGTTACTTGAAGAAAATTTGATTTGAGTAATTTCCATCTGAAACTGTTGTTTCATCAATACTGAAGTGTTTTGCAGGACTACTTTATTTTCAATTATTTTTAGTGATTTTTTTTTAAAGAAACAATTTCAGATAGATTTATTTTGCCTTTCGTACATTCAGATGTTCCCATTTTGTTTTAGTTGTACGTTACATTATATTAATCATACCATAATATACATATTATAGGACTGTAATGTTCCTTTCAGGCCATTATTGTGTTTTTGAATTAACTTTTCAAAGTCTGATCCAGTTAGAGAAGAAAATAATATGTATATAAAAAATTTTTAGAGAATATAGAAACTTCACTTTTCAACCATCAGTAAATGGGAACATAAAGAAAAATAGGAATCCAGAATGCAATTCATTTTGTGCAACTTTAATCTGACAACTAGTTCTCTGAGTCAATGGAGAGAAATAAGCTTTTCTAGACAGTTCACATTAGGTTATTTTCTGTACCCAATTTAAGTTAAGACAAATTATTCACAAGGAAACTTCCATGTAAGTCAAATGAGATGAGTCCCTTTTCTAAATCTGCCTGCAGACTCCAGGCTAATATCTCTGGAGCTGCACCAGCTGGGACCTCAAATGGTGCAAGTACACACCAGACCTGTTATTTTCTCTGGCAAGCAAGGGCACAAGCGTTGCTTTCTATAAATAAATTCACATGCACAAGTAGCAGGAGAGGCATTTCTCTGCGTTCGCAGTAACCGAGCTGAAAATCTCTGAGGCAGGATGCTCTACTGACAGGCGGCTAATATCAATTCAGATTCATTTTCAAAATGCTCAGATAGCTTTTGTTTTATCCTCATTTCTGTTATTCAAGAGAAGGGAGCAGAGAGAGGTGGCAGAGTTCAGCTCTCAATACTTGGCCGGCCAAACTGGCAGCGTCGAGAAGCTCTTCACGGACCTGAATGTTCAGGTTGGATTTGGCAAGCCCTAATCACAGCTGAACCTGATTTTGTCCTGCACTGTTCACAGCGGCTCGGGAAAACAATTTCAGGCAATAGGCTATCAAGACAGAAAGAATCATAAAATGTAAGAACGTGGGGTTGGAAGTAACCTTGCGGGTCAACGTGTGTAAAATGACTCTTTCAACAGCAATATGTGGGAGGAATACGTGGAATATGTGGAAAATGATGCCTCAATGACTGTGTTATAGAGTATATCGAGGGCTACTAATTTGTCCCAGACAGAAATATATTCAAGAAAGCTAAATAAAACCTCTCTGTCACAGATTAAACTTTGACCTCATTTTTAGGGTTGAATTTTAATTGCAATACACTGCATAGCTTTGATTTAATTTCCTTCTGTTGAATGCAATTGCATTTAACCAAATCACATTGCATTGATTGTTGTTTGTTTTGAGCAAATACTATTTATTTCCTCTGCAGCAAATTATTTTTTAATGAAATTCCCGGAACTGCATTTAACTGTGTTGCAGTTAGTCGAAATAGATTGAATTAGGGCAAGTTGAATGAAAACCCACTGAAAACAGACCTGAATTAGGTTGCGTAGAATTTTGTTAAATTTAATGGGACAGTGAATTGCATTTTCACTGAAGCAAGGACAGGGAGGCAAGAAGAGCAAAATAAAGTCTGAAGGGAAGTCATCAGAGAATGTATTAAGCTGGAAGCAACTGGACAACAGGGAACAAGGAGCTGAAGGCAAGAGCACAACAAAAGTGCTGGAATATAGAGACGCGTGTCACACATTATTACACTAAACCCACCTAAATACTTCCTTGGATGTCTTCAGTAGACCCAACCCATCTTCATAGAGTGTCTAAGAGTACCGTGCTCTCCTCAGTGGACCTTTCAGGATGCGGTCATGCAGGGCTTCCTAACGTCTCGTGGTGGATGGAGACTTTCACAGCATCTGCACAAAAACACTATCCTCGACTGTTCTCCAGGAAACTGGATGAAAGATGAGATGGACTTCTCACAGGCATCTCCCCATCCAGAATCTGCTCTTGCAAGGCTTGGACTTCCCATGCAAATTCATTGGGAAGCAATGAGAAGGAATCACACTTTTATTCAGCAACATGTCAAGGAGGGAAGTGTCAAGGAAGGGATGGAAATATAAAGATTTCTTTTTACATACGGGGAGACTCTGGCAAAGGGAAATGAGCAGTCTGAAGTCACATGAGAGCTAGGAATAAAATTGTAAAGAGAACCCAGGGCTGTCCAAACTCAGGGTAAAACTTCATATTTTGCTATAACTGATTTATATACCAGCTCTTTCCAGTACTTTCTTGAATTGGTGTTAATTGCAAATTTCGCAGGGCAGGATTTGATGAACAAGTCAACCCCTGCTGATCTTTCTTTCTCCTATCTGACATACTGGTAGGAAAAAAATTAGCCAATCCACCTTTTCACAACAGACTTTGTCATATTAAGGCCACATAATCCTCAACACACAGCCCCTGGAAAGCTCATCTTCTCGAAGCAAATTAAAATCTGTGCTTAATGACTAGAGCAGAGTAGTGACACTGGGTTACGCGCAGATGTGATATGTTCCTGTCTGGGACACTGTGGGAACATGGATTATGGTCTGTGGAGCAGAAACCAGACATGAGCTTCTAATGACCTCTCAGCATGGGGAAGCAGGGCAGCTGCAAGTAGAGTGACTGCAGCTGGAAACCGAGGATGGAGATGTCAGCTGATATCCATGTCAGCCTGATGCTTCACAGCCTAGGGGAGGTTGAGACAAGGAAGAGAGGCTTGCAAGGAAGTATGGAACTTCTTTTTTCTTTTTATTTTTTTTCCTTTCTTTCTGAGCATGGAAGGACAGACCAAGATGTAAAGCAGAGGCAAGAAAAGCAGGAGCGATGCAGAGGTACAGCTTTACCTTTCAGACCCCCAAGACTCAGTGTGTTGCTTTCTTCATCCATTTCCCTCTCTTAGAAACAGGGATAATGGCATGTGGGGAACATCTCTATCAAGCCTCCAACTGACCTGTCTGCGCTCTGAGGCTGACAGTGGGGAGAGCTAATTAAATGTTTTGTTAATCATTTAGTTAATATATAAATGAATTTGCTTTAGCTAGTCTTGCAGAAATACTTACTTCAACAAAGATATCTATCTTCCTTCTGGTAGGGTGGAACACAACCACACATGCACACTCCCTTCCAGTGATGGACCCACCTGACGCAAGACTGATCACTCTTTGTATCACTCCCTCACCTTTGCTAAGTCAAATTTTACATGACTCAGGAAACAAGGGGTTTGAACTCTTCCTTTGGAAAAGTAATTAATTTTTGTGACTCTCTCTGGAAAGACATTATTCTGTGACTTCTCAAACACAAGTCCATTTATAAGCTGAAACATGCATTTACAAGCTAAGGCGGAAACCTCCATCCACCAGCTGGAGAAATGGCTCTGCTCACCAACAGCCAGGAGAAAATTGCCTGGTATTGCAGATGGTATCAGTTACAGGGGAACTGTGAGCTACCTGCTGTGCAAATTATGGACATGGGTGGTGTTTTTGGAGATGCTTCCTGCTTCCATCACCCGAATAGTACCCACTTTCCCCAATAGACCATGCCTCATAGCTTGTAAAGAAGAGGAGTGATTACACTACCCTGACATCCAGAATTGGCAGACCGTGTTCTCCTGCCATCTGCCAGTATCAGGTGAGAACTGGGCACCTCTGCCAGCATTTGCAGACACATTTCACCGGCAGAGAGTTTGCAAGCAAACAGCTAAATTGAAATCTATGTCATAACCTTTCAAAAGCTTCAGGAGGTTTTTTTTATTATTATTTGCTGTGGTTAAATTTTTCTCTGCCGCTTTGTTCCTGTTCATCAAATTAATTGTTTTAAAGGGGGGGGGGAACCAACCCAAAAACCAAATCAAAACATGTACAGTCTGCATTTCTTACAAATCAATCTCAGCTGTGTGATTCCTAAACAGGAATACTTAGTGCTTGCTCATAGATTTATTCCATTAGATTTTTTTTTAAAATGTAAATAGCATCTCCTCCTTCTCTACCTTTTTCTTACACTATGGTAGCATTTCTGCTTTAAACTTGCCAGTTCTGACAAGCTGTGCATCACAGGCAAATACAGAAAATTTCAGCCAGTCTCTCTTGTCAGCAAAGGGTGATCCCCCTCCTTGCCCAAGCATCACTCGTTAGCTTCTCTGTGTTTAATTCTCCCATTTTGCACATTGTGCCAATTTTGGAGTACTCTAAATGTCAGCATAATATAACAGTAACAGTTAATGTCATCATTAACTGCATGGCTAAAGAGAATAGGAATCATAGAGCAGAGATTCATTAGCAACTCTATTTCTTGCTGGTAAACAGGGTTTCTCTCTAAGCAGCTCAGTTGAACAGTGAAGAGAGTGGCCCTCGTAAAGATACTCCTTTAACCCTAAAAATGTTACTCGTTGCTCTCATCTCCTTTTGGCCTCTCAGAAATACAGTCTCTGAGTAGCTCCTGGTAATATCTTCTCCAGAGCCCCTCGGAGATAGACAGCCTTCCTTGTCCTCAAATGTAACGTTAGACATAGCACCTGCCTGAAGCCAAAGCATCACTTCAAATCCATTTACATTCAAAAAGGTGGTCAAAGCTAGTCAGAAAGAAGACTTATTTATCTGCAACATTCCTTAAAAAAAAAAAAAAATAGCTCCAAATGAACCTGAAAGCTGTTCTTTATGCAGAAAGCTCGGTAGGAGAACAACAGCAACACCAGCTTTGGAGTCAAATCCCAGTGGAATGAGCAGGCAGGCAAACAGATGGTAAGAACTAATTTTGTTTAAATAATTAGGAATATTAATAGGTAAGTTGATAGAACAAGAGCATTGGAGGACACAGATAGATGCATGGATGGACAGGAATGAGAGATGTGTCTAAAATAAGAAAGATGTTACCTTGCTCCTGGCCCATGAGACACTGCCTCACACAAATGCGGTTTTTTTTCAACATGCCAGAGCCTCTGCTTTATGTCATATAAATTCTGCCTGCAGTGCCATCTCGGGCACACAGAGCAAAGGTTTCTGGCTGACATTTTAAGAAATTAAGTAAGGAAATACTTAAAATAGTGGTTTTTTTTAATTAAAAAGAGTTTGTTTGCATAACTGCAGGAGCACAAAGAATAAATGAGGTTTCTCTGAGTAGATCATTGCACATAGCACAAGCTTTGCTTTTCCAGCCCTCTAGTGGAAATGCAGCTAGCAGGAGGAAAAGTTTCTCGTCCTGGTAAAAACCGTATTTGATAGGATCTGCCTGAATAAATTTTTCAGCACATGTTGCAGCTCCCTCCCACTTCCCACCTTCAAAACCGCACCTGAAAACTTCACAAAGAAGTCTCGGCTTTTTGTGCTGGTGAGTTGCACACACTCATGTTCCCTTCTGTTGTGAATGGGTGTTTTAGAATGCTTACAATCGCTGACAAATGTATTAACAAACGTGGTTTTAATCTGATGTAAAAGTGTGACTTAACAAAATTCAGTGGCAAGGTTCACTATTAATTACTCCATGGAAAAATCATGCAAAAGAAGATTGAGTTGCACTTGAGTTAAAATGATTCACAGAGAGACCATGGACACAAAAGGGTAAGGAGGACCCTCCCACTGGGTCACGAGGTCCACAGTAGACCCCCCTGCTTTCTAAACTCCTGTTGGAGCTTTAGGTACAGCTAAGCCCAATCTTAGTCTTAGACTCGGTCAATAGCTCATGTCTAAAGGATTGTACATGCAAAGTTTATGTAATGATTTATTAGCATCGATTCAGCCTGCAGTTACCAAGGCAAAATCAAAGTTACCATACTACAAGGTTATGTGTGAGATCAGTCGCTTACTAAAAATCTGTTGTTGGTAAAAGGTGTCTCTGCCTCCAGGAGCAACCTTGAGAGGTGTCCCAGCTCAAGGGAAGATCGTCACCATGCAGCCACGCTACCTAGCAGGGAGAGCTCAAAGAAGGCTCATTTAGCCTTTCATATTTGCAGGATAAAGTGGTTGGCTCATAATCAAATTACATGTGATGGAAAAGGTATGCATGAAGTTCCTTATACCCGCAAATTCCTTTGTTCCTTGATAAACGAGTCTTGGAAAACTCACCTGCTATTGATGTGTTGATCACATGGTTGGTGTTCGAAGCTCACATGCACTGATGCTCACAGTGCGACCCTGCTCTTTGTTGGGTTTTTAGAGAACAGATTGAAACTAGAGGCGTTCACAGCCCAGCTACGGCTCAGGCCTTTACCTCCTTTGGAACCTGCACCAAACTCCTGCCAGTTCGGTTAAGAGATCGAGTGCATCCGTCCCACCTTCTGCGTGTGAACCTCACTGTGCTTGTGCCTTATGGATCCACGTGCACGCTAACATGTGGATGTGTTGGCAGGTGTGTCCACGCATCTGAGTCCATGTGAAAGGCTGTTTGATCTGAGACTAAGCAAAGCTCCTAGTGAAGTTTCCTGTAAACCTTTGCTAGCAGCTGTTCACAGGAGCAGCGCTGTGTAAAATAGTTTTGGTGTTTAATCTTCTTAGAAGTTATACTAGGGCCCCAGTAATAATTACAATATAAATATCTTTTATAGAGGCTGCAAAATATTGATGGGAGGGGGGCAATATGTAAAAATTGAGTTAGTGATGTACAGAAAATCAAAGAATTAGTTATATGATGAGGAGAAAACATGGAAAGAATGAAAAATCAAAGGACTCTGCTTCTAAGTTAATAGCAATGACTGATGAAATACCACCGGCCTAACACATCCCATCCTGTTATGCCTCTGCTGTAAGGCAAACAGAGCTTGAACAGCCTCCCTCCCCTAGAGAGCTAATAAAAGAGATTTAATTCAAACAGAAGCTGCTGAGGACAAACAAGGGGAAGAGATACAGTGGAAACTGGGGAAGGAAAAACAAAAAGGAGATAGGCAGGCAGTGTTATATGAACAAATAACACACTGGCAGTGGGATACTGGTGCAGGGGGTAATTACCAGGAGAACAGGGAAGGAGGAGTCTCTGAACGGGAATGGCAGCCAAGAATCGACTTCTGTTGGCAGATGCAATTGTCCCCATGCCATCCTCCTTCGATTTCACCGTTGTGGGAAGATCCGACCGTCACCTGAACCTGCCAGCACCTCCCTCCTTCAACCTTACTCTCTGACCGTCTCTTTTGCTTAACCTTGGGCTGCAGCTGATTACATGAGGGCAGAAGCCATGGGATGTTTGGTGGCTTTCTGCACAGAGAATGTAGGAGGGACTTTCTTGTGGTCTCAAACAGTCCCTGATCATCCCTGAAGCTTATGGAAAATTGTTGTGCTTAAGTCCAGTCCACCTCACTGTGTTTTCTCCCTTTATTGTTTACTGGCAGCATATGAATAATCCAACATAGCCTGTGTATCAGAAAATTGAGTTTGCATTTTTTTCTCTTATAAACCATAAAAAACCCAATTTTTATGAATTTGCTTTTCCCTGCTTCTCCCTTATCGCTCCATTTCTTCAAGAAGCACAATTCACTTTGCATGCAACCTCTAGATTTTTGTCTTTGAGCAGTTTCACTAGACAGTTTTACAGATAAGGAAGTAGAAGTGGGTGAAAAACAAATCAGTCACAACTTATTCAAGCCTGAAAGAGAAAGAGAGAGAGCAGGGGAATGATACAGGTTCATCAGCAAGCCACAGACCCAAAGGTCAGTGGGTGCTGGCTGTGCATGTGTGACAGGGCTGGCGCAGTACTTTTCCACAGCAGCCAGCAAATGGCCCAGGTGATGCTGGCTGTTGCCCCCCCGCCTTCTAGGACATGATAATCTTTTCCAAGGTTTGGCTTGGAGTGTTAACAGGCATGGATCCATGCGTTCAAAACCTGAAGGGGTGACAGCATTTCTCCACAAAACATGGGAAAATTACAGAACCAGAGGGAGGTCACTCTTGCAGCCTGAAAGAAACTACTAGAAAATTACTTTGGAGGTCATGGCCAGGTCTTTGCTCTCACTCTTGGTGAGAAATGTGGATAATTCTAGTAAAGGTCAATAATTTAGTTATACTGTGACAAAGCCTGAGAGACTCTAATGAGACCTTTCCTCCCAGACTATTCCTTTGCCTGCTATGTAGTTGGTAAATAAGAAGTCCCTTCAGGATGTCCACAACAGGCCTCTGGAAGCAAGGTCACTCATACCAGACATCTGTAACCCATTGAACCAGGACCTGCCTTTCTTTTCAGGCCTTTGGCTGGACTCCAGTCCCTGGAGAAATATTGGTGTAACTCCTCAGTAGCTGTTGTGGGAAAGTCAAACACAAAGAGGCATCAGTAGGACTTCCTGAAGTGATGTGGGTAAAGGACCCCAGTTCTCTAGTGGGAAAAGAGGAGGAGGAGAAGGGAGTCTTGACTCATTCATAGAGGTCCTGTGGAATCCTCAGTTGCTGGAATGGGGGCAGGGGTGAAATCTGGTGACCTCCTGTGTTTTGATAATGATGGCGATGGAATGATGGCTTTGTATGTCAGGGAGTGTTTCGATTGTATAGAGCTTAGTGATTGTGACAATAAGGTCGAGTGGTTATGGGTAAGGATGAGGGGGAAGGCCACAAGGGAGATATCCTACTAGAAGTCTGTTATAGACCACCTAACCAGGATGAAGATGTAGACGAAACATTCTACAAGTGGCTGGTGGAAGTCTCAAAATCATTAGCCCTTATTCTCGAGGGGGACTTCAACTTACCAGATCTCTACTAGAAATACAACACAGCAGAACAGTCTAGGAGGTTCCTGAAGAAACAGTCTAAAGGGTTCTTGGAGTGTGTGGAAAATAACTTCCTGACACATCTGGTAAGTCAGCCCACCAGGGGAGGTGCCCCGCTTGACCTGCTGTTTACAAACGGAGAAGGACTGGTGGGAGATGTGGCTGTTGGAGGCCGCCTTGGGCTTAGCGACCATGATATGACTGAGTTCTTCATTCTTGGTGAAGTAAGGCCAGCAAAACCACTACCATGGACTTCCAGAGGGCATCCTTTGGCCTGTTCAGGGCACTGGTTGGGAGAGTCCCTTGGGAGGCAGTCCTGAAGGGCAAAGGGGTCCAAGAAGGCTGGGCTTTCTTCAAGAAGGGGCTCTTGCAGGCACAGGATCAGGCCCATCCCCAAGTGCCGCAAGACGAACCAGTGGGGAAGGCAACCAGCCTGGCTGAACAGGGAGCTTCTGCTGGAACTCAGGAGAAAAAGAGGACTTTACCACTTTTGGAAGAAGGGGCAGGCAACTCAAGAAGAGTACTGGGCTCTTGTAAGTTCTTGCAGAGAGAAAATTAGACTGGCAAATGCCCAGCTAGAACTCAGCCTGGCCACTGCCGTAACAGATAACAGAAAATGTTTTTACAAATACATTAACAACAAAAAAAGAACCAAAGAGAATTTCCATCCTCTATTGGACGCGGAAAGGAACATTGCAACAGAGGATGAGGTGAAGGCTGAGGAACTAAATGCCTTCTTTGCCTCAGTCTTTAACCATCAGACCAGTTACGCCCAGGGTATTCAGTCCCCTGCGCTGGAAGGCAGGGACAAGGAGCAGAATAAACATCCAGGAGGATGCAGTTTACGACCTGCTGCTCCACCTGGACGCTCACAAGTCCATGGGGCCAGATGGGATCCACACAAGAGTACTGAGGGAGCTGGCAGGGGAGCTCACCAAGCAACTCTTCATCATTTATCAACAGTCCTAGTTAATGGGGGAGGTCCCAGATGACTGGAGGCTTTCCAGTGTGACGCCCACCTACCCGAAGGGACAGAAGGAGGATCTGGGGAACTACAGGCCTGTCAGCCTGACTTTGGTACAGAGGAAGATTATGGAGCAGTTCATTCTAAGTGTTCTCACCAGGCATGTGCAGGACAACAGGGGATCAGGCCCAGCCAGCATGGCTTCATGAAAGGCAGGTCCTGCTGGACCAACCTGATCTCCTTCTATGACAGGGTGACCCACCTAGTGGATGAGGGAAAGGCTGTGGATGTTGTCTGCCTGGACGTTAGAAAGCCTTTAATACGGTCTCCCACAGCATCCTTCTAGAGAAGCTGGTGGCTTAGACTGGTGTACTCTTTGCTGGGTAAAAAACTGTCAGGATTGTTGAGCCCAAATAGTTATGGTGAACGGAGGTAAATCCAGTTGGCAGTTGGTCACAAGTGGGGTTCCCCAGGGCTCAGAACTGGGGCCAGTCTTGTTTAATATCTTTACTAGTGATCTGGATCAGGGAATTGAGTGTACCCTCAGTAAGTCTGCAGGCAACACCAAGGTGGGTGGGAGTGTCCATCTGCTTGAGGGTAGGAAGGTTCTACAGAGGGATATGGACAGACCAAATCGGTTGTCCGAGGTCAATTGTATGAGGTTTAACAAGGCCCAGTGCCGGGTCCTGCCCTTGGGTCACACCAACCCCAGGCAACGCTCCAGGCCTGGGGCAGAGGGGCTGGGAAGTGCCCGGCGGAGAAGGCCCTGGGGGTGCTGGCTGACAGCCGGCTGGGCATGAGCCAGCAGTGCCCGGGTGGCCAAGGAGGCCACCAGCCCCCGGGCTTGTGTCAGCACTGGTGTGGCCAGCAGGGGCCGGGCAGGGATGGGGCCCCTGTGCTCGGCCCTGGGGAGGCCCCACCTCGAGTGCTGGGCTCAGGTTTGGGCCCCTCGGGACAAGAAGGGCCTGGAGGGGCTGGAGCATGTCCAGAGAAGGGCAGCGGGGCTGGGGCAGGGTCTGGAGCACAAGTGTGCTGGGGGGCGGCTGAGGGGGCTGGGGGGGTTTAGCCTGGAGAAGGGGAGGCTGAGGGGAGCCCTTCTCGCTCTCTGCAGCTGCCTGAGAGGAGGTTGTAGCAAGGCAGGTGTTGGTCTTTTCTCCCAAGTAGCAAGCGATAGGACAAGAGGAAGTGACCTCAAGTTGCATCAGGGAAGGTTTAGATTGGATATTAGGAAAAATATCTTCACTGAAAGAGTGGTCAGGCATTGGAACAGGCTGCCCAGAGAGGGGTGGTGTCACCATCCCTGGGGGTATTTAAAAGACATTTAGATACGGCGCTTCAGGGAATGGTTTAGGAGACATGGTAGTGTCAGGTTGACAGTTGGACTTGATGATCCTAGAGGTCTTTTCCAACCTTAAT
The DNA here is from genome assembly GCF_963921805.1 of Phalacrocorax carbo. NCBI lineage: Eukaryota > Metazoa > Chordata > Aves > Suliformes > Phalacrocoracidae > Phalacrocorax > Phalacrocorax carbo. Next base: position 2,605,376 of record NC_087514.1, on the reverse strand, counting down.
AATGATTCTATGATACATTGTCACTTGGTGAAGTATAGTTTTGAAGGGTTTGTGAGAGACCTAAGATGCTGTTTAAAAAAAAAATAAAAAGGACTGAGGTACCTGGCAGGGAAGGCTCTGGGAAAGGTTTGCAGGTCCTAATTTATTGTGCTGAGGGATCTTCCTTCCACATTCCATTTCTGTGTCATTTCAGACACACTGGGGACTAGCTTCTACCATGCAGGCAACTCAGGGAACTGGGATAACAACCATCCTTTTCTACTTTTTTACAGTGTGCTCCATGGAGAGTGGATTGGCTACGGGGGATCCAAGGCATCACCTGAACACAAGAATTTAAGAGGATTTGTGTTTGAGATACACATTTTATCCAAGTGGAACCACACAGGTTAGACTCTAGGCATTCCACACAATTAAAAATACCAAGAATGATGTCTAAGGAAATAATATTGTTGATCATATTACTGATAATGCCATGTTGTCATAGCATCATTGCTGCAGATGCTGTGCGTTTGAGAGAGCAGAGTCCTGTTTTGTTCCACCAAACATCTGGCACACAACATGGTCTGCCTGCAACACAATGTGAAGGTGGGAGTTAGGGAGAGGAGGACGTTGTTAGCTGTTTCTACACGCACACATATGCACAGAGGCACTAAAAAGCACCCATGAATTTTCCTATTGTCTTAGGGAAAAAACACGTCCATAGTTTAGGCTTGTTGGCTGACCTGCCTGTGTCTCTTGCAGAGCCTAGAATTACTGCAAGCTCAATGAAATCCTTCTTTTTAATTGTAAATTGACAGCAGTCTCAACAGAAATGAGCATAACTGAGATAGCTTTCCTCTGTGTGATTGTCAGGGATTTAAAAAACAGGGCACTTTAGGTCACTAGCACCCACCAGGTCTGCTTTTCTCCCAGACAGATCTGTGTCCAAGCAAGCTGTAAACAGTAGCTAATTGGCACCATTAACTCAAACACTGATCTATCCCAGCAAGCCAGCATGGAGTCTGTCAACAGCCTAATAAGGGTGAAAGATGTTTTGATACCAGCTTGGAGCAACAGTACAGATGCCATAGGTGGTGTTTTTTGTGGCTGGGTTTGTTTTTTTCTTTAATTTCTTTCCTTTTTATTTTTTTTTTTTCAGTTATCAGACTTTGTCTCCTATTTGTCTTTTGTTGTTTTATGCACTCTCTTTGGTTTTAATTTGAACCACCTGCCTCTGGAGCTTCTGCTCCTTTCCACCATAATTTGCCTTTAAATAAGATGCTTATATTTTGTGCTTCTGTGCCAGGGTTCCTGGAACAAGAGTTTAATTCAAACCTCAGACTTCAGAATTATAACCCTTGGTTTAAAGATGAAGCATTTTTCAGTGCAAAAGCAGCAGTTAGTTCCCAGTCCTTGTTTCGACTCAAGGGGCTGGGAAAAATGACTCTCTGCAGGGTAGAGATCTCAGTATGTGGTACAACAGGGAAACATCAGGTCAAGGAGTATTCTTCAAGGGATAATTTAGAAAAACTTACTATCTGTGTGTTTCTTTGCTTTTCTCTCTGGCAGTCCTGCCCAGGCCAAGACTGGGTGCAGCACTCTGCTGTTGGAGTTATTCCACAGCTATCTCTGCACACTGTCCTGGACAACCTGCCCTAGATGGCCCTGTCTGAGCAGGGGGGTTGGACAAGACGATCTCCAGAGGTCTGTGCCAAGCTCAACCATTCTCTGACTATGTGACTACTGCTGATGCCACAGCTTTATCTCTTCTTTAACAGCACAGTCATGCAAGAGACTGGGCTGCTGCCCCTTTGCTTCTCTTACCCATCTTCCAACAATGCTTGGGCAGGCTCAATTTCGTAGCGGATAAAGGGACGGGGTTAAAAGGGTGCTATACACCTTTCAGCAAGGCTATCTATTCTCAGCCCCAAAGGGAGAAGTTGGTTTGAGAAAAGAGAAAGTACACCTTGAGTCCCAGAGAAGTTGAGGTCCTCGTGTTACTTTTGGTTGATATCCCACTTCAGAAAAGTCCTAAAAGAATTTAGAAAGAGAAGTCATGTGCCTTTTCCTTCCTCCGCTCCTATCTCTCTGATAGGACAAACAGGACAATAGGAAAAGAAAAATTACTTGCTGACTTGTCATAGAGAACTGTGATATAAATGCTGAGACTGCTCTGAACAGAGAATGGTTGGGAACATCCATTGTGGAGGTAACAGAAGTAGCAGATGACAGGAGAAGGGCTGTAAGGATGGCAAGCGTTGGTGACATCTAGATTTCCAGCCCATTTAGATCCTAACCTTAAACACACAGTTTCTCTGGAAACCCACCTCATGAGATAAAGGAGAGAGTAAATCCTGATGACTTGGCTTCTGATGCCCTTCACATCCCGCAACAGACAAAAAGGCATATGTAAACCCAACGTGTCGTGATCTACCTAAGAAGGACCCAGGAGGTGAGGGTTGTGTGCTAAGACTGACCTCCCTTGTCCTTTGTGTTGTCGTGGGTGGAGCAGTTGGATGCAAACATCTTTGTGCCCTGCATGCTGCACGGCTTATAGGGGCAAGATGTTTTTGTATATGTGTGTATAAGAGTGCAAATGAGTGAAATTGCCTTCTAGTTTTTTTGTTCATATCTCCCCTCCCATAAAGTCTCACCTTGAGCTTTTTAAATAGTTGCAATCTAATGACCCGCACTTGGGAGTACCATTCATGACCTCTGAAGGGGGCAGGAGATGAGTACAGCAGTGTGTCAATATGCTTTAGGAGTCTATACATATTTCCAAAACATTTCGGCATTGATGAAGGCTTAAGAAAACTCATAAGAACACCAAATAAATATCCATTTTGTGAACCGGCCAACACCAGTTCTCCACTATGGCTTGGTTGATCTATGTCTCTGATTCAGTTATGAAACCAATTGCTTTCCTCTTTATCTCGAGGCATTATCTGCTCTTTACCGAGTGCTCAAGTGCGCTGCCAATATGCAGTTTATTCTCACAGTTCTGTACTGAAAAAAGTGCCAGTATACCCATTTACGGAGGGAAAATTGAAACACAGAGAGGCGCTTGGTTACACAGGGCGTCTTTCAGAGAGCTAAAAAGTGGAACCAGATCTACAAATCCCAGAGCATTCGAGATGTATTCAAGTTTATTTTAAATTCATTAACTCAAGTATCAGAGTATTAACTGAGGAGGATGGAATGAAGCATGAGCTAATTTATTCTTCTTGTGGGATTTTGCAGATACTGTTAGCTTTGTGCTGCATAGCTGGTTTAAGCTAGCTCTGACATCTCTCTGCACCATGACACTCCTGCATCTTTTATCTATTGCTCCATCCAGTGCTCATCTGTCTCTTCTTCAAGACAGGGCTTTGACCTTGGAGACCAGTGCAGCAAGGAATTAATTCTGTTTAGGATCTTTCCTGATGTTTCTTAAGAGCAGCTATCCCTGTTTCAGGTGAATACCCCTCACAGTTCTGAGGAATCAGAGTTTTATTTTAAAATAAATCAGTAAAATGGTGGAAAAATAGTAAAAGACAATTATATACATTACTCTAGGCATGGTAAGAATAGTATCCATGCACAGAGGGAAGTGGCTATGTAAGTGGTAATTCTGATTGTGCAAATTTCCTAAAAATTAAAAAAAAGAAAAAAGACGAAGTGGGGACTTCTAAAGGCAGTGAAAGAATGAGTATGATGGAATTATGTTGCTGTCCTTCCCAAAATAAGGAAAAAACCAAGAAATTCTGAAATTTAAAATTTGGTGGAGATGTTTGCTTTACATCTATGTTCATCTAATTCAGATGAACACCTACATTGGTTCATCTACTAAATGCAATATCTCGGCAATTTAAAACAATTACTGAGTTTGCTGGTTATTAAAAGAAATCATTAAAAATTAAAATTTAAATTAAAAATAAAAATGTTGGGATAAGGGCTGATGAATTTTGGATCATATCGTCTCTAACATCCACCAGTATGACTTTAAACTCAGATCTTATCAGCTACATGAGAAAAAAAGATTTGTACCAAATTAACACATAAAGGTGAGGAGTGCTGCACAGCTAACGACGTGGTATGTACCCTGGAGGAAACATTAATTCATAACTGTAAAGTAATCTGAGATGCAGAAGCAGAAGGCATCATGTAAGTGTATGGGTACGAATGCGTGTCCAAAGTATGTACGCAAGCACACAATTTGGAAAAAATCAGCAGTAAATCAAAGTGAACCTATTCTGAATTCCCACTTAGTGACCCTGGATGGAATCTAAAATCTGCCAAAATCGGTGACAATGTCTCCAGAGGGCTTTGGACTCCACCCATTCAAAAGTCCACGGAAGAACTAAACTTACAGCAAGTGTTTGCCATTAAAGTAGGAATGAGTTAGGTCCTTTGCCCAGCCTAGAGTCAAAGATTTCAGGGTTAGCTAGAAAGATTAGTTTATTCTCATTTGATCCTCTGAGAATTTTCTCTCTGTCTTTCTCTCTCTGTATACACCTATATATGTATCTATATATTTATATAAACTATATACATAATCATGCCCATAATGTCTGATTTTAGAGCCACAAAACATTTCTTTTTCTTTCATTTTTGGGGGAGGTTGGATCATTACATCTTGATGAAACCAAGTGATAGGGAAACTATTATCTCCCTCTGTAGCCCGTCAAACATCTAATTATTTTGTCTGCAAAATGAAAAGAAATACGCATTTTGAGCTTGCATGCATCTATTTCACCTGTATTAAGCACTATTCTGATATAAAAGACAACTCATTGCAATTCTAGCATGGGCAGGTGAAATGTGTCGGTTTTACATCGCTGCGAGAGGAGGATTTTACCTTATCCAGTTAAATGCATTCCCCCCATAAGGTTGTTCCGACTTTATTCATACTAGCCCCGGGATATAAACTGAATATGTAAACATTTATATTTAATAAATCAGCCAGTGACAGCTAGTTTAAGCACTATCTTTACACAAAGTGCATCATCTTATTAAGTCAAAACATATTATGCAATGACCGTAATACGCCTCAGGTGCACTTTAAAATGTATATATATGTTTTCATCCTATGCTTTGTTATTTATTACATGTAGCAGTTGCCAGTATTTCGCAACTGTTGGTGTCTGATGCATTTTGGTATAATTTATAATCAGCTAATAAAACTAAAATGTTTATAGAGGCTGCCTGGGAAGAATCTGAGTTCTAACAACTCTCAGTCAGCTGGTCGGCAGGAGAAGACAAACAGTGCAGTCTGATGAGTCATTAAGAAGCAATTTTGCATAGATGTGGCTTGATTATATAAGCACAAGTAATTCCAGCCTGTATTTCCAGCCTTCCTGCTTGGTGGCCAAGGCAGAGAGCATCAAGAAAGAAAAGTTATTTCCACTTCATCAGAGCAAAGTCACCAGTTCCTCAGTACACAGGACCCTTCGTCTTCTCGGTTACTGTTTCTCACTCAAAACTCATCCCTTGGAGCCTGAGTGTTTCCTAAAACATTCCTTAAACCACTGGCAGAAGGTACTTTGGTCTTCCCAGGAAGAAACACCAAGAAGTGGAAATGCAGTATTTCGTTCTACATGGGATATGCTCAGCATCAGCGCAGTGCTGAGCCGAGGTCTCCAGGTTTGCTTCTGCTCTGGCAACTGGAAGGTGAGATGGTCTGATATCCATACCGAGGTGGGACAATCCAGGGTCTGACTTGACTATTTTCCCCCTCAAGACAAAAGTCTATAGCACACAAACAGTTAATAATAGAGACATTTCAGCAGCAGGAATTTCTTCCATCATCTTGAGTTTCATCTTGCCACTGTTTTTTCTTCTTGTCTCTGTTTATTAATCACCCAGAGAAGAAGATATTCACCCTTCACTGGTCAGAGAAGGAGAGTTTGGCAGAGAAGCTGTGTGAAATACACCATGAGTTCTCCCAGACCTGTTGTCACGGGTGGGAGTCAGCAGAGCTTGGGATAAACAAGCAGCCTGGATACTTCAGAGCTGTTGAAAGAGCAATACGAATGCGCTTGCTTCTGTCCCACTGGGGAATAGACAAGCGTTTCTTCTTCCCTGGGTGCACACTAGAGCAGATGCCTGCTTCTTTGAAGCCACGACAGAAGGATTGATTGACGTCACTGGAGTCAGGCTATTACCTACTGGCTATGGTAGTTCAGGAACAGAGCATGGCCGAAGTTTTGACAGCTTCTTTAATCGTTAGATTGATTTAAGGCTGCATACACATGCCCATATTTACATATATAGATATATCTCCATGAAAGTAAATGAAAACCAGCAAATATCTTGATTACTGAATAACTCAGTGGACTGTACCTTCAAATATGAAATCAGATTGGTTTGTTCTGCATTCAAGTTTCAAGCTGAGAAAGAAACCACCTGTTTCTTTCCTTATAAACTGCCTTTTAAGTATATTGAAGTGGAAGTTTGAAGTGTGAACTTTTTCTTCCTTCTCTTTCATGTTGTGAAGGAAACTGCTTCTGACACATCCTGTAGCTTCTGCTGATGGGTGATGAATGATTCTTAGGCCATCCATTAATTTCAATAAATCCAGGTTTTAATCTATATCAGAGGGGCCAAGTGATAATGAATGTGTATGAAAGTGACTAGCAATACCACCGTCAAATTAATTGTCATAAGCACATTAAAAAAATTATTTGGCCTTTCTGATGACACTATCAACAGAAGCTGCCATTCACTGACAAGCATTAGAGGAGGGACAGAAGGGCAGGGAAGACACCAAGAACCGGTCATATCTTCTACTGTTGCAGTCCTTACTCAGAGAATATGAATATCCCTGCAAAGATTCAGGCAAATTACTGACCTGCTGCTGCTTATGGATTGAATGAGGAACAGTAACCATCCGTGTGGAGCCTTGTAGGTAATAGCAGTTATGAAGTAGGTCATTGTAGTTTATGTGATAGAAAAAGACGACCATAATTTTCATTACTCCTCATAGCAAGTTCTGCTATATCCTCAATCTCTTCATGCTTGCTGTAGTGGATACTTTTTAGTAGCTCGAGGCATGGATCGACATATCAGCATATTCCCTCTGTTTAGGCACTTGTGGAATGGCATTAGGTTAGTGTGTCTTATTTAGGACTTCAGGAAAACACTAGCATACTGGAGTGAGTCTGCCTGAATGCTTGGGGGAGCTGGATGACAGGATATACAAGGGGAAGCTGGGAGGGAAAAGCTTGTTCAGAAAAAAGATGGAGACCTTATTGCTGTATTAAACTACCTAAGGGGAAGATGTAGAGAAGATCCCAACTCTCCTCTGCACAGCAAATAAACAAAAGGCAGCAAACTGAAGCTGTGGCAAAAGGGGTTCAGATCAGGTAATTGTGGGGAAAAAGTATTTCCCATTGGGGGAGGTCAAACACTGGAACAGGTCATCCAGTAGACAGTAGTCTCCATCCCTGGAGATATTAAAAATTTGACTGGAAAATTCATTGGGCAACCTGAACTGCTTGGCCCTGCTTGGAACAAGGTTTTGGACTAGCTACTTCAAAAAGTGATATCCAACCTATATTTTTCTGAAGTTTTATGTAGAGCTCTCCATCTGAACTAGTCACCAAAAGCTTCCTTTAGAGCCAATGAATGTTGAATATTGGACATAAAATCCACTGGATGCACTGAACAGCCCTCCATTTTTTGTGATTCTAGATGTTTAGTTTCAACAGAGGAGGAAAGGCTGCACAGTAGGTACCAAATGTTAAAGAATAAATGCCCCAACCTCTATTTTTATCTTTCTCCATTCTCCCTACTCTCTCTGCAATCCTTCTTTTTTTCCAGGGATTTCTCAGCAATCTTTCTCTCCTTATCCCATCCTGCATACCTTCCCCTCTCCACAGATGCATTTAAACTCTTTCTGTCCCAATGTTAACATGTGTTTTGGTTTAGGGGTCCAGGACATGCACCCATGAAGATTACAAAATTAGTTTGTGCTTGCTACCGCTGTCTCTTAGCATGATTTCCTTACAGCAATTGCTGGAACATCTTATCTAAAAACATTTATTATCCATTTGTTATTGTCACTCTGCTGCTGACACAATGATTCTTCCCTCACCCATACGGATGAAGAAACAGTGTCCTCTCTGAGGGGACAGAAGGGAAGAAAAAATTCTGCTCTGAAACTCCATGCAGGGTGAGTATATGAGGAGAAAGCAATGCTTAAAATACCTTCTTATCTCATGAATGTTAGCCGGACCCAGGGTGTTCTCCCATTTCAATTCATGAAGCATTGTCACAGGAAAGCTATTAAATGTTGATCTCATTCTCCTAGTCTTTGAATACTTTGGCATTTTTATTTAGCCTTACAAGAGACTGCTATTAATCTCCTCTTACTGGTAAGAAACTGAGGCAGAGGGATTCACCTGTATAACTTTGGGTGTCTGTAACTTAGTTGTCTCCTTTTGGCTCATTATCTTCATTCTCATTATAGTTAAAGACAATCCAATCAACAAAATGAATGGAGTTTAGGGCATGGATCACCTGACAAAATGATCCTAACTAGCATGTCTTGTTTAGGCTGAGATAAATCTCTACAGTGTACTGAGTTGTCCAGGCACCAGCATTTACTGAAGTTTTAGGCAACCGAGGATATCTACACATTGATGGTCAACAGGGCAGAGAACCAAGAGGATACCCATTCCCTCCAATGAAGAACATTTTAAGACACCTAAAATGGTGCCAGGGACCTATGAGCAGGCCAGCTAACCAACTCAATAGATTACTTCCACAATAAAAATATAGAGCCTGGGAGGTTATAAAAAAAACTCCAGATTTTCCTACCCTAAATAACTTTTCAAGGTTAGCTCCAGTACCAAAAGAAACTGAAATCATATCTTCTAGTACTGAGAATAATGTGCTATTCACTGGCCACTGTGATACTTGAAGGGTCTCTGAAAAGAGAGATATACATGTGAAAATGGAATTGCCCACCCCTTAGCTACTCATTACTGAGCTTGAGGAGGGCTCAAGAACAAAACTGCTCAAAAGCCTCCAGCTTTCTGGCAGGCTGTCACTCAGTGTGTGGCTGTCTAGACTGCTAGCACAAGGCACTTGGATCTCTCTATTATTTATTAAGCAAATTATTTCCATGCATGGCATCTGGAAACATGCCATAAATAAGACACAGCGGAGCCTTAAATTTCTCTGCTACCCACAGACACCCATACAAATGTCCCTCAGCCATCCCTGCACTGCCACAACTAACCTCCGTAAATAACATGCAGAGTTTACTGTCAGTGCCAAAGGATGTGTTGCAGAGCAAGTCCTGCCTCCTGCCGTCTTCTGGAGGAGACTTGGCTGAAGTCACTGACACCAAAAACCCAGCTTTGCACCTCCAGAAAAACTTTATAATAAGGAGCAGAATGGAGCAAAGGAAGAGTAGATCCTATCTTACTTGGGGATTGATCAGATAACCTCTCAAGGCACCCTCCATCTATCTTGGTCTATCTTCCAAATAGCATTGAGCAAGGCTCTGAAAGTGAACCTTTCAATAGGGGCAGTTTCCTAAGGAACTGAAATCTCTCATAACCTACAGCACAAAATCTGTATCCACATACCAGGTCAGGTTGGGTCCAGGTCCAGACTCATCCACTCTGCACCAGCATTGACTGGAGTATATAATAACAGCCGGGGAGATCTCCAGGAAGGGGAGAGTTTGAATATTTTTCATTACCACAAAATGAGCCCAAGCATTCATTCATATGGTCTGCATGAGCCAAGCAGAGCCAAGGAGACTGCAGCCTAGTTCATCCCAACCTCCACTTCATTAAAAACAGTTCAGATGTTGTTCCCAAAGTGTAAAAATCAATATTCTTCCCTATTATATTGTTGGAGTGGCTCATTTCATAGGGGGTGGGGATGGGTGGTTGCCTTAATGACCTAACACTCTCCCAGACTATTCCAAGGTATGATATGGGTGAAGGAAATTTTTACAGGATTGCCCTGTTTTTCTGGAAAACGAGGTTTAATATAAGGCCACTCTGTGTTGGTGGTCCTTAGAGCTAGAGAACAGCTCTGGAAATTTTTAATAGTCCATCCGAGATGTAACCTCTGAGCCTGAGCAAATGCAGGGTGGACACCCAGATACATGGGTGAAAAATAGAAATATTATGGTGTGGCTTAAAACTGCTATCGAGACCATTCCTCACGTTATAGTGGAGCCCAAAAAATACAAACCTAAAAAGGGTGACCTGCTCCACAGGAAAAAAACCAAGACGGTTTGATCCTCATTGGGCAAATTCTTCAGATATTTTGGACAGATATAACATGACAGGGGGTGACTGTTGACATAACACGATACAAAAGGTCAGCCAGCAAATAGTCGCCAGCACTAGAATGTAGGACACCACATCTGAGACAGTGCACGAGGCCAGCAACTCCACAGATGCTGTAACTGAGAACGCTTCATGCCTACACCACGAAGACTCAAAATATTTACCTTGGGCCAATTCATGGGACAAATAGAGTCCTGCATTTCACCTGTCAGCGCAGCAGAAGGCCTGGGGGAGAAAAAGGATGCTTGAGGCACTTTATGCTAGGGGCTTATTAGCCCTTTGCCATGGCAGTTGTGCACAAAGCCAAAAAGAGATGTGAACTGCAGCCTCGGATCTAGTGACGGGGCTTTGTGGGACAGGAGATCTGGGACAAGATTAGGGCATTTCAAAAGGTCCTAATAATCCACTAGAACACTCGTTCTGCCCCTCTCACAGTCACATCTTCTCCTAAACTGGGATTGCTGCTGTGTGGCCGTCCCCTTCCCACTACCCCTCCTTTCCTCCCAGCTGCACCCCCAGGGAGGCATTGCTCATTCCTGAGCTCATTATGTTCAAGTATAGTTCAATAGGCTCAATAATTAACGACCCTCTGAGGAACCAGGACTGCAGTCAGACTGAGGCTCCTAGTCAGTGCAGGAGAATCAGGGCTTGCAGTGAAAGGGCTTGTAATTAATGTCCTCTAAAATATGTAAATGAGATTTCCTTGCCCTTAGACCAAAGGCAACTGAATTAGTCAAACAAAAAGGGAAAAGAACAGGAGACAATATTGAAATTAGAGAAGAGAGTGGGGGTGATGCTTTTATTCCACAGTAATTAGATTACAAATCCACTCTCCCCTGGACCAGTGGGCATTTCTGCCTGCTCAGTTGCCTAGGTTGTGTTTGGCTCAAAGGAGAAAGGGGTTTTTTTTACATTTTTTTCTTTTCCTCTACACCTCAGGAAGCCCAGAACAGGAGCATCTCTGGGAAGGAACAGGCCGTTCAGGAAGTGAAGTGAGGCAACACAGCAGCTATCAGGTAATCTCTGAAAGGAAATAGGAGGTCCTGGGATTCTTTCAGTTAGGTAGTTTGGGGAAAATTGTTAGGTATAGGTAAAAAATTTTCTTTTGCACCTTGAATAAATTCTTTTTGCTCCTAAGTACTTACAAGAGGGTGAAGAATGGGACAAGTAATTCTCTGAGCAGGAAAGCAAAGAGGGTAGATGAATATTAAAGCCACTGGAAAGGGGGAGAGGGTACTGAAAGATGATCAGAGAGATAAAAGAAGACAGAAAAAAGAAAGATCAGGATGCGATGTCCACACAGTGGGGTCCTTGAACGAAACTGGACCTCTCTCACTTCATTGCATTAGCTTATCACTGGGTTCATCCGTCATCTCTTCAGAAATCTGCAAAACTGCTGATTTACTCTGTTAAGAATAAGCCTCAACTGGCAGCATCAGGGTTAGGCTCTTCCCCACCTCTCACTGTGAGACACTGGAGGACCACAGACCTGCAAATCCATCTTGCATTCAGCCATTTTCTTTTCCATCTACTGAGTTCAGTAAACGGCTCAGTAAAAGATAGCATGGCCCAATACTAAAACTGCAGAGACCTTAAGCAGGTAGGTCTGGATGCTCTGGACCATTAAGACACGTTTCATCTGGCCAAGTGTTGACATATCAACCTCAATAAATGACCAGGAAATAAATGACTAGGAAATTAGGCACCTCAACCTAAGGAAATTATCTAAACTAAGGCAAATTAATCTAAAATGGTTTACAAAACTAAGAGCGGGAAAATTAATTCAGCTTTTTACTGTCTATAATGCTGGATGCAGGAACACTGTACACTTTGAAGGCATGTTGTAGTGGCACAACTTGCTTGTAGGTAACACTCCTGGTTTCTCTCTCTGATTATGCAAAATAGGTCCATAAGTCTCAGGCGATTTTCCTCTTTTTTTTGCCAATTGTGGATTATGTCGCTGTTCAGAGAGTTTAGTTTTCCTTTAAATCACGAGGAACGACAGAGCACTGAAGAGGGATAAGGCTGGGACCTGACAGCCTTAGATGTATCCTTTGTTCTATCAAGCTAAAATGATGTATGATCTTTCTCAAATTACCTGCCCTCTCTATAATATTGCTTTTTTTCCCTGTCTCCACCCGGAATAATTACTAAGTTTATACTCCTTCAAGGCAAAAGAATTAGCTTGTTTCAATTTTTTCCCTTTTTCTTTTTTCTCTGGGAATCCATATGGCAATGTCCATTTAATCCCATGTCTGTCCTTCTCTGGGCCCGTTTTTTTAGTGTGTTTCGAAGGATTTCTTTCCACACATGTCACTGTGCCTGGTTTGCCCACTAGGTGTCATGAAATCAGGAGCTCTCAGAGCAGTGGGCGAAGGGTTCTTTTAGCTGTTTTGTAGCGAATTGCTGGAGTTCCTCCCTGGCCATCTGCTTTCTGTAGGTAGCCCACTCAGTTGGGAACTGTGAGCAAAAGCATCAGCTGCTGCCAGCATTGGCCTATTTTCAGCTCCGAGGAATCACGATTGTTGGCTGCGTTGCCAGGAACAGAAGCACTTGGCATTTTCTGTGTGTTGGTGGGTAAAGAATCAAACCCCAAGAGAGCTGGGGTTAGCTTTAGCTGACCCACCGTTAGACATGGATAGCTCTACATCCCTTCCAAGTCTTTGTATCTGTTGCAGGAAGAAATTTGCTCGCTTCATTTACAAACTGCTTGAAGAAACAAGTGTGCTGCAAGAAAAAAAGTTGTACTTGGGGTTAGTGAAAAAACCTTCCTGGAAAGGCACACTTGACTCAGAGAGAAAAAATGTAAAGTTTGCAGGCTAGGGATGTGACTCATACTCAGATCAAGAGATGCAGGCTCTATACAAGGGAAGGGAATCTTTGGCAGCAGGCTGGCAAACTTGGTGAGGAGGGCTTTAAACTGATGAACTCGGGGGGAGGAGGACAAACTGGCAATGCTAATGCCACCACACACAATGAGGGAATAAGACAGGACAACCTGAGCAGTGATAAAGGTGCCATGGAGGCCTTATGCAATGACAACCAGGAGACCAACCACCTCAAGGGCTTGCAAAGCTGTAGTGGGTCCTTGTACACCCCTCCGGGGAAACCTGTGTGCTCAAGCACCTTTCTGAAGTGCCTGTACACCAATGCATGCAGCATGGGGAATAAACAGGAGGTATCTGAGGTCTGCGTGGGGTTGCAAGGCCAAGATCTCACTGCAGTCACAGAGATGTGGTGGGATAGCTCGCATGACTGGAATGTGGTCATGGATGGCTACAGGCTTTTCAGGAGAGACAGACCAGCAAGGCGAGGTGGGGGAGTCGCTCTTTATATGAGGGAGCAACTGGAATGCATCAAGCTCTGCCTTGGAGTGGAAGGAGAACAAGTTGAGAGCTTGTGGGCAAAAATTAAGGGACAGCCAAATATGGGTGACACTGTTGCAGGCGTTTGCTACAGGCCACCTGATTAAAAAGAGGAAGTCGATGAAGCCTTCTACAGACAGCTGGAAGTAGCCTCGCAATCACAGGCCCTGGTCCTCATGGGGGACTTCAACCACCCTGATATTTGCTGGAAAAACAGCATGACGAGCCATGCATGATCCAGAAGGTTCCTGCAGAGCATCAAGGACAACCTTTTGATGTAAGTGGCAGAAGTGCCTATGTGGCAAGATGTGCTGCTCAACCTTATCCTAACAAACAAGGAAGGGCTGGTTGAGGATGTGAGAGCTGGGGGTAGCCCTGGCTGCAGTGACCATGAGATGGCTGAGTTTAGGATACTGTGAGGTAGAAGCAGGGCTATGAGTCGGATTACAACCCTGGACTTCAAGAGGGCCAACTTTGGCCTCTTCAAAGACCTTCTAGGAGGAATCCCATGGGCCAGGGCTCTGGAAGGCGCGGGGGCCCAAGAAAGCTGGTCAATATTCAAGGACCACTTCCTCCAAGCTCAAGATCAGTGTGTCCCCAGGAGGAAGAAGTCAGGCAAAGGAGCCAGGAGACCATCACTGATGAGCAAAGAGTTTCTAGAGACCTCAAATGGCAGAGGGAGGTTCACAGCATGTGGAAAAAGGGTCTGGTCACTTGGGAGGAATATAGGAATGTTGTCAGGGTATGCAGAGATGCGACGAGGAAGGTCAAGGGCCACTTGGAATTAAATCTGACAATGCATGTCGAAGATAACAAGAAGGGCTTCTGTAAATACATCAGCAGTAAAATGAAGACTGGGGATACAGTGAGCCCTCTGCTGAACAAGGAAGGGGCCCTGTTGATGAAGGATGCAGAGAAAGTGGAGTTACTGAATGCCTTCTTTGCCTTGGTCTTTACTGCTAAGGCTGGCCCTCAGGCATCCCAGACCCGAGAGAAAAAAAGGACAAATCAGCAGAAATGAAGACTTACCATCGGTTGAGAAGGATTGGGTCAGAGATCACCTATGCAAACTGCATCCTTGCAAATCCATGGGCCCCGATAGGATGCAACTGCGAATGCTGATGGAGCTGGTGGATGTTCTTGCTGAGCCACACTCCATCATCTTTGAAAGGTTGTGGAGGACAGGAGAGGTGCCCAAGGGCTGGAGGACAGCAAATGTCACTCAAATCTTCAAAAAAGGCAAGAAGAAGGACCTGGGAAACTATACGCCAGTCAGCCTCACCTCCATCCCTGGAAAGGTGATGGAACAGTTCATCCTGGAGGTCATCCTCAGGCATGCAGAGGACAAGAAGGTTATCAGAAACAGTCAACATGGATGCAACAAGGGAAGATCATGCTTGACCAACCTGAGATTCTTATGTGATGGCGTGACTGGCTGGGTCAACAAAGGGAGAGCAGTGGCTGTTGTCTATCTTGACTTCAGTAAGGCATTCGACACTTTGTCCCATAGCATCCTCACAGGCAAGTGAAGGAAGTATGGGCTGGATGAGTGGACAGTGAGGTGGACAGAGAAGTGGCTCAACAGAACTCAGAGGGTCGTGATCAATGGGGCAGAGTCTGGCTGGAGGCCTGTCACTAGCGGTGTTCCCCAGGGGTCTGTGCTGGGGCCAGTCCTGTTAAATAGATTCATCAGTGACCTGGATGATGGGACAGAGCATAACTTCAGCAAGTTCGCTGACGATACCAAGCTGGGAGGAGGGGCTGATACACCAGAAGGCTGTGCTGCCATCCGAGACCTGGACAGGCTGGAGAGCTGGGCCCAGGGGAACCTCAGAGAATTCAACAAGATCAAATGCAAGGTCCTGCCCCTGGAGAGGAACAACCCCCCGCACCAGCACAGGCTGGGGGCTGAACTGCTGGAAAGTGGCTCTGTTGAGAAGGACCTGGGAGTGCTGGTGGGCAACAAGGTGACCCTGAGCCAGCACCGGGCCCTTGTGGCCAAGGGGGCCAGCGGTATCCTGAAGGATATTAAAAGGAGTGTGGCCAACAGGGCGAGAGAGGTTATCCTCCCCATCTACTCTGCCCTAGTGAGACCACATTTGGAGTGCTGTGTCCAGTTCTGGGCCCCCCAGTTTAAGAAGGACACAGAATTGCTTGAGCAAGTCCATTGGAGAGCTACGAATATGATCAGGGGACTGGAGCACCTCTCTTATGAACAAAGACTGAGAGATGTGGGTTTGTTCAGCCTGGAGAAGAGAAGGCTGAGTGGGGATCTCATCAATACCTATAAATGTCTAAAGGGTGGGTGTCAGGATGCTGGGACCAGACTCTTTTGATTAGTGCCCAATGACAGGCCAAGGGGCAACAGGCACAAGATGTAATGCAGTCAGTTCCACCTGAATATGAGAAAAAAAACCCTTCCCTTTGCGGGTGCCAGAGCAGGGGCACAGGCTGCCCAGAGAGGCTGTGGAGTCCCTTCCCTGGAGACATTCACACCCCACCTGGATGTGGTCCTGTGCCCCTGCTCTGGGCATGCCTGCTCAAGCAGGGGGGTTGGACAAGGTGATCTGTGGAGGTCCCTTCCAACCCCCACCAATCTGTGATTCTGTGATTTTCATATACAAAGGTCTTCAGAGTCTAAGCATTCCTTAATAGGTTTTGGATACTTTCCTTATTTTTCAGAACCGCCCTTTCATTTTTCTTTCAATCTTCATGTGATCAGCTATCATTTATCCATTTGCCTCTCTTCTTTTTTAAATAGGTGTCTTCTCTTTTGACTTCATTCAGGGGGGTTCAACTCTGTGTAGAATACATTGCAATAGTTGCTTTACTTAAGATAAAAAGAACACTAGTGTAGCTGGTAGTTTATCTCCAAATGTTAGTTTTATTTCTTTCCTTGCAAAGGAAAGCAGAGAGAGCAGATTTCAGCTCTTTGCTTTTCATCTGAGGGGTTTCCAAAATGGAGTTAATCAAGTTACCTTTCACATAGGTAAGCTTTGTTAAGGTGAAAGCCAGCTTTGTGAAGATTTGGTTATCACCATGCTAACATCAAGGACAGACTACCAAGGGACAAGCTGGCACCACGGCATAACACTTTCACACCCCCTCCCTCATGTTGCACTGATGCACAACAGTGGACCAGGTAACCTTCCTCCTGTGGGCAAGGTCACTTGGTTGGGAAGATCGTCTTACAGAGATGATGCCTCGTGAGTTGGAGAGCAAGCACATCTTCCCAGAAACTTACGTTAAGATTTCAGAAAGTGTATGATTTTTTTCTGAGACCCCAATAAGACTTCGACATTTCCTCTTCCATTTTTGGAAGCAAATCCCTAGCGATATTTTGCAAAAGTTTTTCCCTGCCAGCTTCTCTCTGTTGATGTTCTGGCCTAGTTTGTGAGTTAGCTCAGGCCAGAGACAAGTCCCAGGAGGTGCTAGGGAGGTGACCACCTGATCTGAGGGTGAAAAGGAGGTTGAGAGTTTGTCCATATGCACCAAAACTCTGTTAAGACACTTTGGTTCAGGGCTTGAGAACAGATGCTAGCATATATTATTTGGTCTTTTAGACCGTGGCCTCCAGTTGTAGAGATTCAGCAACAGAGGAAGAGAAGCCCAGAGAGAAGGAGAGACATGTTCTAGGGCAAAGAGTGGTTGCTGACAGAAGAAAGCTTCTAAATCTCTTTCTGCACGCTTGTGAAAATAATTGTGAAGCACCACTGCTTAACAGCTGCAAAATCTCATGCAGACCTGGGCAAGGCAAAAGTCCCATCTTCATGAGGAACCACCTGAAGCTGCTGTTTCCCCATCTCAGAGGAGCCTGGGAGACCCATGGGTAGATCCCGCCATCCCTATGGAGTGACAGAACCACTAGGAAGCAAGAGCTGGTTGGCAGGAACCCAGTGATGATTTTGGATGAGCATCTGCAGGCAGAGTGGATGAGCCCATTTCCCCAAAAAACAGCAGCAGGCTGTGTGTCTACCATCTGCCCTGCATCCCTGCACACCCTGCTCCCATCCTTATCCTCCTGACCTGCTTTCTTCTTTGTTTTATCTGCAGTAAAGCCAGGAGAGGGCAGCAATGCTCATAGACAGACAAGCCAGTCCCGGTGCTGTCCCCCCCTCCTTCTCTGCGTGTCTGGGCAGTGGCATGCCAGCACCGTGGTCATGTTCGGATGGGCAGCAGTGTAGACAAGTACCTCTGGCACTTCTAGCTCAGGTGGAGCCATGCGGTAACAAAAAAAATAAAAAAAAAAACCCACCACAAAAAAAGCTCTTTATTGCAAATGTTAACTTCTCTTCCACAAGGCTGTGATTTAAAGACCCTGTCCAATATTACAGGCTGTGCACAAGCAGCTTCTCCCCTCTGGACCCCTGCAAATAAGATTCTGGAGACCTATAAGCAAGTGCCTTTGACTTAACTGCACTTCCTGATGAAAACTTAAAGCCCTTATAAAATTAAATAAACAATAAAACCCCTTGCTTCTCCCACCCCCAACCCCCCCAAAATTAATGAAAAAATAAGGGAACCTTCAGGAAGAAAGTACTTCTTTTAATAAACATCAATTAATTAGAGTCACATATCTCCGTCCAGAAGCTGGAGCCTGAGTTGAATGTGGCTATGTCAGAAGAGAAAGCTATTTTACAGAGACCTGAACAAGCTGGAAGAGTGGGCAAGCTAGAGCTGTCTGAAGTTTATCAGACAAGTGCAAAGTGCTGTACCTGGGATGACATAACCAAAAAGCCCACTGCCTGTGTGGCTGGGGAGCAGCTGAAAGGGACTTGGGGGTCCTGGTGGAAAACAAGCTGAACAGGAGTCAGCAGAGCGCTGCTGCAGCAATGAAGGCAAATTGGATCCTGGGATGCATCTGCAGGGACATTGCTAGGAGGGACAGAGATGTGATCATCCCACTCTACTCAGCATTTGTCAGGCTGCACCTGGTGTCCCGTTGTGGTCCCCAAAACTCAAGAAAGACACAGACAGCCTGGAGAGGGTCCAAATGAGGGCCATGAGGATGATGAAAGGGCTGGAGAACCTTCCCTGTGAAGAAAGACTGAAGTAGTTAGGTCTTTTCTTCTTGGAGAAGGCTCAGGGGAACCTCATCACAGTATTCCAGTAAAGGGCAGCTACAAAGAGGATGGAGGCTCTCTTCACAAGGATTCACACAGAGAAGACAAAAGCAAAAGGGTACAAGTTGCACCAGGAAAGGTTATAGCTCAGTATAAGAAAGAAATTGTTTACAGTGAAAACAATCAATCACTGGAACAACCTCCCCAGGGATGTGGTGGAGTCCCCATCACTGGAGATTTTCAAGATGCAATTGGACAGAGTGTACAGTAATCTCATCTAGGCTTCCTTCCTAGGGCCACTAAAACAATCTGAGGGCTGGAGCACCTCTCCTACGAGGACAAGCTGAGAGAGCTGGGGTTATTCAGTCTGGAGAAGAGAAGGCTGTGGGGAGACCTTACTGTGGCCTTTCAGTACTTCAAGGGGGCTTATAAGAAAGATGGGGACAATCGCTTCTCTCTGGTGATCACGGTCTGCAGCTTCCTCACAAGGGGAAGAGGAGGGGCAGGCTCTGATCTCTTCTCTCTGGTGACCAATGCCAGGACCTGAGGGAATGGCAGGGAGATGGGCCAGGGGAGGGTTAGGCTGGGTATTAGGAAAATACCTAGAAAATACCTACATTCTTCCCCCAGAGGGTGGTGGAGCCCTGGGACAGGCTCCCCAGGGAGGCATCACGGCACCAGCCTGGCGATATTCAAGAAGCACTTGGACAATGCCCTCAGAGACATGGTGTGAATTTGGGGCTGTCCTGTGCAAGGACAGGAGCTGCACTCGATGATCCTTGTGGGTCCCTTCCAGCTCAGGGCATTCTATGATTCTATGGTTCTTTAAGCAAGGACTGTTGTGACAGAACAGGGGGGGATGGTTTTAAACTAAAGGAGGGTTGATTTAGACTGGATATAAGGAAAGAAAATTTTACAATGAGGGTGGTGAAACACTGGCCTAGGTTGCCAGGAGAGGTGGTCGATGCCCCATCCCTAGAAACACTCAAGGTCAGGTTGGACGGGGCTCTGAGCAACCTGTTCTAGTTGAAGATGTCCCTGCTCACTCCAGGGGGGATGGACTGGATGACCTGTAAAGGCCCCTTCCTACCCAAACCATTCCATGATTCTATGATTCCTTCCCCACAAAAGGTTGGACCAGATGTACTTTGGAGGTCCCTACGAACGTGGGTTGTTCTACAATTCTTTGGTTCTATGAATACATCTGAACACATCCCTAAGAGCTGCAGCAAGGATGATCTGCTCACAAATGCTTCTTGGGCCTGTCATCTCCAAACTGGCTTCCTTTGGTTCACTGCCTTTCCACTTGCAGCTGGGCAGCTTGGTTGAAGATAGAAATAGGATATTTTTGATCAGCAAGATTAGTTTGAGGACCAGCACACACCTCTGTTATCTTAATGCAACTTTTGGAGTCCCAACAAAAGCACAATTCAATAGACCTTACACTTAAAATGGTAGTCTGTTTCTTGCACCTTCCCAAGCTGATAGAGGGTAACAGTCTGACACCCTCAGACTTGCAAAGTCCCGGTCATCGAAAGAGAACCCCAGGTAGCTGCTACCTCCTGATAAGCTCCAACCAGCATGGATCTCACATGGGAGATGAGGGCTATGGCCTCTCTCCTGCTTTAAGATCCCACTTACTGGGTATGGGATGAGTTTTAAGCACATATTCTAATATTTGTACTGATTGCTGTGGTATGTAGGACCCTGGATATGTCGCTCTGAGTGAGTGCCCTTTTGGGAAGGAGCTCTCCTCCAAGGTGCCTTACCTTTGACTGTGGCTCTTCCCTTTCTCTTAGTAGGTGGTTACTGCCCCTAACTTCTAAAGTCTCCTTCTGAGTTCATGACTCATCTGCCAGGATGGGCATCAGAGTCTTCTCTTCTCTGACCCATCTCCTTTCTCCAGCCAGGATGAGCCAAAGTGGCATTTGCTCTCGTGATCGAACAAGAGAGATCCATAGGCATAAAACCTGAGCAGTGGAGCTGTGCCAATCCAAAGGCGGGCAAGGTAAGAGGAAAATGGCAAATGCCTCACTGATTTCAAAACTGCTACACGATCCTGCCTCGGAGCATGTGAAGCTGTTAAAAAATAATTTAAAAAAAAAAAGTAATGCTTTAAAAGGATGCAGCATTGATGGGAAGTTGGCAGGTTGTTTTGTGCCGGCTGTTTATTCTCATACAAAGCAAACCAAATATATACCGGTTACCCAATGGAAACTCCTTGGCATTGTATCTGCTACTCTGAGCCTCACGCAGCTCATTCCTCACCAGCTGGAGCTCTGAAAACACCTTTCTTAGTCACTGGAGTCCGCCCACATCCAGATGCCACCAGTCCTCAAAGAACTCAAGAAGCAGGGGTTGACCAGCATACCGTTCAAGTCAACATCTAGGGCCCCTGACTTGCCATCCTGCTCTTTTTCTCCCTCTCTATCTTTAAGCTAATAAAAGGCAGGAGGGACATTCATTTAGTGGTAGGCTGGTACTCAGGTCCATGGTGTTCGATTCCCTTCTCTGGCACTGTCTCCCATGTAAACAGGGCATGTCCTTAAGGTCATGTTCCTGGGATGGACAGAGAAAAAAACAATGCTTTGCATCCATCAAAAGCACAAGGCTGTGCACTTGCCATGCCAAACATGAGCGAATCTCCTCTGTCTCTCAACATGGCCCATTAGCCAGGGCTCGGGACCATATGAGCCAGAGCCGTGTAATGGCTTTTCATCAGCCAGGAGTGTGGGCAGAAGCAGCTGATAATTATAGACATCCTGATCTTATATTTCTACTAGTTTGGGAAATTCTTTAACAGGATAAAGTTATTAAGGATGCTGAAATGTTTCTCTGTAATGATGTATTTATAACAATATAACTATAAATCCTCTATAATGAGGTATGGGTATGTGTATATGTATATATGCATATGAAACTAATCAGGATGAGAGAGGACCCAGGCTACATGAGGCCACCAGGTCTACTTCCAGACCTTCGGCCATGCCCCTACAACTCGCTAGCACATCAAGTCTTCCTTTGTCCTCTCTTTTGGGCTCTGCTTTTGGGCTGAGATCCTCAGGATGGCCAGATTTACCTATCAGCCCTCTTACCCTCTGCCTTGGGTTCCCTTCTCCAAATATTACCTCAGTCAACCTCTGCTTGCTGCAGACCGTGAAGACCCTCACCAGTAACCAGGACCATTCAACGGCTTATTACCACTGAATCTCTTTAAAATATGGTGCATAAAGGGGAAAATTTATTTTGCATGGCTTTTTCTCCCTCAGATATATTTTGTGAGCCAGTCTTGTTATTCTCAAAGATTTATTGCTTACCCCAATTTCACTTTCTCTGGGAATAAAACCTCCTCTCACTTCATCTGAAACTGAATTTCCTCAACCCCGCTGTTCCCCTGCTTCGTCTCCCAAAGCCAACAGCCGACCTTCCACAGAGCATCTCTGGGGAGCTGCTCCCTCCGTCACTGAGCTTTAGATGAAAGGAAAGCCACGTTGCTTCACACAGGCATCAGCTCCTGCATATGTCAGTGTCGATTCATCCAAAGACTGTTGGACAAATTCCAGCACTTTATGCAGGGGAAAAGAAAAAAAAAAAAGAAAAATAATAGAAAAGAAAAGAAAGAAAAGAAAAAGTAAGGAGGTGGCAGAGGTAAGGGGAAATGCCAGAAATTGTTGTCTCTCTTCTTTTTTTCTCACTCTAATGATTCTTTTTCTTTTATTTTCACCTTCATTCTGTTGGTTTGTGGTATTAGACTGGCTAAGCCCATCCCAACCTAATTGTTAACCTGTTGTGTCACTGATACGTAAGCAAGCAGAGAACTGCCGACCTTATGCCTGCCGTGCAAAGCTCTCACCGCTAGCTTCATGACAGAGTTCCTGCAACCAACACATAACTGTTCAGGCTCTTCCTTGCTTACCAGATGGTCTGCACAGGAGACCCCTGGCTGCCCAAGGGAGTGCTCCACACACCTGAAGGCCACGCTCAACGGAAGGCAACTTGCTAGTCTTATACTGGGCCCAGTGACATGCAGGGAGATGAAAAGAAGTCCTCTTCAAACCTAAACAAGACAACCAGGTAAAAATGCAGCAGCTGTAGCAATTAAACTCAAAACAATCTTTTTAAATTAGTTTTTTTTTTTTCTAATGCATCTGTGACTTGATAACTTTTATGCTGCAAATTCTTTGAGATTATGTCTTTTATTGATAGCCTTTTATATAGCACTGCAGTGTTAGTGTGTTGCTGGTAGCAGAACCGTTATCCTCATATCTCAGAGCAGTAACTATCAGTGGCAACTACTTCATTTCCCTTTGGGTTCAGTTGAGATGACCTGAGACAATTTATCAGCTCTCAGTCTCCAAAAAAGATCCTGCAACCTACCACATCCCCCTGCTTCCTCCCACTGCTCTTACAGACTCCTTTGAACCAGTAACGATGCTCTCCAGTCCTCTTGGTGATCTGATTTAGCACACTCAAGTGCCAGAATAAAGGGGTTATTAATACAACTAGATGTTTTTCTGCCGAGTGAGCAGCATTTCACTTTGTCTAGGTACAGATAGAGCAATGTTACAATGATTGGAAACATTAGGCATGTTTACCTGGCTCAGCTGAGATGTGAAAGGTGGCCCCATGAACACTCAGGCTGTTTGAAAGGGAAGTACAAGTAGGTAATTTATATTATACTGAAGGTTTTCTTTCCCATTTAAAGGACAAACAGCGTTCATCTGGCCTGCTTCTCTGTCTCAGGTGAAAAGTGGTAACCAGAAGAGAAGTGACCATTTTTAGATAGTCCTCGGTCACAAACTCCTTTTTGCACATAGTTTATCATCATTGAATCAAATCCCAGGTCCTGGATTTCTTTCAGGATTCATTTTAAAGATCAGTAGCAAGTTCCTGAGACTCTTGCTCCTCCTAGACAAAGAGGGGAGTCCAGCAAAGGTGCTCACTGATGCATAAAAGGAGCAGGAAAACCAGTTTGTCTTGAAAGACAAGGAAACCGGACCAGATGAATCACCCCATCTTTACTTTCTTAGTAAATACAGTGAAGCAGCACTTTGTGCCATCTCAGATGTGCAACCACCGTTAGTTAGCATTACCAAAGGACCTTTTCTGCTGGAGGGTAAGGAAAAAGGATGAGTGCAGAGCTGATGTCGGGACAGTGCTGAATTTCAAGTTTTGAGTTAAAAAAATAAAATCTTCTGTCGCGCCAAAGGCATTACTTTGTGGAAGAAAAGGCTGTTGGCTGCTTTGCAAGAGCCCGTGATCAATGGTGAATACAAAACCACGAAGGCTGTCTTATGTCATGGTCAATCTACAGCAGAAATACTGTTGTTGTCCCTGTCTTCTTGTCTGATGATGCATCCAGACATGCTGCACCCACGTAGTTTCAAGGAGAGAGGCCAGATCTGTCCCCCTTGCAGAAGTCTTCACCCAAACACCAGCCCTTTGCCAGGAACCACCTATGCCTCAAGCCTTGTCTCTAGTTAGAGGTCTATTTGCAACAGCTTTCTCAAAATCATATGCTCTGGTGCAACCAGAAATGAGATACTTCTCCCAAAACTGCTGCTGAATGGAAAGGACTGAGTGTACCGGTGTCATCTGACTCCCACAGTGGAATTGTGCTAGTTCTGCACATCAAAATATCAAACAAGTATTGGTAAACTGCAGAGGATGGTGTAGAACAACCAGAAGCATTTAAAAAGTCAGGAGGGAGACAAGATTAAAAGGAAACAATATGCACAATTTGTCTAATCTATGACTAAGGGGACCAGAACTGTCTGCAAGCATTTGCAGAATGTAAAAACAACAAAGAATGAGAAAGATTGGTTTAGAGTGGAACAAAGAGTATTATTAGGAGCAGTGGGAAGTGAAAGAAAGTATAGCCTGAATTGCTTAAGAGTTTAATGTATTCTGCTGTAGACATTCATATTATATAATGGTCTTTTTAAACACTTTATCTTTTTGTGGAGAACTCTGGCCTTTTCCAGAAATATCCTTTTTTTTTTTCCCCTTTTCTTTTCTTTTCCGGAATATATGATCATAATTCATTTTTTATTTTTTTTTTTTTTAAATAGAAGTGAATAAAAAAATAATTCTGGCTTTCAATGGCTGGCTTGGAAAGCAACGCCATCTGTAGTCTTATTTTTAATAAAAAAGAAAAAATTAAATTGTAAAAAGCTTGTGGATGGAGCCCACTTTGATGCCTGGGTTCCTGGAAAGGCAGGAGGGCTCCAAGAGCTCCTCTGGACACACTGAGTCCATTTTAGAGACACCTCAGAAACAGGACCATGAAGGGCAAATGCCAGGGATGGAAAATGCCCGGAGAAGAAAATTGGTCAAATTCCCCAGAGCAACGAACACTGCGGGAGGAAGACATCCTCCCAAAAATTTTATTCAGCTCCTTACTGACTTTATATATATAGATCTGTATGTGTGTGTATATATATACACACAGACGCACATATATATATATTTATACATACACACACACGCATATATATACATGTACACATATATAAGGAACTGGTGCTTTTCACAGGGAGTTTTATAGGAAATTGATGTCACACTTGTCAAATCTGGGTTGCAGGAGGCTGGATGGGGAGGGATATTTATTTTCTGGTTTATGAGGTGAGACCTTCCCCCCCCTCCAAGTTGATGCAAAATGTTCCAGAAGGCTTTCTAAAGGGCTTGAAGAAAATAGCTGTATAGATAGATAAACAGACAGGCAGATAGATGGACATTGTTTGTTCCATCACCTTTTAAATGGACACCACCCTGAAATGCTTCACAGAAAAAGCTGCTCCTTTTCTGGTTAGCTTTAACGTTTGGATTCACAGGAATTTTGTGGTTTTCCTGATGTCAGAATAACCTCAGCAGCTGAGTCCTGCAGCAAGGCCAACACTTTGACTGGAGTCACAATACACTGAAAGAGGCATCCCCTCTTGACCAAAAAACTTCAGGAGAGTTTTGTCCCCAAGGGAAGTTCAATTAATGGTCTTTTTCTCATTTAAAATCATGTAGTTAGCATATGGCATGAATATATTCATCTTAAAACATTGGGCATTGAGACAGTACTTGAGAACCTCTTTCCCAGGTGGCTCCTCTGAAGACATGAAAACCTCCTTAAACCACAGAGAAATTAATAGTACTCTTTCGATACAACGGTCATCCAGCAGGTGCCTACAGGTAATGCTGAAGGGAGGTAATCACTGCTATCCCCAAACGCAAAGTTTGTGTAAACATCGCAAGGTGAACCAGGCTCCTAAATAAGGCTCTCTTCAGCTCTTCAGGTCTGTTCATATTGACTCTGCAGTAAATCCCAGGAGAGCAGATGTACCTGTTTTCTCTGTGCTCTGAGACAGGCTTTGTTAACCTCTTCCCTGTGAGCCCTGTGTCCGACTTTAGGGAAAAATAATCAGTGCCATAGCACGCTTCCTGCCGTTTTCCCAGTGGTCTCCCCCAGCCATGTAACGGGACTTAGATTTAGGCCAGATTTGATTTATATCACCTTCTGTATGAGCCTGTGGTAGGAGCAACCCAATGTACCCCATCATCCCACAGCCACAAAATCTACATTTGTCATAATAAAAGGCAGTTGCTTTCCTCATGTTATGCGTGTATATCTGTATAGGATGATATAGTTTGATAAGCATCTGTAATTTCCTAGTATGTTTAGATGTGATCCTTTTTTTCCTGGAAAATACCTTTTTTTTTTTTTTTTTAATGGGTGTCACTACTTCCACAAACAGGAAGGATTTTTTGGGGAGAAGAAAGTAGCACAAATTTTAGGTGTTTACCGTGCAGGCATTGCTGTTTGAACCAGTTGTCCGGCCAACTTAAGGAGAGTTCATACAGTCTGCTCGAGCTCGAGCCTCTCTGCCTTATGGGACCTTTTCCCTTAGCTCTCTGCGGTGGTATCCAGACAAATCACCTCCCACACATACTGGCTAATTACCATTCTTTGCCCAATTACCACATACTAATCCTCCAAGCAAAAGCAAAACATCTGCACCCACTGAAATGACGGCCACGAGCTGAATCTGGAATGCGTCTGCTATTTCCATTTCTCTTTGTATGAAGTCTGTGCTAGTCAGAGCTGTGCTTTCCTATTCAAGCACATAATCAAACAAGAGATGGCAATAAACACACCCAACTCTCTTTCAGCTAATGCAGCCCCCTGAAACAGTGTGGAGCAGAGGAGCTGACACAAGAAAGCCAAAGTGATTTCAGTCCCAAGGTTTATTATATGCTCTGTTTAATTGCTTATAATTCACATGAGAAAAATAATAATTTCTCCTTTCTTTCTTAATTGCACTCAAATATTAAGAATCCAAATGCATTTTTCCCCTTTCAATCACTGGACACAACTATTATTATGACAAGGCTTTTTCCAGTGTTATTCTGCTATTGATTTGCACAGAGGATGGTTTATATTGTTGATTAGCATCCATTAAAGCTGGTATCCCATTTGAGCCTTGATGAATGGAGATGAAAAGGAATAAGGCATCAGAATAAATCAAAGCATGATAAACCAAGTTATCTTTTACTGCCCATTGGGAAACACTTCAGAGTTGGACTTCAATTTGCCTGTATGTGTTCATGTGAGTATTACATATGCACCTTGTATCATTGTTATTATAGTAAACACGTCTCTCAAGCATGGCATCCAAGGTCTGGGTACTACAGAACACAGAAATTATTCTAGTGCGTTCTTCTGGGTACAGCATCCTGTCTCCACAATCTCATGAGCAACTGAAGGTTTCCAGGGAGAAACATAAGCACTGGGCAAAAATAAGAGTATGGAACCATATGTTACTGGATTAGTGTCCAGCAATCTTAAATTCAGGGTGTTTCCAGGACAGAGGTGTTAAGAATCCTTGCTAGAAGTCCTGTAAGTATAGTTCCTAGGCAAAGATAGCCTGGGAAAGCAGAAAATTTACAGCCTGTGCAAGTGGGAGAAGCAAAGGAAAGACCCATTGCCTCCTCATGGAGATGGTGAGCTAAGTCTTGGAAAGACTAAAGGCCAGTGCTTCAAAAGTGATGATTGTTGTATAGGAAAGGGGCCTGCAAGTGGTATCAGTGCTGAAGAGAAAGTGGTTTCCAGGGCCAACCCATCATGTGGCCTCTGAGAAGCCCCACATGACTGAGTCTTGTAGCATAGAAGAACTCTAATAAACCCAGAGGGTAGAGCTGCAGTGTCTTTCTTAGGTACCACGGTGTATTGTCAAATCAGTGCTTAAATACACTAAACACTTTGCTAAGATGTAGGTTCCCTTAACAGTACAACCCTGATGCTCTGGAAGCCATGGAGATAGACATGACAGATCCAGCAAGCCCAAGTAAACCCAAAGCTCCAGGTTTGGCTGGCTGGCTTTGATATCTGCACTCCAGCAACCTTTGCTGCCATTCTGATGGCTCAGAGCATTGACGTGAGGAGTTACACGCTGGAAAATGTTGCACTATGGTGGAAGGTGAGAGGGCAAGATGATGAAGCTGAAAGCTACATTACGGTGGTGGTGCTTTTGGCCAGGAAAAGATCTGGGACAATAGCAAAGCATGATTAAGTCGTGATACAGGAATCCTTCCCCACAAAAGAAAAAAAAAAAAAGGTGAATCAGAAGTTTCTTTTTAATCAGACATTTAAAAAGAAAACCAAAGGAAATATCCTGCCCTTTCAATTTCCCAGCCCTTCCTCTATCTCCAGACCCCCATCTCTGGGGGCACAGGGTGGCACAGTTATCTTTCTTGTTACGTATGAAATGGCATAAAACCCAGCAGATCTTTTGTATAAACACTCACACAGAAGAAAACACTCCTGTTATTCCATCCCATGGTGAAAAATCAATTCCAGCCCTTATCCTGTGTCTTTCATTTTTCCTTTAAGTCTGTGACCTCTTGGTGGGTTATGTCAAAAACAAGTCTGACTCCCATCTCCATGCAGTGAGGTTTCCTACTTTATTTGAACAAAATATTCCCATGTTTTCACATGGAAGAAGACTCCATATGTGGTGTAAGCTGGCATAGCTACAAAAAAGCTGGCGAGCTGGGCTATCAAATATGAGCTTTAGTGCTGGAGTGGTGTTCCCCTATGTTGGAGATCTCCATGTAGCTCTGTCTGCAGAAGAAATCAATAAAAAGGAGCTAACAAATGCAGTGAAAGTAATAGACTGGAGGGGGAACTGGTTGAGCATGCAGGGATGGGGCTAGGAAAATCAAACTCCGTCTGGACTTAAATCTGATGAACAACTTGAAGGGCAACAAGACTTTTGTTTTTTTACAGGTTTATCAGCAGCAAAAGGAAGACTAGGGAAAATGTGGACCTGCTGCTGAACGGAGCAGGGGCTTTGGTAACAAAAGTCGTGGAAAAGAACCAGGTACTCAAGGGCTTTTTCACTTAAGTCTTTACTG
Source organism: Phalacrocorax carbo (assembly GCF_963921805.1). Classification (NCBI taxonomy): domain Eukaryota; kingdom Metazoa; phylum Chordata; class Aves; order Suliformes; family Phalacrocoracidae; genus Phalacrocorax; species Phalacrocorax carbo. The sequence goes on along the minus strand of NC_087514.1, from coordinate 2,576,273 downwards.
ATAAAGCTGGTCTTCATGAACCCCTGTCTCCTGAGACCAGAGCAAAGAAGACCTACCCTCAGTGGAGGAGGATCAGGCTCGGGAACACTTAGACAAACCAGACATATGCAAATGCATGGGGCATGACAAGATGCACCTATGAGTACTGATGTGATCGCAAGGCCACTCTCACTTATCTTTGAAAGGTCATGGTCATCAGGGGAGGCTCCTAGGATCAGAAGACAGCAAATATCACCCCTACCTTCAAGAAGGACAAGAAGGGTCACTCAGGATGGTGAGTCTCACCTCAGTCCTTGGGAAGATGGAGAGCCAGAGCAAATTATCTAGGAACAGACTCTGAGAGAACAGGCTTTGTTCATCCTGGAAAAGAAAAGGTTAAGGTGAGATCTTCTCATTGTCTATAACTACCTTAGAGGTGGCTATAGAGAAGATGTATCCAAACTCTTTCTGCAGGTGCACATCAAAAGGTCAAGAGGCAACATACATGTTACATCAAGGAACATTCCAGATGGGTATAAGGGAAAAAAACTTCTACAGGTCTAACAGTGAAACAGATCACACAGAGAGGTTGTGAAAGGTCCTTCCTTGGAGATATTAAGAACTTAGGCAACTTTGAGTTACCTGATTCAATGTCAAGGTACCTTGGGGAGTCAGGGGTAGGAGAGAGTTGGACCTGGTAGCTTCCAGAGGCTCCTTTCAATCTGAATTATTAAATCATCCCACAGAGAATAGGGCTACTGGACAACTTCAAGAGGTCCTCTGGTCCCTGATGTGCTCCAAGGCAGGGTCAATTATCTCTATTCCTTTCCTGACAGACTTTCTATTTACATGTGTCTAAAACTCCTTAATGGTGGTGATTGTACTCAGTGTTCAAGCAATAATTCTAGCACCTCATTGTGCTCTGTGTTACTAGTATTTTCTTAATATTTAACTGTAATTTCAGTAGCTGGAATTTAAATTCAGGATGTCATAGAATCATAGAATCATAGAATCATAGAATGGTTTGGGTTGGAAGGACCTTAAAGATCATCTAGCTCCAACCCCCCTGCCATGGACACTTTCCACTAGACCAGGTTGTTTAAAGCCCCATCCAACCTGTCCTTGAACACTTCTGGGGATGGGGTATCCACAACTTCTCTGGGAAACCTGTTACAGTGCTTCACCAGCCTCAAGTGAAGAATTTCTTCCTTAAATCTAATCTAAATCTACCCTTTTCCAGTTTAAAGCCATTACCCCTTGTCCTATCACTACATGCCTTTGTAAAAAGTCCCTCTCCAGCTTTCTTGCAGGTCCTCTTCAGGTAGTGGAAGGCTGCTAAAAGGTCTCCCCGCAGCCTTCCCTTCTCCAGGTTGAACAACCCCAACTCTCTCAACCTGTCTTCATAGCAGAGGTGCTCCAGCCCTCTGATCATCTTCATGGCTCTCCTCTGGACTTAATCCAACAGGTCCATGTCCTTCCTGTGCTGAGGGCCCCAGAGCTGAATGCAGTGCTCCAGGTGGGGTGTCATGAGAGCGGAGCAGAGGGGCAGAATCACCTCCCTTGACCTGCTGGCCACGCTGCTTTTGGTGCAGCTGAGGATACGGTTGGCCGTCTGGGCTGCAAGCGCATATTGCTGGGTCATGTTGGGGTTCTCAGTGGCCAACACCCCCAAGTCCTTCTCCTCAGGGCTGCTCTCAGTCCATTCTCCACCCAGCCTGTATTTGTGCTTGGGATTGCCCCAACCCACGTGCAGGACCTCGCATTTGGCCTTGTTGAACTTCATGAGGTTCACATGGGCCATCTCTGAAGCCTGTCAAGGTCTGTCTGGATGGCATCCCTTCCCTCCAGCATGTTGACCACACCACACAGCTTGGCGTCATGACAGACTTGCTGAGGGTGCACTTTTCATGTCTGTTCATGTGCACTGTTCATGTCACCAACAAAGCTGTTAAACAGTGCCAGTCTGAATACCAATGCCTGAGGAATGCCACTTATCACTGGATGTCCTTCCCTATCCCTGATAGACACCAAGAATAGACATTAACTTCCTCTTTGTGGAAATATTTTACGTTTTAGAAGACTGCAGCATGCAGCCTTTGCATGTCTTTCCTCTTCCCCCCCTAAATAAACACAAGAACAGTCAAAGCCATTAAAAGATTCAAATGCAAAGTGGACACACAAGGCAGGGGTTAGATGATCTTGGCAACTACCTTTTGTTTTATAATGTTATAATGAAAAAAGTTGCTCTTTCATGGGCTTGGTAATGAGGCTGTGAAACTCCCCACCACAGAATGTCTGTGGCCAAGATCCTACCAAAGCTTTCCTGCTAGATGCTGATACCAGCAGAGTTTCTAAAGGTAATATTAGGAAGTCTAATATGGCTTTAGAAAACACTATTAAAGCCTTTTCTTTGTCACAAATTTATTTCAGACTCTGATCAGCATTTTAGAGTTGAAGTAGTGGCCCACAGCTACCATTCACAAGAACGTTTGCAACTTCTTGCTAAAGGCATTAGAATTCCAGTGAGGGGACTTCAAGGTCATCATAGCCAATGCCTGTAGAAAGCCATACAAGAGAAGGAACTGATGGTGTGCAGAGATCAATGCTTTTCATGCTAACATGCCTGTCTGCTTGTCTGTGTCTTTTAACACTGTTTGCAAACTGCTTCATGGAGGAACAATCTGTTCATTTGGTACTTACTGCAGTGGGGTTTTGCTCCAAGTCTGGATGCTTTTATAACTAAAATGACATACATTCCAAATCAGAACAATTTGGATAGATTACGGACTCCAAGGGTTTGAAGAGCTGAGTTTAAGAGGGCCTGAATGACCCACTGGAGAGGACCCTTTTATGTTAAAATATAGAGGGATGTTGTACAGCCCAACCTAAAGTTCAAGGCATTGCTGTCTGTCCTGACAAGTTCTCCAGTAACTGTGACTGGTGTGCACATGAGAACACCAGATTATAGGTGTTTCAATCTGGATGCAGATCCCTCCAGTTGTGTATTACAACAGACCTAACACCAGTTAAGACTGCGAACTGCAGCTCAGACATCTGGGTGGAAAGCAGGCAGGCTGGTCACCTTTGCTCATAGCCTGCTCCAAAGATGTTTTTCAAGCCCATTGCTAAGGATCTGATCCTCAAGTGGGTTTGAGCTTGATTTGCTATGGGTTGATGTGGTCATCCTGTGTCTGTCTATTGCCCTTTCTGTGCGTCCTCTGTGTAACTGCTGAACACTTCGCTTGAATTTGCCATCCTACAAAAGATCAGAGATCTCAAAGGTTGTCAGAGGTTGCATTTCCACATGCTTGAAAATCAACAAGACTCAAGTCTGTAGAGAAATAAGCTTCATTAACTCCGATACTCACAATACCACTGTTTTTCTCTCTTTGCTAATTCACAAAAAGGTGAGTAAGATCATTTACCTCTTCAAAAAAGGATAACAAATCCTATTTTACACTCTGCCACTCAAAGGAAGGGAGAGAAAAGCTCGACCGCTCATCCTAGTTCTATTAAATGGAGGGCTAATAACCATGTTTTCTTCAATGAACATGCTCCTGAGATAAAAGAGAAGTCTCTAGACACTTTTTGGAAGTCCTAGTAGAAACATAACTGCATATTGAGGGTAATACATATGTTTATGAATGTAACACAGAATCACAGAATGGTAGGGTTTGGAAGGGACCTCTGGAGCTCACCCCGTCCCACCCCCTGCTGGAGCAGGCACCCCCAGAGCAGGGGCACAGGGCCGCGTCCAGGCGGGGGGTGAATGTCTCCAGGGAAGGGACTCCACAGCCTCTCTGGGCAGCCCGTGCCCCTGCTCTGGCACCCGCACAGGGAAGGGGTTTCTCCTCATGTTCAGGTGGAACTTCCCGTGTTCCAGCTTGTGCCCGTGGCCCCTTGGCCTGTCATTGGGCACGACAGAAAAGAGCCTGGCCCCATCATCCTGACACCCGCCCTTTAGGTATTTATAAGTATTGATGAAATCCCCCCTCAGTCTTTTCTTCTCCAGGCTGAACAAACCCAAGTCTCCCAGCCTTTCCTCACAAGGGAGATGCTCCAGCCCCCTGATCATCTTCGTAGCTCTCCAATGGACTTGCTCAAGCAATTCTGTGTCCTTCTTAAACTGGGGGGCCCAGAACTGGACACAGCACTCCAAATGTGGTCTCACTAGGGCAGAGTAGAGGGGGAGGAGAACCTCCCTCGCCCTGCTGGCCACACTCCTTTTCATGCACCCCAGGACACCGCTGGCCCCCTTGGCCACAAGGGCCCGGTGCTGGCTCATGGTCACCTCGCTGCCCCCCAGCACCCCCAGGGCCTCTCAGCAGAGCCGCTCTCCAGTAGTTCAGCCCCCAGCCTGTGCTGGTGTGGGGGGTTGTTCCTCCCCAGGGGCAGGACCTTGTACTTGCTCTTGTTGAATTCCCTGAGGTTCCCCTGGGCCCAGCTCTCCAGCCTCTCCAGGAAAGAGTGGATAGTTTCTAGGTCTGGATGATTGGCAGGTAGGTCAGTGTTGTCCAACCTGGGATGTGTTAACTACCAGGCATTCTGCAAAAACATGAAATGGTACTTGGGGAACGATTAAAAGCAAGTCCATCAATGAGGAGAAAGGATGATACACCGGTGTACATGACAGTGAATAAGCCAAAACTATGGGGATATAAACCAGTACATGGACAGTTAAAACAGATTCATTTTTAGATGTCTAACAAATGAAAGCCACTGCAGCAACGCTATGCAAAATTTGTTCTGAAAAACTAGCTGGCTTTTATGTTAAAGAAGGTTATGAGTCCCTGGTGTAAAAACCCAATTCTCATGTTCCTTTGCTCACAGTGCTTATGCTTCCTAGAAAGTTTTGGGCAGAGAAACTGGAAGAAAACCAGTTCGTTTGACTAATCATCTGCTGAACACTCTGTCAAAGGAAACTTCCACTTCCATCTGCTCATTGAAAACAGAGATAAAATGGGAGACCTGGCCAGGTGGGAAAGTCAAGAATGAGCAGAAACTAGGAAACTCACAGAAAATGTGTGACTGAGCCTCATGAAATACAGAAGGAAAGACACTTCTTCCTAGGAACCCTAAAATGCAGTTTTGTTGCAACACAGGAAATACTGGAAACTGCTGGACTAATGATAGGACAAAAGGACCTCTTTTCTAAGGCAGTGGTCAGAGGACATCTTTGTTTCCAAACCTAATTTTTTTCCCTTTTCCACAGCAGATCCAAAGATCTTTCTTTAAACAACACATTTATCTAGCTTGAGTTCAGGAAAACATGTGCTCACTTCAGTTCAAGTTTTCAGAAGCTCCACTTCAAAACTCTGCCTGACTCTAGGCCGCATCACATCAACACTGAAGGGCCTCTCCAAGCCCTTCCAGCCATCTTGTCACCAGTATTTCCACATCCTAGAGGTGGTCAGCACGTTGCCTCTCCTCGCTTAGCCAGATGAGTCTTATCTTCTGAGATGTTCTCAGGATGAGTGGCATCTGTCTGATACTGTTTCAGTCAAACATGACAGGGCTGTTCTTTATGACTGTGCATTAACAGGTATTGTGGTTCAGCCTCAGTCAGCAACTAAACACCATGCAGCCTCTTGCTCAGTCCCCCACCCCTGTGGGATGGGGGAGAGAATCGGAAAAGCAAAAGCAGAAAAAAAAATTTTGGGTTGAGACAAGAGCAGTTTAATAATTAAAATAAGATAATAATGATAATGATTATTATAGTAATAGCAATAATTATAATATAATAAAAAGGAAAAGGGAAAAAGGGAAAAAAAACAGAAACACAAACGACACAACCGCTCACCACCCGCCAAACAACGCTGCCCATCCCCGAGCTGCGATTGCCCCTTCCCTCCCCCGGCCAGCCCCTCCCAGGTAACACACTGGGCATGACGTTACATGATATGGAATATCCCTTTGGTCAGTTTGAATCTGCTCTCTTGGCTGTGCCCCCTCCCCTCCCGGCTCCTTGTGCCCCCGGCAGAGCACGGGAAGCTGGAAAAGTCCTTGACTGGTACAAGCACTGCCCAGCAACAGCCAAACCATCTGTGTGTTATCAACATTGTTTTCATACTAAGTCCAAAGCACAGCACTGCACCAGCTGCAGTGAAGAAAATTAACTTTATCCCAGTTAAAATCATGACAAAGGACAAAACAGGAGATGTGCTGGGTTTTTAAGAAAGTGGCATAAGAATCCAGTTTTGGTAGCTCAGGGATAATTCTCAGCATTGTGGAGTAGGGAAGATATAGAGTTAGCTGGAAAGGCCTGCAGGGATGGTGTTGATATATGTACTAGACTGTGCCTAAAAGTCTACAGAAAAAGGTATTTGTTTGTGAGTTTATTTATATAAATATGTCCACGGATCCCCAGTCATTCAAATAGCTTGGTACATTTGTGTTGACTTTTAATTGGAAAATTTGTGAGCTTTGCTTTTTTCCTTTTTTCAGTTTCTTTTGTGTTGTAGTAGAAACTCATCTGTTACATGCTCCAGCCCCTGTGAGACTCCAGCAGGAAAAATCTGCCCTTTGGTGTACTGCAGAAATAATGATTCACTGGAGTAATTGCTTTGGTTCCTGCAATATTATAGAAACAGCCTTTCATTTCATCCATAAATATATTTTCTTTTCTCTTTCTCTCTTTTCTTTTTCTTGTATTACTTTTCTTTCTTCTCTTCCTCTCTTTTCGTCTCTCTCTCGCTCTGAGATTTTTCAGCTCAGGCAAATATTGTAAAACCCATCTTTGCTGACTGAGGGGGATTGAAATTGCTTCTCAGCCCTCGATTCAGTTTTCATATATTTTTAATTTCCAAATGAAAATCTTTAAAAAGTAACATCTGGCTGAATATGGGACTTCAAGACCAAATCATCCACCAGTGCAATCGAATATAGCAGCATGGCGATCAGTGAGATGTATCGCATCATTTTGAGAATCTGCCTTTTGGTTGTTGCCTTGAAGAAGCCTCCACTGAATCCTTAGTATCCCCTCTTCAGAAAACCTAAGAAAACAAACAAAATTCATAGCTTGTGTCAGGGTTATGGGAACTGAACAGACTGTACAGTCTTAGGAAGTGTTAATAACAGAGATAAGGCAATCCACCCCTTGCATTCCTGTAAAGGTGACTTTTCCCTGTAAACTAGTGTATTGTGATGTACAGGTGATGGTATTCCTGCAACAGGCAAGCAAGAATGGCTGAAGACCAGGGTTTTAAGTGGTGGCATACAGGCCATATCCAGCCCATCTTAAGTAACCAAATCACCTGCTGGAGGACTGTACATAGGGAGGACAGACATATGGAAAGGGGGAGACTAGCTGTACTTCTGAACACAAGGTTGAACCTACCAGGATTCTTTCTCCATCTCTAAGGGCACTGCTCAGCTAAGCTCATATCTGTATTCCCATACACTCTTCCTCCCAAAAGAAGGTGACTATATCCAAAGTATCTACCGGACATAGTCCTTAGGCTGTGGTGTTCTCCAAACCATACCTTGTGTTTGTCCTGAGTGAACTCTAGTTGGCACGAGCCAAAGCATCCCAGAATGAAACAGGCTGGACCATCACAGGCCAGCACTTGCACTTATGTGCGCCTCCCTGTGCTGAGATCACAAAAAACGGACTGCGGAGCTGTTCGTAGGCTAGACTGGTCTCAACAAGTGCAAACAGTGTTCAAAGAACTACCTTCCCTAAGTTCCTTATTGTAGCATCTACAAAACACAAGGAAGAAAGGTTATGCTTTTTGAAGTCTAACAGTACTTTGACAACCAAAGACCATATCTAAGAGTAATTCACACAACAGGTAACAGGATATAGCATGCCCAAAGAAGCATCTATTTCTTATGGTCTCTTATTGCTGCGTCTCTCTGACCTCTCTGTCAAAACAAGCAGCAGTGTTCCTACTCCAATTTCTTTTCACTCCTTCATTGGGCTATCACAAGAAACAAAAATACCCAACTGGTTGTTTTGCACAAAAGACTAAGAAGGATGATACCTTCAGAGACTTGCTGTGTCCTTCCTACAAAGAAAAAAAATCTGGCATTTACAGAAGACTGCTATTTTTAGTGATCCCAATTCTGTTCCCTTTTCTTTGTGTGTCGTTGACACCGCTAGGGTGCTACCACTGAGTGGCAATTCTGGCTGTTTGCACAGCAGCATAAAACATATGACCATGGAAACTGCTGTACCTCAAGGTGTTGGGTTTACCAACTCTTCATGTGTTTGGTTGCTTTCATAGTACTTAATGCACCACCCCAAGATGTGCAGACAGGAATGACTACTTACTGAAAAGGAACTTCTATATTTCTCTTAGTGGTTTGGTGCTTTATGCTTTGTCTCTGTTTTAAGCCGGTGAATTGAAACAGAACAGCCTGAATTAAACATAGGCACTTTAGGAAATGTGCCAGCTAATAAACGCTACAGTAAACAGGGAATCCCACCTGCTTGCAGGTGTCTCTCTTGTTCTGTGGGACAAAAGCAATGTGTTTAGTACTATTATACCATTATAACTCATTTCAATGAATTCCCAAAGTAGAAAATTGCCATGGCGCAACCAATACTGGCACAGATATCTCCCAGTAGAGTTCAAAGTCAAACAGAATGATATGAATAGATGTGCATACAAGCTGAGAAACTCAGGGTAAATTGTTCTTTGGGATAAACTCAATGTACAAGAAATGTAATTCCCTGAACTATTTTTTCCACTGTTAATAAAAAAAAAAGAACCCCAAAACATTAAAAAGTTTATTCTTAATATCTTTGAGGGAAATACGGAGGCTGTGTTGCTTACCCACTGCTAATTTTTAAGAAAATGAGAAATGCACAATTATTGTTGTTTGGGGGCTTCTCAGTTTTTCTATTTACCTCTAGTTACCTCTAGTTGTGCAGGAGAATTTCAGAGTGATCTGAAGGCAGTTAACCCTGACTGCCAAAAACAGGTTTGGGCCTCTCACTACAAGAGGGACCTTGAGGGGCTGGAGCGTGTCCAGAGAAGGGCAGCGGGGCTGGGGCAGGGTCTGGAGCACAAGTGTGCTGGGGGGCGGCTGAGGGGGCTGGGGGGGTTTAGCCTGGAGAAGAGGGGGCTGAGGGGAGCCCTTCTCGCTCTCTGCAGCTGCCTGAGAGGGGCTGGAGTGAGGGGGGGGCTGGTCTCTGCTCCCAAGTTACTGGTGATAGGATGGGAGGAAATGGCCTCAGGTTGTGCCAGGGGAGGGTTAGATTGGCTGTTAGAAAACATTTATTCACCAAAAGGCTTGTCAAGCATGGGACCAGGCTGCCCAGGGAAGTGGTTGCGTCACCATCCCTGGAGGTATTTAAAAGACTTTTGGATCTGTTACTTAGGGTCATGGTTTAGTGGTGGACTTGGCAGTGTTAGGTTTATGGTTGCAACTGATGATCCTAAAGGTCTTTTCCAACCTAAATGATTCTGCGATTCTATACTAGGAAATGTTAACACCCTTGAGAGTGAGAGAGAACAGGCAATAGAAATCTTGTTGATGGTGGATGAGTTAACCTAAAATACTGTATCTGCAACAAGCACCCACCATTTGTTAATGGAAGGAAGCCACCTTAATATTTTCCAGATATAGATTATTGATTTCTTAGGCTGTGAGAGCTAAAAATATGCAGCATTTTAACTCTATTGTTAGCTTGTGATTGGTATGCTTTCACAGGTACTGTGCATGCTTACAGTGACTTTGGACTGGATTCCTCTGCCTGAACAAGAATAACAGCCTGAGGCAAAAATCCATAATCCAGAGTCTCTGGATGAAAAAAAAAAAAAAAAAAAAGTAAGTAAGTAACATCACTAGCTCAGGTGAGGAAAACGGACCTTGCTGAGTTTGTCAGTATAACCTTCTACACCTATCAGCTCTTCCTTGGGAAGGAAGGAATTAAATCCCCACTTCCCCAGGGAAGTGGTTGACTCAGCCACGTTGGACACCTTCAAGACTCAGCTGGACAGGGTGCTGGGCCATCTTGTCTAGACTGTGCTCTTCCCAGAAAGGTTGGACTAGATGATCCCTGAGGTCCCTTCCAGCCTGGGATTCTGTGATTCTGTGAAATCGCAGCTTTCACAGGGGCATAGTATGGAAAAGTAGTTTGGACAACTCTGAGTAATCAAAGCTAGAATTTGATAATAAAATTTACAGAGATGGAAAGGTCTTCCTGAGGTTAGTTATTCCAGCACGGTAAGTTCCACCTAGGTATACCCTGATCCACTGGTGTAGGATGTGCTGTTATTCTTCCCACACTAAGCACTTCCCACCCTTTCCAACAACCAATTTCTTACGCTTCATTAGCCTGCAAACATTTTGATAACTTCCAAGCTTATCTCCTGTGTTTGAAAGTAGTCTCTCGTTTCCTGGGCCATCCCCCATGGACCTGCACTCTGGACTGTCCCCTTTGTCCTAGCAAAAGGCTTTTCAATACGTCAAGACTGTTTTATCAACTCCTTCTTTTATTAAGCCTCACCACTAACGACACATCTGAGTGCTCTCCTTTACATATTTATCAGTTAGGAATTTTGTGAGGTTTTGAACTGCAAATGGTGGTAGGTGAGCCGTTAGCATAGCCTGCAGTACACTTGTTACAGGCCTGGAAATTTGCTTTTGTGTCTCACCTCCAGATAATATTTGATAGTGTGGGCTGGGCATTCAAAAGAATTCAGAATTTTTTTGGTAGCCTTTGGTGACATAAAATGAAAAGTCAGGGCTATCAGTCCCCAGATCTCTGTCAGTCTCTTGCTAGACTCTTGGCACCTGACTCAGGAGCAGATAAAATAACCCTGGTCAAACTGGAGGCATGGTCCGAAACACCAGTTCTGATTAGCCCAGAGCATTTCAGAATGGCATCTCCCTATTACAAACCCACTAAGCCTGATATATACATCCTGCCTTAAATGCAACACCTTAAAGGCAGATCCCTGCAGACAGCAAAGCTACACTTTCAGGACATGGAGGGAGGCAATTAAAGGGTCAAAGCTAACCACACTAGGGTCTAAGTTCAATTAATTGAGCCTTTTTCCACTTGGAAGTAAAAGGGGAAGATGTTGTTGAAGAAAAATCATTAGAGAAAAGGATGATGTTGTTAGTGAACCAGGTGCTCTGGTGTTTCCTGGGATGATGGTTCCTACTACCTGTTAATCATACACTTCTTTCGACTTGCTTCTTCCTTAATTTTTCTCTTTGTAGCCTGTTTATGTATTCAACACATTTTTAGTACTTTCACCATTCAGAAAACTCCTTCTCGCTCTTCAGTTTCAATTAAAAGATTTTTCTTCCATTGTGATTTTCAGACACCTCACATTAATATCCTAATTCTCACCAGAAAGATAATCTCTTAAATTGCAACATACGTAAGCAACATTTCAACGTACGTAAGCAACATTTCAACGTGACTTCTCTTCATTAACACACAGATTTTTCAAATCCTAATTAGGAGCCAGAAGAGGAACCTATTCCAGTCCTTTCAAGATCTCCCTTCCCCTACAACTTCTATAATTTTTAAATACCTTTTCCTCTGCCATTTGATCCTTCACCAGTAGTACCATGTCAGCTTTTCTGGATATCATTTGCATTTTCAGAGGTTATTGAGGCATCTAAATCATCTTCCATATGATCAAGAAGTGATAGGTGTTTACAGCAGGTCAAGGAACCTGTGATGCTTGAATGACAGTGATGTCCACAGCTGCACATCGGACCTCATTTTGCGACGTGTCATCTCTTGCACAGTTCCCATGAGGTATTTTCCTTGGTCTTGAAGCACTTTTCATCTTGGCTATTTCTTCTAATACAGGAAGTGGAAACTCCAGCAACGCAGGGAAGGAACTGGAACTGGGAAACCTGCCATTTTCCTCAAACTTAAACAGAAATGTGCATTATATCCTGTATTTTATCTTACATTAACATGCCACGTCACAGTGCATTGTAACAAACTACATTGCATGCAATTGTGTTGTAGTTTACTGGACTACACTGTTATGCACTGGACTGGAATGTAGTTAATTTTGTGGCACTGTTTTATACCACAGTGTGCCCTCATCTCACCTTAAATATCAGACTGCCTTCTACCCTGGCTGAGCCGATTAACCAGACAGTCCCGACAACCCTGTGTTAGGAAGCATTATTCATTTGTGAGCACAATCTGGACTCACTTGTCTCACTGCCAGGTCCAGGGAAGGGTGGGAAGACAAAACCTCGTGCTCTGACTTCTTTCGGTTGTTCAGGTGGGATCACAGCCATAGTTGCTGTGGCAGCTTCTAGGTTTTCAAAGGAATTCAGGAAGGATATTGAAAACACCTGGATTTTTTTTTGTTCTGTGTCATAAAAAGAAAAGAAGATAATGTCCATTTTGGAGATCCAGCAAAACAGGTTAACCTCCATATTATCACATTAGAAACAGGTAAGCTGCACCTGGTGTTAACCACAGCCTCATGTGTTACAAATAAACATCTTGGGGCAGTTCAGGCTGCTTTTTGCCCTGAGGAGAAGGCTGACAACTGACTTGATTGGTGCATGCAGAGCAGGGTCTCTAGGGAGCAGGGTTTGATTAGCAAGTGGCTCTCTAATAGCAAAAACTATGCAATATCCAGTATGTGGAGGTGGAAACCAGACTTTATCAGGTCAAAGTTAAGCACATACTTTTGCCCTCCCATCCTCTGCAAAAAGGTAAACATGGAGAAAGTATGGAGATACGGAACATAAGGAGATGGGGACAACGCCAAGGAGGGAGAGATTCTTTCCCCATTTCCAGGAGCAGAGAAAAGCTTCATGCATGAAACCATAACACCTATTTTTAAAATCATAAGAGTATCCTCTGCGCTGCAGCCATGGATAGGAGAGGCTGTGCATCAGGTTGGCATAATAGGGTAGGGGTCTAGTTGTCACACCCAGAACCGGCCGTTCCAGCTGCCTTCTCTCTCTAGCAGACAGCTAGCTGCACGAGGTACGTGGTTGTCTGCAGCAGGAGATGTGTTTCACAACAGGACTGCAAAGGTGTGGGAGGTCCAGGCATGGCTGCAGAGAAGCTGGTGCATGAGTCAGAGTGGGATGTGCAAAGCCAACAAATTAAGCAAAGCGCAGTTTCAGGCTAAGGGGTTAAATGTTTTCTCCTGGGTGGTAGGTGGGTAGATAAACCTCTTGTGGCTCAGGCAGGGCTTGCACTTGCTGTTCAAACCCAGTTTCAGGTTGATATCTATATTCCTCTCTGAAAAAAAAAATGGCTTCTTTGGCTGGTTTTGAAGAAGTGATATTTCTATGAGAAATGTCTCCTTTCAGGGGATTTGACATTTTTAATAAACAAAACAAACAGCCCTCCTTCCCCTTCACTCCAATCCCAAAACATCACTTGACATTTTTCAGCCTTTTAACAAAGCCCTCAAATTTTTACATTTCATCTAAAAAATGTGCCAGTTCTGAAGAAACACTGAAATGTTCTATGACAAAAATAAAGAAATGCTGCAACTATTTTCCATGCAGTCTTGTTTTCCCTTGTTGTCTCTATTACAATAACATACACGAGTTTTTCTTGGTGCTGGTTCTGGGGGATTTTAATGATGTGGCCATCAGGATCCCAGTTCCCCACTCTAGTTTGCTAAACAATTCTCTGTGTAGCAGCACCAGCTCTCCCAGTTGTTGGTCCTCACTTGCACCACTGGGACAAGAGCCAGCCCTTAGGCTTTGTACATCGTGGTGGTCCTGGAGTGGCATGGCCTGGAGCCCATCTGTGGGGTCTGCACAGCTGTTAACATGTGTGGTCGTGTGTGCACACACATACGTGTTCTCCAGCCTGTGATTTCATGCCCGCATGTTGCCTTGTTCGTGCAAGTCAGTGATCATGGTGCTTTCATACAGCTGCAGGTATGCTTATGGCTGTGCATGGGGAAGAGTGTCTGAATCTCTGAGAATCTGGGAACCTCACCAAGTGTAATTTCTGAAGGCTAGAAATCCTGTGCTATGTGTACATGCACAGTTCTGTGTGTTTGCATGTTGGCACACACAACTTTTAAAGCCTCCGTGCAGTAAGGCTCACCTTCCATGTGATTTAAACACTCCAACCTTGTCAGGGACACTTTTTTAAAAATTGGTGGACCTCTGAATTCAACTTTCTTCCATAAATTCTGTTGGACCAGCAATTGGTACACTGGAGAAACACAGTGCAGATCATGATTTGGCATGTCATAGCAGTGCTCATGTCTTTATAGAAACATTCATTGCTACTGTGGTCCTCATTTCAGAATTAATATATTAATCCGCTAAGAGAAAAGGATTTTACAAAATCTGGTGTAATGGTGGTTCAGCATGTCTATGTATTTATGCTGCTGTATATTACAGAGCATTTTAAGGTGTGTTAGGGTATCATTACATTTATGGTGAATTGCGGTTAAGGCTGGTTTTGCTTAGCATCGATGGCTTATCAGGGACACCTGTCATTGTGTGTGTGGTAGATTATATCTAGGTCTTCCTTTATGTTCACTGCCTTGTACTGATCCTTACAGTGAATAATTTCACAGATTTCCATTCCATATCCTAGGGATTTATTTATATAGAGAGTGGAAAGAACAGTGGTTTATTTTCTGTACTAATTTGTTGTTTTTAATTCTTCTCAGATTTCATTTATGCAAATACACAAAAGAAGAAATATGCAAATCCAGCTTACATTTTGGGAGGTTTCACCATATCAAAAGGATTCAGAATTAAACAAAATAAAAATTAATTATCTTTGGAAAAAACTCAGTTATACTTCAGTATTTCTCTACATAGAATTCCTGGTTTTCCACCCAAAAAAACCTCCATAAGTCCTTACATTTTTAATCCACAATGTCTTCAGGTGTTGGAAAAACAAAGTAGGTTTTCAGGTACAGCTGCCAAAAATAAAAACCGCTCACCTTTTAAACATGAAAATTCTCTCTTTCCAAAATCTTTTAATCCAGTTCTCAGGCTTTCCTGGGTTTAATTAAAACTTGAATAGTTCTGACAGATATGAACTGTTGGCATGAAAGCTTTGATTTGATGAAGAAAGGTATTTTCCATCCCTGAAAGTTTGTTATTTCTTGTAGCAGTGCTTTGGAGCTATAGGTGAGGCAGGATCCCTCTTACTCAGCATTGTGCAAGAGCAAAGACATTTCCTAGAGAGTTTTGTCAAGTTATCATTTCCTTTTTGCAAATCAGGAATGTAATATGGCTTCCTGCTGCATGTACAATAACAAAGGATCTCATTGCACTAGATATTTTAGACCACATTGCAAGAGTTAGCCAGGCACTGCCCAAGCGTACACCCTAAACAGAAAGAACAAAGAGTCTCTTTGCCTTTTTCCTTCCCCTGTTTTATGATGATGAACGTGAAACTTTGGACGATGAAAGACCATATCCATAACATTTTCCCCACCCTCAGTAAAAAACAAGTAGATTTAGGAACATAAATTTTCTTCCTCTTCCCCCAAACATATTCTTAAATATTAGTGATGGATGTAATCTTCACACAGAAGACAATGACAACCAAATTACTCAGGTTTTTCACAAAATGAGTGACTCTTGCTCCTTCCACCCTATATTTTAACTGTCCAAGTTTTACTTTTTAGCTCTTGCAGAGGCTTAACCAACCAATCTGCTGAATTGCAGTAGAATTCTCTCTGGTTTAACCCCAGCCTGCAACTAAGCACCGTGACTGAAAAGCCAATTTGCCTATGGAAACAGGCCAGTGTATTAACCATCTCCACCTTCTCTAGATTGGACTCTTCTTCCTTGATGGGATGTAGGTCCAGCGTGCAGCGGAGTCATCTTAAATGAGAGTCACTTTTACTGTTATCTTACTTGGAGCAACTTTAGAACTGTTTAGTTTGCAGAATTTGTTTAAGTTTGCTAGTTAGATTAGAGATTGCGCTGAGATTTATTTCAATACTGCCCGAAGAGATGTACCCGCTGTGCTTCTGAGCAGCAGGAAAATGTTTACACAGGCCTTACAGAAATAAGAGTGTTTTATTGCTGTCATTGCTAATAGCTTTCTTAAAATTTATAAATGGACTTTAGATTACATTAAAAAAAAAAAAAAAGAAGTAGTAATATTATAAAAATCCTAATAAGAAATGGTGAAAACACTGTTGAAATATTTGCTTCCTGTAAACACAGGAGAGCTTGTGAATGAGGAAACTATGAACTCAAAATATTTATATACTGCAAATAAACCCTGATTTGTATTTTCACATCTCCAGGATATTTTGCAAAGGAAATTCTTAACCTTTACCTGTACCCACCCAGCAATGAAATGCAGCCAGCTCTGGGGAAGGATTCATGCCATTGTGGAATGGCACCGACAAGGAATGAAAATAAAGCGAGCAGGAACAATACAAGAGAGAATTCCCAAATCCTTGAGGATTTCTACAATGCATTTCCAGAGAGATTTGGCTTAGATATCTTTCTCAGACAGATGTATGACTAGACAGAGCCACCTTGAACTCCATGGCTTTTTCATAGTCCTGCTCACAGGTGGATCACACACCACCCCAAACCTGTTGGGTTCTTTGGGAGGCTGTTCCAAAACCTCCTTTGGCTTCAATGCATAGAAATGTTTGCATTTCCAGCCAAGATTCATTTGCGATGAGTTTCTAGTTCTTTGTCCTGGTGCCAGCTTTATCCTGCAGCTAAAATAATTCTTCCTCCTCCCTGCTGCTTGTCTAGAGGAAGAGTCTGTAGACCAGGCATACTCCTACTCAGCTTTCAGTTCAAGTCAGGCTCTTCTAGTCTTTTCTATTAAAAGAAGCTCTTCTTAGCTCTGACAGTTCTTGCAGGCTTTTCCTGCATGCATTTCATGTTACACCCATCCTGCCTGAGTGAAGGTGAATGGGCCAGTTTGTGGCATTCCCAGTAAACTCTCTGATTATATAAATATGAAAGCTTTGCTCTCTCTACAACAATAATCTCTCCTGATAGAGTGATACAGCATCACATTCACCTTTTTTACACCTTCAACACAGTTACAGTTTATAACTGTCCTGTGACAAATTTGTAAATCCAGGTTGTTTTTCTTCTTCTTTTCAAATTCTGTGTCACAGAAATAAAGCAAGGAAGAGCCCAGAGGAGTGGTTTAACCTACTGTTTCTTGAACAGATCAGTAGGGTTCAGAAAGGGATCTGCAAAATGACTGCAGGAGAGAAACACAGAATCACAGAACCACAGAATCCCAGGTTGGAAGGGACCTCAGGGATCATCTAGTCCAACCTTTCTGGGAAGAGCCCAGTCTAGACAAGATGGCCCAGCACCCTGTCCAGACGACTCCTGAAAGTGTCCAACATGGCCGAGTCAACCCCTTCCCTGGGGAGATTATTCCAGTGGTGACTGTCCTCACTGTGAAAAATTTTCCTCTGGTGTCCAATCGGAATCTCCCCAAGAGCAACTTGTGTCCATCCCCCTTGTCCTCTCCATGGGACTCCGTATAAAAAGGGAGTCTCCATCTTCTTTGTAGCTGCCCCTTAAGTACTGGTACATGGGGATGAGATCCCCTCTGAGCCTCCTTTTCTCAAGGCTGAACAAACACAGTTGTGGAAGTAATGTGGGCGAGGGAGGGGATTGTCCCGCTCTGCCCCGCGCTGGGGCGGCCTCACCCCGAGCGCTGTGGGCAGCGTTGGGCGCCGCAGGACATGAAGGGTATAAAGCTACTGGAGAGTGTCCAGATGAGGCCACAGAGTTGGGGAAGGGTTTAGAGGGGAAACCGTACGGGGAGTGGCTGGAGTCCCTGGGTTTGTTCAGCTGGAGCAGAGGAGGCCGAGGGCAGCCCTCATGGCGCTCTGCAGCTCCCTCCCGAGGGCAGGAGGAGGGGCAGGGCTGGTCTCTTCTCTCTGGTGACCAACGCCAGGCCCCGAGGGGATGGCAGGGAGATGTGCCAGGAGAGGGTTAGGCTGGGCATTAGGAGAAGGTCCTTCCCCCAGAGGGTGGTGGAGCCCTGGCACAGGCTGCCCAGGGAGGCATCACGGCACCAGCCTGGCGATATTCCAGAAGCACTTGGACAAGACCCTCAGAGACATGGTGTGAATTTGGGGTGTCCTGTGCAGGGACAGGAGCTGGGCTCGGTGGTCCTTGTGGGTCCTTTCAACCCAGGAGATTCTGTTATTCTGTGATTCTGTGATTCTATGAGCCAACTCCCAAATACTCCTGGCTCCCTGCTTACATCAAAATGAAAACTAATTCCTGCCTTAATGATCACCTGTCTGCCAACCTCCTGTGATGGAGGTCACTCTACAGGGGCCACTGAAAATACATGGAAAAAGGAGAAAGGGAAAAGTTGCCAACAGACTGGTGTGTGTCAGGCACCCCAACAGATCCCAGGGCAGGGACGCAGAGTTCTTGCTTGGCAGCAAGGCACTGGGACTATCTGCCCCAAACAGATGAACCCATGACTCAAGCTCATTTAAAACCTCCCTTTTTAATTAGGTAAAAGAGTTTTACAGAACAGTTTTGGTTGTTGTGTGTATAAGGCTCAGTTAGGTTATGATTTTTTAATGCCACAAGGGGGAAAAGAATTCTTTCACTCAGAAGTGACATTTTCTTTTCATTTTGTCTTTGTAACTCAGATAAATAAAACCAGCATTCCAATTTGAGATTGAAGTCTGTTATTTTGAACTTCCTTCCTTTAGAAATGATCCTGGAAGAGATATTTTTTCCACTAGACAGTTCAATTTCTGTGAAAACAAAGGTCTTGGAAAAAGAAAAAAGGAAAGTAATTTAATTTTTGTCTTTTATCAGCTGGTCACATGAGATATGACTGTGCAGTCACTGCTGTTCCTCAGTGCCATCCCTCAGAAGGCTCAAATGCCTCATGAAACTCAAACTTATTGGCACTACAAGACCATTTCATCTGGGTCCCATCTAATATGGTTGGTGCTTTCAGTTCTCATTAGCTCAGGATTAGGTGGATAATGAACAGTAGGCACCGGAACCTAACTACCAAGATATTTAAAGCTCATAGGCAAACCAAGCAAGACTTTTAAAAAAGATTCCTGAATATAGATGTCTAAATTCAGCTTACTTGGCTGTTTAGACATATATCTGAGTTTTTTCTCTTGTTCTTTAACTAACCAGTGCCTCAGTTTCTTCTCAGGTTAAATGAGGATAAATAAGGTCATCACTTAAGAGGAGGAGGTAGGGAGAGAAAAGGATGTTTTAATCTTCCCAAAATGCTCTGAGGGCCACAGAGATGAAAATTCTCATTTTATCCATTCTCCAAGAGGTTTCATCATCAAGAAAGGTTGTCCCAAGCTCAGGTCGTTGTTCTGTGGGATTCTTAAGCCATAAATAATAAACCTCCTGCTGTCAAGAACAGTCTAGAGACTCTGGGACTGGGACTGGACTCTTTTCAGTAGTGCCCAGTGACAAGCCAAGGGGCAATGGGCTCAAGTGGAACATGGGAAGTTCCACCTCAATATGAGAAAAAACTTCTTCCGCTCTTTAACTCTCCTCAGACTAAAGGCACTGCACCCAAACATCCTTTCCCACTGTATTTCATGTATCTATTGTTGCACTTATGTTAAATAAAAAGCCAAAAGAAAAAAAAGGAAAAAAATTCAGAGAGACTCAAAGAGTTAAAAATTATCCTGATCTTCATTAGGTACCTTATTAAGCAGTGAACTGATGTCGGACTCTTGAAGTAACAGACCTCAGCCCTCATAGTGAGCAATCCCCACTTGAATAACCATTTTTTCTTCCCTATCTCTTATTTTTTGAGGATGCAGGCTGGGAGAAGAGATGAAACCCAAAGAAACGTGCTGATGTGAATGCTTGGGCTAACGAGGGTTGGAGGCTGGGGGGGTGGATGAGGACTGTAACTGCAGATGAACAGCAAGTGCAGTATGGGTCAAGGAGGAGAGAGTGATGATAACAGCAGGGCCAGGGAGCCAGCAGGGATCTTGCCCCTTTTATTGAAAAGTGAAGGGTGAGGAAGAGGGAACTGAAGTGGGAGGAACATCTACCCCTGCTCCTTCCAATTCAAGCATGGTAGTCCCAGAAAAAGCAGAAATGTTCCTACTGCCCTGGTGGTGTTCCCTCGTGTCTGTGAGTGCCATGTAAACCTTTTAAAGCTGGTGTAAGCCTCAGTGTGGAGGAGCTGACAAAATTGTCCATGTGACCTTATCCAACTTGTTCTGGGAAAGGCATCCCTCAGGAGCCAAGGTCTGGATCTCCGTAGAGCCCCACCAAGTACCTCCAGGTGGTGAAAGAGGTGGGAAGTCATGATGATAAACCTCATTCCTACCTGTCCTACTCCAGCTGAACACAAAGCAAAGATTAGCAGATGGGATAGCATCTGGGATGACTGGTTGTACTAGGGCTGGTGGTACCTGGAGGAGCAGATTCACCCTGCAGACCTCACGATCAGGTTTATTTTGACCCTGTGCATCGGATCCTTGTGTCAGCAACAGGCATCTACCCTGCGGAGGTGAATGTTATGAGCTGAGAAGTGTGTTTCTTCAAGAGATGCTCTTCAGTGCGTAAGAACACGCAGATAAAATGCTCCTCAATTGCAGCATTCCAGTAAGGGTTCTCTCTGGCTCTGTGACAACCCTTCAGGGATGAAGGGACAGACCCTTACGTGGTAAGTGATGCATCGTTACCCATGTGTGAACTCAGTGCAATCCGTTCATGACCGCTACAACTCCTACCTGGAAGATACTAGGCTCTAAAAAGCCAATTGCAATGTGTTTTCTTTGTAGCTCAGGATAGAAAGAAGCTGTGGTTTTAGCTCTGGAAGTGCTTGTTTTTCACATCCAGAATATACAGACTTGTAAGTCCTCAGCATCAGTGCTGTTCCAGTCTATGTAGAATAACAAAATGATGCTAAACAGTATATTAAGCTCTAGCTTCCTCCTGGACAAGGACAGAGGGAAATTTGTTCAAATTCTCCTACGCCTCTGTTGCGATTCACAAAGTGAAATACCACTGTGCAAAGGACAACAGTACAGTTTGATCAGAAACTGGATGAAGATCTGACTGGCAAAACTCAGCTGCTAATGTGAAGTAAGATAAAATAAACAGTAAGCAATCTGAAATCTCTAGAAGATTGAAAAGGACAACAGATCACCCAGACAGGGTCTAAGGTGAAGGGGTGAAATATTCAGTGACCTCAGACATAGGACTAAAGCACTGAGTGCAAAGAAATCTGCCAGGTCAGTCAGGGATAAATGAAATGAGAAAATGCAGTGAGGCAAAGCCGGAGTGCTTGGTGTGACCAAGCAGACCTTCATCTGACAGTGGGTAGCATGAAGCTGGGCGAATCTTTGTTAAACATTAAATGAAACATACATCAGATCTTTAGGAGCAAAAGAGAAGGAGATGAAGACTGATTCTGAAACAGTGAAACAATGGCAGACAGCATTGTCTGAGAGCCTTGTCTCTGCTTATTTACTAACAAATGCAAAATTAAAGAGCTCTGTACCAGACTGACATGATGATATCAGAAATACACCCTCAAAGGTGACTTTCAGTGAAAAAGGATCCATAAAAGAACAAGACACGAAGAGAAGCGCCCTAAAATAATACATAGACCATTTGCCTCTAGGTCATTAAAATCAATAGTAGGGGTGTGTCATCCAATGCATTGCTGCATTGCCATCTGTCAGCTGGGCTGGCGTGGATGATTTTGTGACGTTCACCTCAACTGAAACACCTTGAAGATGGTTTAAGCTATTATATTTTAGTACATACCTGGGCCTGACTCAAAGTGCCAATAGAGTTGGGTACCTGGGCTCAGTCAAATTTGGGCTGTTAGACTACGGAAGCGATCACCCTGGAGCACCTGGTGACTCACTGTCAAACTAGGCATGAAATTACCTCAGTCATTTCACTCATTTCTGTGAGTAATTTAGAGGTTTTGTCTATTGTCGAAGGTGTCAGCTCGGTCATTTGTAAAGGGCTATAAATCACTCGTGGATGAATTGCATTATATCGTTGTTCCTAGTTGGACTCGAACTGGACACTGAGCTAAAGCAGTCCAAGTAGAATAGGTCTGACCTGGGCTCTTCTATCCTGGTTGCAAATTCCTCCTCAAACAGCTTTGCTCTCCATATATGTTGATCTTCCCATCAGAATTTAATGCACTTTATATTTAAGACCATACTCGTACCACTTACTGCACATGGTTAATAGACGTGCAAAAGCCTACTACTGTGTGTAAAGTTTGAGATGATGAATGAGTCTGCTAAAGAAAAAGGCCAGACCTTGGATCCCCACTCAATAAGTACAGGTAGGCACGCCATGGTAAACTATTTGAGTCCAGTCCTTACTGTTCCCCGTTGGATGTATGGTGCAGAGAAAAGGATTCAAGTTTGCCAGCATTCTCCTCATCAGCTTTTGCAGCTGTCAAAACTGTGTTTCACTGAAAGACATTTTATTGAAATTAAAGTTTATTGAAGCCAAAATGCTTCTCATACATCCTTTTTGACAGGAAGGTGTTTAAGTAGATTGTCTGATTAGGTCGACAGTAAAACACCCGAATCAAAAGTCAACTGTTCATCCCTCCATTCTCTCAAAATAGGGGAGATTTTTGGAGGTACAAAATCCTCCTGATTATGATTGCAGAAATAATAACCAATCATCTGTGCAGGAGAGCAGAATAGAAATGGCAGGACAGAGGAATGCCATATGCCAAAGCCAGCCACAAGTTTGGTCTTGTTAGCTTTTTTATTTAATATTAAATCTTGTAAAGTTTCCATGTCTTCATAAAGGCGCGGTCTTAGCTTTTACGCTTTATAGCTTGGGAATTCACAAAATAAAAAAAAAAGAAAAAGAGAAAAAAAAAGGAAAAAAAAAAAGGATTGGAAGGTTCTGTTCCTTTTCTCCCCCAAAGCAAATAAACAAAACAAGCTGGAGTATGAGCAAGTGATTTGGTTGAAGATAAGATGACAGAGCAGAAGTAAAGCTCTTCAGGTCTCAGTCCAGAAATGCAAGGTCTACCATCCTGCCCCTGGAGCCAAAGCTAATTCCCAGTCAGATGGCTGGTCTTTGCACTGTCACATCCAAAGCAGCCGATGTGGCTCTCTGTGGCCTTTCCCAGCATGTTATTTCCCGTAGTCAGTGACAGATTTTGAAGAGGCACTCAAGGCTTGGGACACAGGCCTTGTTTTGAACCCTCCAGTCTTAACAAATGAAAAGTAGAGTCAATATTGCTTTCATTTGTTTTCAGATCTTATCCTTTGTGTATGTAGGGGGATAGCAGACTTATTGATGACTGACTGAGCCCAGCAGAACTGCAGCCCAAAGCTTATCACTTCATTTCATTGCAGGCAGCTGCTCCATCCCTTGCTGCACTGTTTGTATTTTGGGATTATTGCTGTGATGCATAGGATGCAACAAGCGCCTTGCTATTCATCGGTTTTGTAAGGGAAGTAATACTAAGCCTGAAATATCGTTGCTGGTGGTAAGTGAAATCCCTCTTTACAACTGAAAAAAATCAGAAGCGTCTTAATACATGAGTGAGGGTTGTTCTGGCACAACCAATCTCTGGGTGTCATCGTAGACAAAGGCTGGAATCCGGCTCAGCAGCCGATGTCTTGCTTTATAGCTGTCACTGATGTACGCATATTCATAAGCAGTGTGTTGGGAGCCGTGACAAAAGGTTCAGAGGGATTCATTCAATAAAGTCCAGACCACACATCCACCAGCCCAAGTGTGGGGGTCTGATCTTGAGTGAAAGAATCACAGTGGGGGAGTAGAGGGAGAGCTAAAGTGAGATAACATGGCACAGATAACAACGGAGTAAGAGAGTGGTTTACTCCATGCCACGTAGTGAATCCTGGAGCACAGCAGAGAGATAATGGCAATGCCGCAGTTAAACAGCACAGTTGCTTGTAAATAAACAGTCGTTCAAGGAGGACTTTCAAAGGCACAAGCAAGCAAAAGAGAGGGTTTTTGGCTCTGTTCATGGAGCAAGCTCACATGGGAAGGAAGGCGCTGACACAAGCTGGCAAAAAGTGCCTGTGTCTTCACCTCCCACGGAGGAGTAGTTGTGCTCACACGGTGGTAGCTGGCAATACCCATTGTTGGTACAGCCTAGGCGCAAGGGATGCTCTTTAAGCTGAGGTCCTGCAGATGGGGCCCTACAGACAGATGCACCCCACCAAGTCAATGAAAAGACTTAGGGCAGAGCCATCAAGAACTCAATCATTCCAAATCAAGGGGAAAAGTGTCACCGACTTCTAACAAACTTGGCTGCTGGGCAGCAGTGAATAGTGAATCCTTTTTGTTATCTGTGGATAATATCCCTGTGTCCCAGAACATGCTCTTTGCTGATGTCTGCTATGAACACAAACCTTCGGAGAGAGTGTGTGATGGAGCCCATCTGCTCCAGAGAAGGCCTGCAAAGCCCCAGTGAACTCATTCAGTGCAAGCCGTAAACCGTGCCTATATCTTGTGTGCAGTTCATATTGCACATTCTCCCAAGCTTTCTGTGAAGGCTGCTTCGGTGGTAAACAAGGGGAATGCAAACAGGAACAGCCACAGCACTGAGAGACCAGTCTACCCGACCGGGAAACCAAATACACAGCCTGCACCCAGCAGCAGCTTCTCTTTATTGTTTTAAATATTACAGTAGCATTTAGCTCTGACTGGGGCCTGGCTGAGCTGGGCTGCGCTTACACATGTAATGAGGCAGTTTAGGAGACATTCATCAGACAAATGGAGTATCTGTGACAGTCACCCTGAACTCCCTTTGCAATCAACAGGCACTTCCAGAGGGTAATTCCTCTCATCCTAAAGTAGCCAGCTAAACAATGAGAGATGAATCATGTTATAAAATGCCTGGGCTTCTCCCTCTATTAAGGGGGCCAGCCGGGCGGTAGAGGCCTACAGTGCATTTCTTGACATGTAGTAGACATGAATCACATATTCTTCTCCTTTCACAGGTGCTGAACTTGGGTGCAACAGCATTTGCTATAGGTCACACAATGAGTAAGGAGCATATGACTGCTTTGGTGCCTATTCCCATGTTAAATTCATCCAAGACTGCCTTTTTTCTTCACAGGAAATATTTTTTTGTTATGGCAACCGAAAGCAGTCTGCAAACATGGAAAAATTATGCCCCTCTGGGGTAGGCACTTGGTACAGACCCACAAGTTTTTGGATCTCTCCGTGCTTGGAGGCAGCAGACAGAAATGGTCATTTCCTAGAGCCCGTCTCTGTGTTAACCCTAGAAAAAACAAACAGTGCAAGTGAGGGTCTCTTGGCACCCTCAGGTATCTAAAAAGCTACAAGACCCTTG
Organism: Phalacrocorax carbo; assembly: GCF_963921805.1. Taxonomy (NCBI): domain Eukaryota; kingdom Metazoa; phylum Chordata; class Aves; order Suliformes; family Phalacrocoracidae; genus Phalacrocorax; species Phalacrocorax carbo. The sequence goes on along the minus strand of NC_087514.1, from coordinate 2,551,072 downwards.
ACTTGCAGGTTGGTCAACAATGCAGTGAGATGCTGTTCTGAAAGGAGTCAGGGTAGTGTACTGGAGGTCAAAAATATAGGCATAGTGTCCTTGAAACCTTGAAGGCAAAGACCGAGAAACAGCTCTGAGCGTTGGCTTCCCAGTGGGCAAACCAGGAATAACAAAGAGGCACCGGACTTGGGCTGGATGGCTTGGGAGAGAGGATTGCAAAATGCCTGCTGGAGCTTTGAGCAAGAGCTTGGTGTGGGCAGTAAGTATTGCTAACACCTGGGCAATCCCCTTGCCTAGCTGCTACGCTGCGGCTCCCTTTTATTGCATTCAAGTGGCACATTTTAATGAGAAGTAGCTATGTTAATTGCTTGGGATGTTACTTCCTGATATGTCCCTTTTGGAGCTGCTTGGTAAATGGGTCCCTTTTCAGGCCACACAGACACTCTTTAAAATATCCCCAGACACTCACTTGCTGCTGAAGACAGAATCCACTACCCCAGCTGCATGCCAAAGAAAGGCTGCACACTCTTCTCGTCTGACATCATTGCAACCCAGAGCCCAATTACATAGCAAAACAATCATAAAAGTATCTACAGTAGTTCAAGGGAATCTCACCTGGGGATAAGTCTTTGTCCGAGAACGCTGTGATTTGATGTGAACCTACCGAAGTAGAGAGAAAGAACTTTAAAATTTTGCAGGTCTTTATTTATTGGATTGACCTGATTAGCCTGGCTAGTTTTGGGTCTTTGCCTCTCCAGAGAAGGAGATATTTTCTTGAAACTCTCCGATATGTAAGCTTAAAGAATATAGCATTATCCAGGGGATATCTTAGGTTATACACATGTATAATTTTCTCTTTCCTTATCACTTCTTAACAGCATCACAGGCAATTTGCACTCAGACTTGGCTACAACTGGAAAGAGAAGTACCTCCTCCAGGAGCGGCTATGGCTCACTGTCTTTCCCTGCCCTTTTAAATAATATGCTTTCCACCTAGAAAGTCCAAAGGAATGTTAAAGTATGGTGCAGTCTCAGCTGCCAAGTCCTACCTTTTTGCAAACCAGCAACTGAGTTGCAACTTGCTTTCATCTCCATTTCAGAGCCTATGGAGGTGCTGTGCTCTGCTTAGAGTCTGGGACTTAGTGTACCAAGGAAAAAAAAAAGAACCACATCAAAGCCATCACTCCCTTTGGCAAGCGATTGTATTATAGATGCATGAGGTATGCTCTAAAGTCTCTCCCCATTTACTTCTCTACCCTCCACCTGCTGTGGATTTCTGCAGTGGTCGCTCATTCATAATGAATCCTGCTGTTTCATGGAAATGACCCATGGTGGGCTGCACCAGGACGGCGGTGTCTGTTTGGATTACCTTTGAGAAGGTGCTAATAAGAGGTGGCAGTGCTATTACAGAGGTGAGCAGCTCTTGGGAAGAGCTACGTTTCAGCTGAGCACACCTGGGATGCCCAAGGCTGACAGTGATCACATAATGCAATTAAAAAGCAAAGTTCAGGAAGTGTCAAGCTGTGCAGCGCTTGGTCTGTGAAGTGCTCCAAGGATTCACTCTGCAAATCCAGGAGAGCCTCCTTCACATCCTATTTATTGTGGGAGGGATACAGCTTGGCAGTGACATCCCTTGTGTTCCCCCATTAGAAACAGGATACACAAACTGAAGGCCACCCCAACCAAGTACAACTCCTGCTCAATAATTTCAACAAGATTTAAATCCTATATGTAACCAGTAGGTTTTCCCAGTAGCTTTTCATTCTAACTTGCCTGAAGAGGTGTTGTGGCAATTGGCAATAATTTAATGCTAAACTGGAACTGAAGTAAGACAGGTCCCAAGAGGAACAGAGGGAGCTAGTATGGCCCAACAAGGTGGGGGATATTCCATTTATCGCATCAAGTTGGATCCAAATCCAGAGCCTGGAAGACAAGCATAGATACAAGCAGACTAAAAACATGGTACAAACAAAGGTTATTGTGGTAAATAACCATGGGAATAGAATATATTTTCTATCAGCTAGGTCCTTCTGAAAAGGCTGGGACTGTTTTAAAAGATAATTATTACAGAAGCACTCTCTGTTGGGTAGATATAGGAATTGTTGGGAGAATTTAATAACCTATTTCATGAAATAGGTCAGGCCAAAATTTGCAGAAGTCAAGAGAGGCTGTTATGAAATCAGCAAGTGCAACGTAGCGTTGCACTTTCCTCGGGCTGGATAAAAACAGTTCCTATATGAACCCCTGATCTGTAATGGTCTTCTGAATGAACCACTTCAAAATGACCCTGCACTTTGCCAAGACTTCTGCTGGTGCAGATCGGTCAAATCCACTTCTTCGTTTATAAAATGAAAGTCAAATCCACCTTTCCTTTTGGTTTTCTTCTTTTTTTTTTTTTTTTTTTTTTGCTGTTGTTGTTATTGTAATGTTACATCAACACCATGATTCAGCCCTACAGAGGATGAATTTACCTTTACTGAATTTTACAGCTGAGGTGAGCTTGGGCTGTATATTTTCATAAATGTTCTGTTACAGTCAGTGGAGAACAAACAATAGATTCTGTTGCCAAATATCATTTAAAGTACCAAGGATATTGTGTTTTCCTGCATTTACCAGTCAAGAAGGTTATGGGTGGCAAGTGAGTTGACTCCCTAGAGTCAGCACAGAATACTTTTTGCAAGGAAAGCCATGGATCAGGGACTTCTCTGTGTAACTGCCAGACGAGCTCACATTCATTCCTCCATTTGGAATAAAAAATATTATGTGACGAGCTAGTGACAACGACATGCCATCACCTAATGTAAAATCAAATCCAGATTTATAGCTGATTTTCAGAAAGTTCACCAGTTAAAATAAGCATAAAATGATGGACTTGGCAGAGAAAGAGAACTGAACACATTTTTGGGGAGGAAAATCTAAAGTTCAGGTTGAAAATCATGCGCATATTGTTTTATTAATTTTTCTTCTAAGATCTGACAAATCTAAGAAAGCTACAATAATATTAATTTACTTTACCAACATTCCTTCTACCAAACGGTCCCTATCTCTCCATATGCATCAGATGCCAGCTGGAAGTGTGTGTTGGGTACTGACATACAAATTATTGGCACGACATGTATTTTTCTTTCCTCGAGAATGTCTATATCCAGCATGGAACGGAGTGTACTATTCCTGTTCATATTTACCTTATTAGTGCACTTACATGCTGACTGTGCTTCCTCTTCAAGAAAGCCATGCCATGGAGAATTCCAGGGCCAGATTCTCACTCTTTCTTTCCTTGAACACAAACTTTACCCTTAAGCACATTTTTCTACAATTTACCAAAACTGAAAACAATTTCATAAGGATGAATATCAATTGGTTTCAAAACATATTGATTCATTGTTAAGTGCCTTTTCACTATGTGCTGCGAAAGACTTTACTGAAAGGAGCTGAAGGAGAATATATATATAATATTGTGGAAAACTCAGACCACAGTCAGCTCAGACTCAGAAAGCAACAACAGCTAGACTCAATTTTCATTTAGGGTTCCACCAAAAAAGAATATTCTGGCTAACAACAGATTAATTTGTACCTCCTGTCCACTGCTTTCAGAGCTCCCATGTCCTTCCTTTTTCCCACCATCACTTTGATGTTATATTAACCATACCAATATCCAGCTAAGCACGGTTGCCTTGGCTGAACAAGGCAAAATATATGTGTGTACATATATAAAAAATTGCTTTCTGATTTAATCCAGATCTGCAACCAGAATCAGGTACATCTAGGCTGTGGCACGCATTTGTGTTGCTATTTAATTTTTCTCCAGAGGCGATGAGCAGGAAAGGGAGAAAAGATAGGAGCCTTTCCTTAACTTTCTTCTCCTCTCCACCAAAATAACCTTAAAAACAATGGGAGCTCTTTAAGTATTGCATACTGAGCTCTGGTTTCTGCTAGCTCACAGGCTGTCTACTCACCATAAAGTCACTTTGCTACTTCTAAATAACCTCTGTACACATCTGCAATAAAGTCTAAGTCTATTTTTGTTGGGGTTTTTTTTGCTTTGTTCTTTGATATTTTTTCCTTTTGCCTTTTCATACCAGCATGCTTTTTTTGGTGAGAAGCACCAGAACCAATACATGTTCAGTCAAGGACCTAATGCTTTCCCTTATGAGTCCCAGATGGGAATTATTCCTTTGAACAAGGCACTGGTGGATAAGGCTGCAGTAAAAAAAAAGCCAGCACTGGATGTGAAGTTGAATGGTTCTGGGTCACACTCAAGGACAGCAAACCTACTTCTTTTTGTTGCTACTTACAGCCAGAGATTTTCTTTAGTTTTCCTTATCATAACACTTAACCCTCTCTGCTGTCTATGACTGTCCTTCCACTTATGGACAGGGATAGCATTGCTGCTGCTGCTGTTACAGGACCATCCCATAGCCCAGGACAACATCAAGGCTCTGCTGGATCGGGTGATGTGCAATGAAAAGACCCTCTTTGCCCTACAAAACCATCCGAGTGGACAAGATGAAGGGAGGAAATGGAGACCTGGGGGATGAGGCGAGTTAGCAAAGGAGGCAACCCCTTCAGGCACTCCATTCAGCTCCTGCTGTAGTGGTCCATATGCGGCCTCATGCTTGGGGAAAATTTGCCTGTTCCTTCTGCAGCTCCATCTGTTCCCTCACTGCTCTTTCTCCTGCCCAGCTGAGGACAAGGTGAAACTGGGAGACAAGCAAGAAAGGCTGGGTCTGGACCTTGGTGCGGCGATGTCCAATGCTGTCAGATGACATCGTTTATCATCCGTTGTTGCTGCTCTGAGGCTTTTTGCTAGGGGATGTCCAACTTGAGGACATCCGTGGGGGTCTCCCTGCTTGGTTTTGGCCTCTATCCTTTTTGGTGAACAGCTCTGAAGGGAACAGAGGCAGCACTTATAGTTTCTAGGACTGGGGTAAGGTGTCCTTTCTCCCCCTGGAAACAGCATCCTGGTCTCTTTTTCCCTTTCCTCTCCTGCCAGCCCTATTCCACATGCACATACCCAATTAAGTCCAGAGATGCTTTTTCATTAACAGAGCTGAACTAATGTCACCTGTTTTCTCCTTTATCATTTTGATAAGCTCCATCTGTCCCAGGGGGAGGGAGGAAAGACTTTCAGAGTATAAGGATGGACTGCTGGAGCCATCTGAGAAAGAAAAGCAGAAAAAGGCAACTTACAGACACAAAAAAAAGGGGAGAACTGTAAGGGGGGCTCAGCCCTAGTGTTGGTACAGAAAAGCTGGGTCATAGATTACTGACTGGTGCTCTGGCTTTGCATGAGGCCATTAATCATGACTATTGCCTGGCTTGAATTATTTTTAAAGTCTGCAGTAAGCAGGCAGTATCTGTGAGGGAAAGTATTGAAGCTTCACATATGTCAGGCAGAGAGAGATGGGAACAGGCAGCAGACGGTGAGCTTCAAAGGAACAGACAAATAAAAGCCCCCTGTAGCAAAGAATGCCTCAGAGGCAAAATGGGAAGCCTACAGCCTGCAGTATATTCAGGAAGATTTTATTAGTAGGCTGTAAAACTCCAAGCAGGAGAGTTGGGCTGGTCTGTTTTAAAGGGACATGGAGGAGACTTTAGACTATCCTAGGCAATACTTAATCCCTGCCAAAACTTGGTATTTGTCATGTTTCAGCCTCAGCTGATTGGTTTTGTCTGGCAAAGGACTCATCCATTCACACTGGAGAAGCAGTCTTACGGATTGAGAGTGAGAGGTTTGCAGTCACCTGCCATTTCACAGTCCCACATAGCCAGGACTGGATATTAGGTATTTGAAGTACAGCATCATGGACCCTCTCCTAGCTCACATGCCACTGGGACCTCTTCACCAGCTGAGTCAAAGGCTGTGGAGTCAGTCTTCTAATTAGGCCCAATATCCATTGAAAGCATGCGATATATGGTATCTTTTGTTACAGGAAACCTGTAAAATACAAGGCATCTTTGTGTATATTAAAGCTGTGCTTGGAGGCCTAGAAGAGGCAGAAGCCTCCTACCAACTAATACTCTGTGTGTATATATATAAGTATTGAGTATAATATGAGTATAAACATATATATATTTATATAAGCTCATAGTCTCAATAGGCCAACGTAGAAGAAAAAGAGAGGGGGCTTTGTTTCAACAGGAACTGACTCTAGGAACGGGATTTTTCTCAGACAGGTTTAGCTGCTGAAGAGCTGAGAACTTGATACCTTTTAAAACATACTGTATCCTTAAGCAAAATCATGAGTTGGAACAAAAGGTCCTTGGAAGATGCCTTTTTCTCTCTGTTATCCGGAGAGAAAAACAAGACATGTAATTTGCAGCAGGTGGTTAAGTTCTGGACAAATTTCAGCCTCTCTTATGAGTTCTCAAGCTACTGTTTCTTCTTTCCCCCCATGTAGGGTAAGGGGGGAGAAACCAATTGTCCTGTGGCTACATGTAATTCCTCAAGAATTGGACAAGTGTGGCTGCAATGCAAGCCCACTGGTATTACCTTTATGTCTCCACACCAACAACAGAGCTGAGTTGGCATACTGAATAATTTAAATACCTAGTCTTGGGATGAAGCAAACCACCAGGACCTTCTAAGCATGGCTTTGCAGAGCCACACAGCACCCAGTAGCCAGCCCACCATGCTCCTTTCCTACAGCTAGGACTCTTGCAATCTCCTACCTATAACCTATCCATGAATATCCCCCTTCCCCATGGGCTTGCAGTCAATATATTAATGATCTCAGCTACAGGGAGATGTTGTCTGGTACCCACTCCCCACCTATGCTGCTGAAGACATATCTGAGGAGATAAAAACATCCTAGTGTCCTCCACAGGATGAAGGTGTGCTGGTGTGAGGGGTATGCCCTGATTACCCACAGGCAATCAAAGCCAATCCAGCCAAGGCAAATTATCAGCATAACCAGCAAATGGAAAGTCATAACTGACCCTGCCACCCCCATTTCACTGCTATTTGCTTTTTTTTTTTTTTTGGCTATTATCACAGTGAAAGTCAAGTAGGTTGATTTAGTCTTGTGGTGAGACTACTGAGGATAAATGAGTCACTTTTAGGGTATTTTTCCTTCCCAGAGCACCTGACTTACAGAAGAGCAGGTTGACAGTGAGAGGGTTTGAAGAAGATACCAGATTGCCAGCCTCGCTGCTTGTGATTTGAGCACAAACAACTTTTTCAACATCACTGTGAATAGCTCATGAGCAGTCAGTGTGAGCAGAGTCTTCTCAACATCATTTTCCTAGTTTGGAAACCATCCCAGTAGATCCACACTGGCAAAGGTGTGTAATTAATAGGTCAACAAAGCAACATCTCGCATCAGACAAAACAGGCAGCTCAGCAGTTCAAGGACTGATGGGGAACCTGGGGTTCTCAGACAAAAATCCTTGTCTAGAGCTGAGTCATGATGACAGCATTAATGATAGGGAATAAAGTCAGGGAATTAATGAGAAAATGGTTTTAATGTGTCATTACAGAAGAAGGGCAAAATGCAAGTTGGGCCACTGTTGCTGAGAATTAGACATGAAAGAATGTGTGTGTTTGATTAAAACTGGGAATGCAGGCAGGCTAAAGCTGCAGAAAAAATGCATTGTTTTCCCTTGAAAAATCCAAAACTGAAGAAAAGATAAATACATACATTAGAGAGCCCAAAATGCTCTCTTCCAAGGGCAGCTTTGGACTTCATTTGTTAGAGACATTTTAAAATGCTCAGCATGTCATTCTAGATAAGTGGAAAAAATCTGGAGAATAAAATGTCAACCAGGATAGCTGCTTTTCTTAGAAGGCTCCTGAGCTGACCTAAAGGCTAGTAACAGCAGTAGAGGAGGAGAAGACAACCTGATGGACTCCAGGGCCAGGACTGCTTTTGGGAAGACCTCTTACAGAAATATGTTCTCCAAAGTCTGGAAGCCCCTTGAGGTGCGAGTTCAGGTCTGAATTCCTAAGCAACTCCTCTACAGTCATGTTGCTTCATCTCCTGTAGCCGGCCCAGCCATACCTGTCCTATATCTCTACTGAGTCCTGAGCTGGTAGAGTCAGCCCCACACCTATAGCACATGTGTAACCACCTCTTCATTAGAGGCGTGAAGGAGCAGGGCCTTGACCCAAGGCATATTTCATACGGTGTGAATCTTTCTACTGTGTGTAAGGCTCTGGAGTGGAGGGTAAATGTGTAGAGACCTTAACGCCTCCGTAGCCCCCTGAGTAGATCAGGACTGAGACGTATTGCTGAGAAGAGCAGAAAAGGCACGAACTCAGCCTGGATGAAGGGTTGCTCAGCTACTGACCTATAGTTTTGTTGCATGCAGAAAAAAAGTGGTTCGGCATCTCTCTTCATCATCCTCACTCTGCATCTTGACTCAGAGACTCAATCGCATGACAACAGCTTTGGTGTGGAAAACCCTGTTTAATCAAAAGCATGTGAAAAGCACTTTGTGTTTGTTTGCTTGTTGGAGTCTATAAGGGTATTTTCTCTTTTGAAATTCTGGCTCTGTCTTTCTCCTCATCACTTAGTACCTGGGAGCCTAATTTCTAAAGAAGTTAATGGTAGGGGAGTACTCATCATGCAGATGCCAAGGAAGCGGTCTCCCTAGCAACAGCAGCCATGGAAGCACTCAGATCTGATTAGCTCTTCAACCCATTCATGTACCTCGCACTCCCAGCAGTGTCCTGCCTGAGGTATAAGTTGGCCTCTGTATTATTTTACGTGTCCTGGGGTATAGATAATTCCCTAGTGAACATTTGAGCTTACTCTTATCAGAAATCTTCCAGCTTTGTCATTCAAAAGTGCACCTTTTGAAAACTCAGCTTCAGTGTTCAGAAGAAAAGTCCCCGCAGAGATATGGAAAGAAGAATATTCTTGAATTATGCAGAAAACAGGTACAGGGGGCAGCTGGGGAGTTTTCTTCAGTGGTGGTCCTCTGCAGTGATATAATTCTCTCAGTGAAATTCAATATTGGAAATGGAGAATCTTACTCTCTGAGGTCCATTTTTCTTCAAGAGGGGTATTAGCTATTGCAACAGAGGGATTTGCTTGTAGGATACATTCCAAAACCATAGCTGATGACATCAGATATTCTACCAGCTGCTATCAGTGGCAAATGACCGATAGAGGAGACCTAGAGCAGGTCTCAGTGGAGTTGAGAGGTTTATATAAAGCAAAGGAGGACATTACTGGGTGTAAAATATGCCTCAGGAGTGGGAGGACACACTAGACAAGAAAGGGGTGTGCAGTGAGAAAGTCGTGGTGCAGCAACTATGTTTAATGGAGTAATAAGATCCATATGAAGAAAACCCATTGGATCAGAGCAGCAACCCTATTTAAAGCATGGTCCCATGGACAGTGGTATGAACGAACAGGGAATGAGTCAAACTGAGCCTCCTGGATCTGAAAGAGAGGATGCCAGTCATAGGAAGGAATGTGGGAAGTTTTTACACCAATTTTTGCAACCCAATTGCCTGTATTCTGAAACTACATCCTGAGGGGTGACATAGACTCATAGAATCATAACATCATTGAATGGGCCGATGACCTCTTTAGAGGTCATCCGGTCCAACCCCCTTGCAGTGAGCAGGGACATCTTCAACTAGATCAGATTGCTCAAAGCCCCATCCAACCTGACCTGGAATGTTTCCAGGGGTGGGGCATCGACCACCTCTCTGGATGACCTGTTCCACTGTTGTAAAAATGTCTTCCTTAGATCTACTCTGAATTTCCCCTCTTTTAGTTTAAAACCATTACCCCTTGTCCTATTAATAAGTCTGTCCCCATCTTTCTTAGAAGCCCCCTTTAAGTATTGAAAGGTCACAATAAGGTCTCCCCAGAGCCTTCTCTTCTCCAGGCTGAACCCCAACTATCTCAGTACCATGAGTCAATATAGTAAGAGCCTTTCAGTATAGAAAAGGCTTCTGCAGGCAGGAAGGGCTGTCTTGTTGTCTCTAGCTATTGGTAAAAAAGCCCTGAGCCAAATTGGTTGGAGAAAGCATGAGGTCTCCACCACTAGAAGAGCTTTAAAAAAGGTGTAGAACACGATCTGTGAGTTGCAATGTGGTAACAAATAATGTTCTCCTGAAACAGGTAGACGGTATTATCCTGCAGCTCTCTGCGGTTGTGTGACCCCCCAACAAGTGAAGCAGAGTTTCCCAGAATTCCCTCCGCAATGCTATGATTATGCTAGAGCAAAACATCTGGCACTCTTGCATAAGATAGCACAGCAAATGGGTAGGTGGCCACTTCCCTTCTCATAGCATGGGATGAGCTACTCAAAAGTCTTTGCCAGACTTTAGCAGGAGGCAGGTTATGACTCATTATGTTTCAGGTCCAAAGAGCAGCAGGATTCAGAGTCAACACCGTTCTCAACATTTCCTGCAGAGGACATTTATTAAACCACTACCCCAGGAGTGACAGCTCCTGCTTGACTTGTAATCAGTTTTGGTAGGGTCTTACTGAGTCTGTGAGGAGCAGGGCCAAGGTCCTAGCGGCCAGTTGTCTACACCTTCACGGCATGGTAGTCATAGCCACGTCACACTGCTTTTTATATCTAGCACACTTGTTAAGTCTGACACTTGGCCCTTCACCATCTCCCCTTCATGGTCCCTTGACACTCCACAATCCTGCCCTCAACATATTTACTGCATGGGAGCTTTTTAATTTGAAGATTTGCCTCTAATCTTTCAGTGCTGTGCATGGCCAAAATCCATTTCAGATCCCAGGCTCCACAATGACAGGCACAGAACAACTCATGAACTTCTTCCGGCAGCAAATTCAGCCCTTCAGCTCCTCGGATCCAGTCAGGACGTTGAATAACCCACCAATTTCTCTTCTTCTTTAGCCCAAGGACAAGCATCTGAGCAACAAAAGAGAAAGGGAAACCATGTAGCCATGGAGCAGCTCTGATGACTTCGTTTCCTGGCTGGCTTATGGCAAGAAAAGCAAAGCAGCAGCAAAGAGCTGTGAGAGGGATGCTTTTCTGGGGAATTCTCAAAATGAGATGATCGAGGGTCCTCATATCACTTGCCTAGCAGGCAAATTTGGGGCTAATTTTGAGAGAAGTCAGGGCTGGATGAAGTCATGATAGGACATTCTTCGTACTGGGGAAACTTCTTTATTATGTTCCCCCATAAATACACATGTTGCACTGGGGGACCCTGTCTACTCCCAAAGCGTCCCCTCTGCTTGTACATCTCTGTTTAAATCCATCCTGGGAGGCTGCAAATCCTCATTATATCCTGATATCCTCTATGGAGGGAAACTCATTAGATTGATTTTTCACCTACATCAATAATTTAATCATTTATAATATGGTGGTAAATAAGTAAAACCAGTCAAAGGGTATAGTTCACTGGCTGAAGCTAGAGGGGAGAGAAGGAGGAAGAGGGATAATAATGTCAGGGTCTGCAGTCCAGGGAAGATGTAACACTTTTTTATCTTTTCCAGAACTACACTGGTATTAATATCTTCAGCAAATGTAAACAGTAAGAATGGGAATCTATGCAGAAAGCCTCTCCATAGGCACTGTCACCTCCGTCTCGTTTCCATAGAGACTTGGGTCCCTGCTCCCAGCAGTGAAAATCCTGATTGACACTTTGTACCTTGTGAGAGGTAGAGCCTCAGCGTCATAGAAACAAGCTCTGAATGTTTATTAAGTCCTGCATGGCAGGGGGCTGAGCTTGTCAGGGTTTTCTTATTTTATTTATTTAAAAAAATATTCTTTTTTCTTTTTTTTTTTTCTTTCAAGTTTCTCTCATGCCATGGAAAAGGTGCTGGCTTGACAGCTTTGGAGTCTGTGATCACATCTTGATTTCAGCAACCAGGTAAAAACTGCAGACAAATGGCTAGTTTGCATTCTGACTGTTAGAGAAAAGGATGAGTAGGAAGGAAAACCAAAAGTGTCTGATTGCTTCTGTTAATCAGAGTTAAGAGGAAATCCGTATCAAGCAATGACTTCATGAGCTGTGGGTAGTTTTATAACAATCTTCCATGAAAGCAGAAAAAGGTGGTCACTTAAAGTCATGACAGTGTCGAAAGGGCCAAGTAATCTGATTTTTTTTGTACCCTAAATACATTGCATGGCTTGGGATGAATTAAGTCCATTGAGTGGAGCCACTTCTTCCTTGGATGGGGAATGGGCCTGACATCTGGTCTCATGACTGCAGTGTGATGCTGGTTTTGGACATCAGGCACTAAGTATGTCCAGTCCCTGAAGAGACATCTCTGGGTGGGTTGAATGGGAAAAATGAGTAAAAAATAATTTTACCAGGCAGACTCTTCCGGTTTGTTTTTATTGCTTCTAGGCCCTATTCCACACTGCATGTTTTTAGGCAGCACAACTTCACTGTCTTGCTAGAAGGGTAACCAGACAGTGATTTCTGCTGATACATGTGACAAATGTCCCAGTTTTCTAGTGGGTGGCTCCAGGGGAAATCAGCTGTACCAACATCCTTCTGTTTTGCAGAGGTCCTTGGTGGTCTCCTCTTGTGCCATCCAGCTTAGTCCAGGTGGGAAAATCTAGCAGGGATGTCGAAAGGGCCCAGTCTCTTTATCTAGTCTGATTTAAGGTGACAAAACATAGTGCAAATTGTCAAGAAAAATGTGTTTTTTGCATTATCTTCTTAGGGTATATGTGACATATTTTAAACAAATGACATTTACTAGATGTTCAAATCTCATGTACGAAAAGCCTACCAGGGAGCAACGTATCCTGGATTTTCATAGCAGTTGCCTGCAGTTCCAGACGCTTGGGTTGTACATTCATCATGTAAGGTTGCATCAGTCTCTGATCCAGGGTTGAATCTGTATTTCATTTGTAATGACTATGATGCAATATACACCCTGTGTGAAGCAGGACCTGGGAAGATTTGCGTGATCTTGTCATGGAGAGGAACCCGTGGGTCTGACCTTCTGGGGAAGAGAAGAGAAGGTGCTTGCCCTCTCAGTATCATAGTGTGGTTCCCATGAGAGTGTCCATCGTGTCAGGGAGCAGAATCTGCTGGTGGTAGGTTTTAATAAAAATACTGGCTGGGCTTGGCTGCCCATTTTTCCAGCAGTTTCTGTGCAGATTTCCAGCCTTCCAGTCCCCTCAGCATTCTCTTTGACAAAGAAGGAAGAAGAAACCATCTACATAGGAAGGAGACTTTTATAGTGTCTCTTCTGTCCCACAGAAGGAGGTTTAAATGTTTCAATTTTATAGCTTGTTAGGACAGTCTAGGGATGTCTGCACCTCCCCATGGCACCATTACCTCTGGATGGACTGTCATTAACGGCCTGAATGCTACTGCCTGTGACCGAGACCCATGGCCCAGCCCATGATGCTGGAGGCATCTGCCTGCAATTGCCACAGTGCCTATCAGCCTGAGCAGGACTATGGGATGTGGCCAGCCTCAGAAACCATGCCCTCCCACTGCATCTGAGAGGCAGAGAAATGCGAGACTCATTGTAGCATTTGCTTGTAAGGAGATGTGCAGGAAAGCTTATGGCATTGACTTTTATGGCAGATAGCCTAGGCCAGCCTAAATGCTTGGTGTGTACAAACCTCATGAGGATCAAAGGAGGCATTAATTCAGCCAAGTTTAATTCACTTCCAGACATGCCTGTCTGATCCAGAAGAGAAGTAAGCCACATTGCAGTAAGGTCACCTTAATTCTGAAGAAGATGGAAGACACACGTCTTGAAGTCTTCCAAGTAAATTCCTATATAGCCATGCCTTGGCTCAATTTGGATTGACTTTTGTGGAAGTCTCTGTGTAGAGGAGGCCTCAGAGATGAGGGTCTTTGGAAGAGGATAAATTAGGGTCCAGTTTCTACTTGATTGCAAGGAGATTTAGGAACCTTAAACAGCCATGAGAAACAAACAATAGTGATAGCAGAGGAAACTGATAGTTGAGCAGTGAAAACAGAAAACAGTGGTGGAAGTTCTATCCTGGGAAACCCCTCTGTCCTCTGCTTCTAGCACTGGTAAATAGTTCAGCTGTGTGCTTGTTTCCCCACCTATGAAATGAGAATGATCTGTGATAGGTGGACGTGTGCTATGGAAGCAATATGTCAACAGGGGCCCTACACGGGGCAGAGATGTCCGCAGCCAGTTTCCTTCTGGCATTCACCCTCAGACATTTAGTAAATCCCCCTCTCCAACCTCTGACTCTTCTGGGAAAATGAGGATACCGCACCCCAGATGTTCCCAGTGACACTAGGAGTGGAAGGCATGCAGATCGTAACAAACAGCTGATGGCCTTTCACCAGCTGAAGAAGTCACTCAATGTCTAAATTCAGCCCGAATATGCACAGACCTCAGCAGTTGTTCACATCACAGCATTTCATCTGCATGTTTAAGAAGGGTAGTCACAGGCATAGAGCAGTTAGACCTTGCTCCAGACTTGAGCCAAAGCAAACCATTATTCTCTTTAGAGACTCGCAAGCACTATGGGGACTTTTTCATGCTGTGTGGAGTAATTGATTTTGGAAACATGGCAAGGAGAGGGCAATACCAAAGTAGACTTTCTAGATGGTACAGGGGTTCCTTTAGCACTCTTCTGGTGCAGGAGGGCCTAGGATTAACCAGGAAGAGGGTTATTTGCTTGAAAAATTTAGCCAGTTACTAGGTCAGATGGATGTGCTAGTGTTCATCAAGTCCTTTGGGTGCTGTTGGTCACTGTTGTAGGGGTACTTTAACCATGATAGTCCCAAAAGCTGCCTAGGCACAGGGCAGTCCTTGGGCTGAATTTGTCTCTGGTTTCCTAGTAGAACACAGCAGGTCAGGACCAGGTCTGGAAAGTGTGTTTTTGGATGGGGCACTGACTGTAAGTGAGCCAGTTTTTCTCCACAGTTTTGGGTGATGTCAGGTTGCTGAGAGATCTGCTAAGCTATGAGGACCAGGGCAGCAGGGTGACAGCTGTGAATTATAACAAGCCCAGGAGCCAGCTATCTAGATGGATGGGGGTAGAGTAATGTCAGTATTTCCTCTCCTGACCTGGATATGGTTGGTGCCATGGACAAGGGTCAACGGGCACAAGTTGGAACACAGGAAGTCCCACCTCAATATGAGAAAAAAACCCTTCCCTGTGCGGGTGCCAGAGCAGGGGCACAGGCTGCCCAGAGAGGCTGTGGAGTCCCTTCCCTGGAGACATTCACACCCCACCTGGACGCGGTTCTGTGCCCCCTGCTCTGGGGGTGCCTGCTCAAGCAGGGGGGTTGGACAAGATGATCTGTGGAGGTTCATTCCAACCCCTACCATTCTGAGATTCTGTGATTCTGTACATAAAGTCATTCCCAGGCCTTCCTGCACCAGAAGAGTGCTAAAGGAACCCCTGTACCATCTAGAAAGTCTGCTTTGGTGTTGCCCTCTCCTCACCATGTTTCCAAAATCAATTACTCCACACAGCATGAAAAAATCCCCATAGTGCTTGAGAGTCTCTAAAGAGACTTTTTGGGTATGACACATGTAATTGGGGAACCAAGGCA
Organism: Phalacrocorax carbo; assembly: GCF_963921805.1. NCBI lineage: Eukaryota > Metazoa > Chordata > Aves > Suliformes > Phalacrocoracidae > Phalacrocorax > Phalacrocorax carbo. The sequence goes on along the minus strand of NC_087514.1, from coordinate 2,535,625 downwards.
GGGAGGAAGTGCTTTGTTTTGTATCTACCATGTCTGCCTTCACTGACGGCTCTTTTTACACTATTTTCATCTTCTCCTTAACCACAGTTGTGATAGTGGGACACAACACAGCCAGCTGGACGGAGGACTAGGTGAGTGCCCAGGGTGGATAGGACACAGCTGAGATCCTGAGCCATTGGGAGATGACAATACAAACCACAATCACTGTTAGCCTACATCTGCCTCCACAGCACAACAAGCACAGCTTTGCCACCCAGAGCCTCTTGGCAATTCCCATTGTTCTTATTCCCTTTGTTTCTAATTGAGATGAAGAAAGCACAAATGGACTCAGGTCCAGGGCATACTATAACCGCACACCAGCATAGACTAGCTCAAGTATTGCACTGATACCATTGGCTAAGCTGAGAACAGCCTTTAAGGTGACAAACTTAAGTTTGGCATCAAAATTGGCAGTGAATTTGGGCCCTCCAGTGAGTGGATTTGTCATTTCTCAAGTGTATAACACTGTTCTGTAATCCTGGTTATGAAGAGGGATTGTTCCTTGACCCTGTTGGGAAAATAACTTCATTTTGGGTGAGGAAGGGATTCACATCAGTCCAGTGACACCCCTAAAATTCTGCATTGCTGAAGTGTGCAGCATAGTAGAACAGAGGGTGTATTTTTTGCAACAAGGGAAATTATGGAGGTTTTGTAGCTGTATATTCAAATCAGGAGAGGGCAAAATGGGGCAAGATCAAGTCAGGAGAGAAACTCTCCTCATATCTCAATGGATTAAACTGAAGATGAAAGAGAGAGTTCTTCTTGCACCAACTCAGCATATGCTTCTGAGTCCCAAAACAGTTCATTCCGTTACTTTTTTGAGTTTTCTAACCTTTCTCATTTTCTTTTTTACGTCTTTCTTTTGTGTTTTTTCAAGTTGAAGGCAGTTTTTAAGCGATGCTTTTTAGAAACAGAAAGTCAAAAAGTTCATTTTGAAAATGTCAAGATTCTGTTCCTTTAGAAAAAAAGAAATACTTTATGCCAGCAAGTGGATCTGTAAACTTCAGGACTAAATTAAGTCTGATTTTCTAGGGACTTACGGCTTGTTGTTCAATTCTTTTAACTAACATTGGCTGAGCACATTCAGTCTGTGCCTATGTGGGAGAAATGGAACCACTGTCCTCTATTCAGCAATTCCATATCAGAAACATGTAGGCTTTTCGTGACTTTGGGAGTCTCCGGATTTGCATGATACAAGTTAACAGGTTGAAAGTTAATAAATGTGCAAGGGGGAAAGACTGAAAAATACACCGATACTGCATGATCACTTTAACTTTGAGAAATGTGATTCTAAACAGTCCTAAATGTAGCCTAAAAAGTAATGAAAATGGCTGTCCCTTTGATAATTGTCACCTACTTTTTTAATCCACTTAAAATTGTTTGCTAAATTGAGCTCAATTTTGCACACAGCAATCCTTCTTTCAATTTTTAATGATATTAGCTGTAAAAAGCATGTCACCTGCCTGCAATTTGTACTTAGTACGAATTAGTATCTGTGGGAATAGGTCTAAGACAACATCCTGCTCCATGATCAGGGTGAGCACCCAGAGCTCACCAGAGCATCATATTGACATCATAAGTGGAGCCATTATAGCCAATTGTGTCAATAATGAAAGTTTCACAGCCTCCCTAATTACACATTACTTTGCTGGAAAAAGTGGTTTCAGGGGAGCAGCTTGGCTGTGCACAAACACATGCCTGCCTGAAAAGTCAATAAATATGATTTACATGACTGACCGGTGCAATCACTTTGATTAAAAAAGAAGGAGGTAGAAGGGGGGGAAAAAAGAATTAAAACAAAGTGAGAAGAAATATTTCATATATGAATGCAATACAATGAGAAGATCCATCTTAGCACTTTCTTTAAGTTGACATGAATAAGAAAATTAGGGATCTTATCAGTATAGACAAGAAAAATAATATATATTATCAAGCAAGTGTGAATTAGTTATTTTTTTCTCAATTCTATAAGTGCTTGACCCCCCATGCCTTCTCCACCAGCGGACAGATGCGTGTGAATATCTCTGCATTTTGGACCATGCTCCAGAAAACACAGGGATGGTTCCCACTTCGATTTTGGAGAGGGTTTCAACCAGTTTGAGGCAGTTAATCCATTGCTGGGCTATATATATCCTAGGTGACTCCCTCCTGACAGAGCCAGGAGCAGTAATAAGGCATTTCTTCACTAAATGAAGCTGTAGGCCCAGTGACTTTTTAGGGATTTTAATCTGGAACTGTCAGAAAGTAAATAACAATTACTAGATTCAAATCTGGAAGGCTCTGGAACAAAACTGGAAAGCCTCTGGGTTTATCCGGCACAGTCAGGCATCTCCCAGCCTCGTGTACCTCCCTCAGCAGGTCATCTCTATCCTGTCCTCCTTCCTCCAGTGTAACTTGGCCATCAGTCCTCCTTACCTCTCTACACTGACCTCTCTGTGCCCCTCCTCTCCTTGCCCTCAGACCTCCTCCACCAAAGCAACCAATGATCTTGTACAGCTGAAGCTGTAGGAGTGGGCTTTGTGGGGATGGATGATGACAAGGACAGATTTTTCTCTTAAGTTTTTTTTAAATTTTAATTCCCACCGTGTACAGTGGAGTTCTGCCCCCCTCTGCTGGAAGACCTCAGCACCTCCAACTGAGCAGCTCTTGCTTTTTCTTGCAAGGCACTGTGTTGGTCCTTGCAGGAGACCCAGCCCTTTGGCCATGTCCATAGGCCATGCAAAGCCTAACCCTGCTCTCCTACCCAGTTTCTCCTATGCTGCCCCAGGATGGGGTGACACTGGCTGCACCCCTGCTGCTGGTCTGACCCTTTAATGCTGGTTTCTCACCTCTTTATGGATGACAGTAGTTGGAGGCACAAAGGCAGAGTTCAGCTGTGGACCCAGATTGCATCTTCAAGATCTCTTTCTCTCTCGATAAGAGTTTGTGGTTGAATGAGCTGTAAAGGGCTGAAGACACAAGGGTTAGCAACTGCCCTTTAGGCATCTTCAGCCATCAGACCATGTTCTGTTTTTCCAACTTGAGCTCAAAAAAGATATCTGGGAGTTGCATTTGGCAATGTTTAGTGTCTCTTGTGAAAGGAATGAGTCCATATATTTCTCCAGCTGACCTACCAAAGTGCACATTAGCAGTCGCATCACACCCTGAATTGTCAGTCCTAACTCCTTCCTCATTGGAGAGAGACCAGGGATGGAGCAGGGAATAGAGGTTAAATCCACCTGAATGCAAAACCTTTTCAGAAGAGGAGGGGTTTGCAGAGGCAGAGCAGAGACCTCTAGCCTCATGGACTAGAGGTCTTTGGGGTCAGATCTTTGAGCCCAGCCTATCACAAAAATACTCATTTCAATTTAAAACACTCTAAGCAACATCCCGTGTTATCTTCCCTTCCTCCAGCGCCAGTGACCCCGAGGTGTTTTACAAGTAATGAACCCAACGAATGGAGAATAACCCTGCTGTAGAGGAATGCTGTAGGTAGCAAAGCACCAGCCCAATAGTAGCTCCTGGATTTCTGTGCTGCTGAGAACTGAAGCTTCTGACTGCTGAAGTCTCTTTGGATATCAAGTAGAGCTGATTCAGGCTTAGCAATTTCTTTACCTTTCCCTGACTTGCCTCAGCTCTTCCATGCATATTGCCTCCCAAGCATGGGAGGGAATGTGCATGCCCTCTGTTTCAACAGCCTTTCTCTTAGCTCTACCCAACAAGAGCCCTGCCCAATCCACAGTATCACAAGGGAGTGTTTCTTTCAACCTCATGGGCTACATTTGACTTAATCGGAGATGCTAAACAGCCCCTTTAAAACATCTCTATATTTTCTGTATCCAACCCCTCTTCTCCAAAGGCCCAGTACATTTCACTTTTACGTCAATCTTTTGCTTTTTCTAAGCAGAAAGATTTCATGAGTCAAATAAACCCAAATGGCTGACAAGACCAAATCTTCACAGGGCAATGGATACTTAAGTCTCCCATGAACCAAGGAAGAAGGATCAGAAAGCAAGGCACCAAGCAATTGAAGCAGATATTTCAAAGTTTTATTGTATAAATCTACAAAAGGCTTTGCTACAATAGCAAATAGAGTGTAGCACTATTCTATTGACAGGTTCTAGTGGCTCGGTGTGATCTTGTAACTCCAACATGACACATGACGAATAAACTGCCTGATACAGTCAGATCTAGGGCAAGTGATGTTGGCTTACAAAGACCTTTTGGCTTCAACCCCTATAACCTGCAGTGATTCAATGTGTTTGCCTTTTGTACAAGGTTGTTTGAATTAATAATATCTCTAGTAAAAATAAAAACTCTAAAGTAGTTTTGTCAGAGTCAAATGTAAAATTGCCTAAGGAAAAAAATCAATGGTTGAAATCCGTTGAAGTTTCACAGACACTACACGTACACACTTCTTCATTCACGTGACTCTGCCCCAGGAAAATAAACTACCAGTCCTTCCTGGAGAGGCTGGTAATATAAACCAGGGTGCTACAAGTAAAGCTCCAATCCACCAGGAGCAATAATTGAAATAAAATCAGTCCAGGAGATTCAGTTCTGCACACTCCAAAAAGTCAGCTGAAAATGTATAAACCTCAGGACCAAATGACCAAGTAGCACAGATTGGCTAATTCATTAAAAAGGCAGAAAAGTCTATGGAAAAATAAAATGCATATTGAGGCAGTCAGGTCCGTTGAAAGGGACTGTGGAAATTAGCACCTCAAAATCAAACATCATTTTGACCTTGGGATGATGCCTACAAAGTCTGCCTTTACATGGTTCTACATAATTTTCTAGTCCTGGACATTTTTGCTGAGCGTTGTTGGAATGCACATTAGGTCCCATTGGCTTCGTTCAAATGCAACAAAACACCACAGAATTTGGTTAAGTCGATTTGATTGCTCAACACACACACACCCACCCGCGCTGACACGCACACATGCACACCCGGGACAGTTGGCTCTGGAAGAGAGAGGAACCAACCGGACCTCTTCAGCTGAGATGTGAACCAAAACTGTCTTGTTCAACTCACTCGAGCTCTTGTCTTTTGCACAACTTTTGTGCTCCTTGGGTCTGGATGGAAACAGTCATGCCAAAGCCAGCACAAGAACGCCAGTTCTTGCAGTAACTCTGGCCCATGCAGATCCAAGAAGCGCCTGCTGTCTCACAAGAGTGTCCCTCCTGGCAAGACAGCTGGCCCAGTTGTGCAGGCTCAAGCAGTTCAGACAAGCATCTGGACCGCAGGATGCTTCTCCAAACCTTCAGAGCCCTTTGAGGTTTGAAAACTGATACCCGCATGAAATGAAGTTACCCTCAACTCAGGAAAAATGAGTTACAGCATTAACAGCATGGAGGGTTCGTAGCCTAGGCAGGGTCAGTCATTTGGCAAAATTAATCAGGAAAGTTTTTTAACTGGTGGCCTAGTGAAGATTTCTTTAGGTGAGTCCCAGTGGCCCCAAACTGCAGAGGTATGGTATCATCTCAACAGACAGTCAGTACAAGCCCAGCATCCTTGCTGTCCCAAAAGGCCAGACTTGGTTCTTCTCTTCTGCTTCTTGGTTCCTTTTTTCATTCTCAACACTTTCTTCTGTGCTTGGAGCACCTAGACCAGCTCCATCTTTTCTTCATCCTGTTGGAAGTGGCTTCCCTCTTTCATTCTGGCTCTCAGCATCTTGAACACAGCATTGTACTGTGTGGGAGGCTCTTTGGTGCATGACTTGCCCTCTGTCTTCCTGCAGCACTCACTTCTTCCCTGGGAAAGCAGGACTCTTGGACACAGAGAAGGAAACTCAGCAACAGCAGCAGGGATTGCTGTAAAAGAAAATAACAAGAAAAAAAATGCAGCAGCTCAGGTTAGATGTCCAAAGTGGAGAGTATAGGGGATTTCTAAGGAGATAGGGTTAAATTCAGCTGTGCCCAATAGGTGTCTGCAGCCTGGAGTTCCCACTAGGTATTGGTGTCTATGCATTTGCCAATGGTCTGGCAGAAATCAGTGCATGATGCATACTGTCCCCAGAGCGTTAGTCATTGGGGCTGGTGCTCGGGTTCCTACAGGAAGAAGCTGAAATCCAACCCCATTCCTGGTGCCAGCCTCTTGCGGCCATTGGGGCTGAGGGTGTCAGGACCAGCACAGATAGTTGCACCTGGGCTGGTCAGTGTCTCAAGTCAGGGCACTGGGGAGGCTAAGAAAGGCCCACAAGGGTAAGATGAGAGGTAATTACCTGTGCCGGCCTTTCCTTCAGACAGTGGCTCCGGCAGTTGGTGGCTGGGGATCGTGATAGCAGATCTGATGTTGAATCCTTGGTTTTGAAGCTTTTTGTCTTTGGCTTTCCTTCCAAATCCTGAGCACTGTAAAGCGATTCCTTCTCAGAGGAGGATCTGAGTGAGTCACTGTAACCAAGAGAAGATAATACTTGTAATGCACGGCCAGCTCATCCTCAGCAGTGACACCCACTCCCCCACCACCCATCCCAGGTCATTAGTGAGAAATGCTCCCTTCTCTGCAGACACAGCCACTGTCAAACTAACTGAACAAGTGACAGGAGAGCCTCCGCTGTTCCCAAGAGCGGCTCCCTTCTAGCAAGGGTGCAGAGCAGACATGCATCTCCTTTGGGCTGTGCGTGGACCTGTGACGTGTTGTCACAGCTGAGCACTCAAGCCATGGGGCAGGTCCTTGGGCTGGGCTAATGAAGAAACTTCCCATTTCCTCCCCATATTAATCAGAAAGTGCAAGGTACTGTCCTATTTGGAAAGTTTTCCTGTTCACTGTCCTTTATTTCCCTCTGGCTGGATCTGTCTTCCCCTTTCTCCCAATCCTAGTCTGTCACTTAAAATGCTTCATGTCCCATTTCAGATTTTTTTTTATCCCAGTGCAATGTTTTTACTGTATGCGCTATGGCTATTTTAGGTTCGAGGAGTGCAGAGAAGGGAATGTCAGAGTTGCCTTACCTTCAGGCTCTTGGAAGGAGGCACACCAAAGGCCTTCCAAGCCACCGGTGCCACATGTCACTGCTGTAGTAGAGCCAGGAGCATCCCAGGGGCACTGCTGTTGCTGCATCCTTGCTGCATCTCTTGCAGAGGTGTTGTTTATTTGGTCTGGTGGTGAATGCAGATGACGCTGAAGATGTGTCCAGCCTCAAGAAGCTTTGAAGAGCCAAACTTCTTGGATACGTCTTACAGGAGTTTCATCCTATCATCAGGTGTTAGCCAAAGCAAGGTGAATGCTGAGCATTACTGTCTCAACAAGGAAAATGTCACAGAGTCCAAGTCCATCTACATCCATGGCAAGGAGATGTTGCAGAAAGTTCTTTGTGAATAGAAAACGATCAGTCCTCAGGTGCTCCAGGACAGGGGTGCCAGGCTTTTCAACAGCATTTTGAGTCTGTCTGTGTGAGTAGAAACCCTTTGTTGTGATGCACAGGCTGAAACTGTGCTGGGACCCACAGCTCCTTTCTTCATTTCTTTTTGCTTTTACATGACAAAAGCTCTTGTTGTCTCCACACATCAGCATGTACTCGATTTGCTGCTCTGGGGATATTTTGCTCTAGATTTAGGATGTGTTTGTTTGTTCAATTCAATGTATAAGGATTTATTTCCCTTACCTCCCCCCACCCTCTCAGAACAGCTCTGGTGCCTCCTCTCACCACCTTGTCACCCTCTCTTTTCTGAAAGGAATCAGACTGCCCCTGAGCTAAGAATTTAATTTGAAACTCTGTTTCCTGCTGAATACACAGTATAATGTGCAGAGAAAGGGTGAAATTACCTCTGCACTGCAGTGGTCTTGATTAGAGTGAGCAGAAACTAAGACAAGAAGTAAACCAGTAAGAACCTCTTGAGAAGAAAAACATTAAAGCAGGTATTAGGTGCAGTGAAATAAAAACCGCTAAAAATAATCCAGATTCTTAAAGTTTTCTGTTCCTGAAGTCATAGGAGTTCTTCTGAAAATATTTTTTAAAATTATTTAATCCTTTGGAGCAAGTAAGAACAGGAGATTGCCAAGTGAACAGAAGCCCAGAGGTAAATCAGAAATGGGCAAGGGTCAAAAGAAAGATGTCCTCAGGACAGGGACCCTTCTTCAGAAGAGGGAGGAGAGAAGGAGAAGGAGACATCCAGATGGGTAGGAACCCTCAGCCAATTGCTGCACTTGTATGAAGTCCTTGAAAGCTGCCAGTGCTAAAAGGCTGTCTCTGAAGTTGGGAATTGTCTCTAGTTTCTTGTCAGGGATCTCATAAAATTGTCCGTTCCCCACAGTGGTGCAAGCAGTATCTCCAGCACCACCGTACTGCATGGCTCAGGTGAGGTGGGCAACCACATCCTAAGGTACCTCTCCCCTATCGCCTCCCTCCCCCCAGAAGCAAAGTTAATGCCTCTGCTATGGGCTGTTGGACTGAGCACACCTCATGTCCCGTCTCAGCCAGAACCTCTTTCCAAGGAGAAGCTCCCTAAATATGCCCCCTTCTCCCTTTCATGTAACCCAGACTGCTGCCTCCCTTGCACTAGATCATATGACAGTAGCTGGTGGGCTAGGGGGCTCTGGTTGGGTCCCATTGCTTGGCACGGGACTGGCAGTTGTTGAGGGAGGCACGCTGTCCACAGAATCTCCTGACTGAATCTCAGGGGTCCTCTGTGGGCTGGGCTCCTCAGAGTGGTCCATGTTGCCTTGGACTTCCTTCCCTCTTTGGATCAGCTGCTCTAAGGTCTTGGGCAAGGGGTAACTCAAGAAACGCTTCAGTTTGGGCTGGAGGGTGCCTACCACATATTGGATAATTTCCTCCTCATCTGCATCAACATAGAGGGTCTGGTACAAGTCTCTCTTGCGCCAAAGGAACTGGTCCAGGGGCTCCCCCTCTTTCTGGGGCAAATCTAGCTCCCTTTTGATAGCATCCCTAGTCAGAGTCCCCTCGCTGTACTGCAGGAACTCTTTCTTGAACTCAACCCAGTTCTTGACAGAGTCCTGCTTGTATTCCCACCACTTTTTAGCTGGGCCGTTCATATGGTTTTGGATCTGAGACAACCAGTACTCCTCTGTTCCACCCACCTGCTTTAAGTATTCCTCCAAGTGGCTCAGGAACTCCCGTGGATCCTCAAAGACCTGGGTCTCCACTGGGGAGGCTGGAGCATCCTCCGACACAGAGACCCACTGGTAGGAATCATGGGCCTGGGGGATGCTGGGCACCTCCCCAGGAGGAGGGGTCAGCGCATACATTTGGCTCATATCAAGGGCATAGTCATAAATCTCCCCCTCACTTGGTCTTATCTCTGGGCCTCCCACCCCAACGGACACAGTCTGTTTGCCATGGTCCCCAGGACAATATTTGCCTCCCATGGACTCCAGACGGTCCGCCCACTTCTCCAGACGGAAAAAGACCTCCTTCCAAACATTCATCTCTCTCTTGACCCACCTCTCCAGGTGGGCAATGGTTTCCTGGCACCTGGCCAGGCAGGCCTTGATGGACTTCTTCCACCTTTGGTTATCAGTTGGGACATGGTCCTCTAAGTTATTCTCTAACTTCCCCACTGATTTCTGCAAGCCTTTCAGCTCGCGCTCCACCTGCTTGGAGACCTCAGACAGGAGGTGCCGGTGGGTCCTCCTGACATGCTCCAACATTTCTGCCCTGCATTTCCCTATCTGCAGGATCACATTGGGCTTGTTGGCAACTCCACGGTGCCCCTGGAAGGAGTGGATGCCCGCATTGGTGACATTATCCAGCTGCATGGCTCCGACCGTGCGAGTGTCAAACACAGAAAGGACTGGGTTGCAAGCCCTGGCGCTAGAGCTGGCTCTCAAAAACCCCACCACAACACTTCCCAAAAGACACACAGAGACTTCTAAACCCCCCTCAAAGGACTTTCTGACACAAACACAACCAAATCAAATATCACCGCAGAGCGAGATGTTCGGTCCCTGTGGATCCCAGAGAGAGTTGTAGGTAAATTTCTCCCGGTGCCCAGCTGGAAACGCCGGTCTCACGTGCTCAGGGTGTCCCAGAGAGAGCCAGTGTCCTCCAGGAACAAGGAGAGGAGTTCGCTAAGATGTCCAGCCCCGCACGCGTGCTTGCTACCTGCTCATCCGGAGCTGAGAATCTCAAACGGCAGAGAGTCCCCGCTGGAGAAAAACACACAGAGATGCACACAGAAGCCGGAAGCTGCTGCAAAAATCCCGGTGATTTCTCCTCCGGTAAACTTGGCGAGTCAAAAGCGCTTTCACTAGAGATGCAAAGAGCTGCTTCTCTTCCCTGTCTGAACTGCCACTAGTCCAGGCTCTTCCATCTACTTATACCCCACACAGCTCAACATGTGGGTGGTGCCCTGCCTCCTCTTGCACTCTCAGCACAGCGTTCATTGGAGGAAAAGCGAGGCCGGTGTCTGTGGCAACCCAGATCTTGGCAGCCTCCCCTCGCTTCCCACCCCCTCGCGCACGCCCCCAGACTCGACGCGAGAAGCACTTGAAAGGTGCTGGAGACAGTTGGGCAGATGGATGAGTAATCGCACCTTCCGCCTTTCAGATTGCAGGAAAAACACTTATTCATTCCACAACTATTTACTCAGCAAGGTCATCATTAGCATGGTTCCCCTGGCAGGACTCGCGGAGGGGGAGATGAGGAGGAATTCAGTGTGTCACACCAAGACAGACGCCCACGGGCCCCCCGCACGCCCGCACATGCGTGCACACACACACACACACAGAGTGAGCTCACTCGTAATGCAAATGCTTGCAGATGGGGGTAAGTCAGCAGGAAGAAAAAAAAAAAAAAAGAGAAAAAAGAAAAGAAAAGAGGAGGGGGGAAGGAGAGGGGGAAACACTCAAAGGAGCCACTTCAGTACAAACTGGAGCACGCTGGACTTTCTAAAGCATTGGTAGGTGGGAGTCATCCCCACTGCTTAATTGCACCAGACCAACCCCTATCTTGGGATTATTCAGTAAGGGAGGGGGACGGCATCCTGGATTTTACACCAAATTAAATCCGCCCATCAAAAGCCTGTTCCGTACTTAGCTTGAATCAGATGTTTAATCAGTTAGCCAACCCACAAGCGCAGATGAAGCTACATTTGTTCTTTGCTCTTGACAAAGCAGGAAAAGCCAACCATAAAAGGAGTCCCCGGGTCTTATATAAGCCAGAGATAAAGGATTCCCTAATCAGAGAGAGTTCCCTGCCGGAACACCCTTGGAGAGGTGCTGGGGACATCCGGGGCTTCTTGTCCCCTCTCAGTGACAGTGTCCGGAGGCAGTGGGATGGTGATTCATGAATATCCCCTAAAAAAGGGGTTTCAAGCCTGCTGCCAGTGGGGAGATGCCTTGCCTCCGCGCAGGGTGGTAGGCAGTGTGCCAGAGAGGCTTAGGATGGCTCCCCACTCCTGTGGCTCGTGGCCACATGTTTCCTGGTGGGACTGCAGCCAGCCTGGTAACAGCAAAATGTGGAGGAGATGGGTGGTCTTTCAGAGAAGTCCTGCTGAAAGGAGCTCTCAGTGACCCTATGCATTTGGTTAAAGCAGAGTCCCTTTGGAGCAAACCGGTGGTGATTAAGCTGAAGGGCATGAGGGACAGGGGTCAGGACTCTCTTCCCCCCCCTATATCCATGTGCTGCGGGAAGGCACGTGTCTGTTCCCTACCAGGAGATGGCACATGGGCAAACATTTCTGCTGTATGGCTCTCAGGTGAAACGGTGGTTTCGGTGAAACGGTGGTTGTTTAGGGCAGCAGCAAGCTGACAAAAGGGTTGCACGGTTTGGCTGAAGGTGGGGAATGCCAATGAGTGGGGAAGGGGACAAAAGCCTGATGGTGTAATTCAGAATTCCCAACCCAGCAGACACTCCCAATGCCACTTCATCCCCCACGCATACCGTGACAATGATGTGACTGGCAGAGAGCTATGTCCTCTGCCTTGCTTACTTCTCCACTTTCAGCCAACTTTCCTGAGCATAAGATTTTTGTACATCTATGTTTGTGTTTAGAAAGGGTCAAATGTCAACCACCTGAGGGTTTGGGACAGACATGGGGCCTTGTATGCTGTGGTGTCTACACCCCAGAGAGTCCACCTTAAACCTGCATTGCCAGGAAGAGACCACATGAATTGGGAGAGACTGTGCAATGTGTGTATCTCTGGATCAGTGCAAAGATATATTCTGAAAGGTTTTCACCCAGAATCCCCAGAAACGACCCATAAGAGATTGCCGGAGGATAGGGACAGGTTATAGACCGGATTTAATTTTGCAAGGTAACCTGATTTTAACCTCACCTTGTCGTGTCAAACACCAGACTCTGGGATGAACTGGCTGTAAAACCTACCCCACCAAATCTGTTTCTTTCCAACCCCTGCTACATCTCTTCCCTTCTCCCTTAGTTTTCACTGTGGGGGGATACATCACAGTCTGAATGGCCTCATTTGGTGCTTAGGTCTGGTCATAGGATTTCAGGATTATTAAGGCTGAAAAGGACCTCAGGAGGGCTCTAGCTCAACCTCCTAGTCTAAGATGGGTCAGTTACTGGGTCAGATGAGGTGGTTCAAGTTTCAGATATTGAAAACCCCAGGGATGGGTATTGCACAACCCTCTTTGGGCAACCTCCTCCACTGTCCTTAGAGGGAAACCTTTTTCCTTAAACCCAGATTGAGTGTCTTGTTTCAATTTATGCCCGCTGTCTCTTGCCCTCTCACCAGGCACCTCTGTGTACGGCCTGGTTCTGCCTCCTTGATAACCTCCCCACAGGTGGGGGGAACTGCTGTTAGGTCCCCCTGAAGCCATTGCTTCTCCAAAACGGGCAAGCCCTGGTCCCACACCAGGCACAAGCCAAGTGCTGTAACCCTGGCCATCTCAATGGCCTGTGCTGAACTCCTTCTAGTTGATCAATGCCTTGTACTAAGGGGTTTAAATGTGGTTGCATCAGCTAGATATGGCCTAATACATCCTGAGTAGAGGGGGATAATCGCTTCCATTGATCTCCTGGCTGTGCTCATGCTCCCACAGTCCAGGATAATTTTTTTACTGCCAGGACACACTGATGGATCATGCTCATCTCACTGTCCCCCAGCACTCCCAGGCCCATTTCTGAGCCCCAGCCAGTCAGTCGCTGCCAGGGACTCTTTCTTCCCAGGCACAACATTTGCCATTGTTGAATATCATAGGGTTTCTGTTGGCCCTTTCCTCCGGTTTATCCAGGTCTCTAGGTTCATCTCATCCTGCAACCTTTCCACTATGTCTCCTCCTAATCTGTGTGCTCTTCTTCTTTGGTGACGGTGGGGGAGACAGGAGAGGCAAGGAGGAACGGGGGTTTTCCTTCTGGACCTGCTGGGGAATGACTTGCTGATTAAGACATAGTGTTAAGCATTTTCATTGTATTTCTAATTAAAGTAAGGTGCGTGGGTAGAGGAGGAGGAGAGAGGGGAGCCGGAAGCAAAGGGAGGAGGGAGACATAGAGTGCTGGGAGCTGATGGGGAGAGGCAATTTGAGGCAGACAGACAATTTCCGGGCACAGAGAGACAGACGGGCATGGAAGGACAGGAGCCATGGACAGGGGCAGGCTGGGGAGGAGGCTCTTATTGCCACAGCAGCTTTATCTCGCAGCTTTATCTCACAGCTTCACAAAGAGGCAGCCAGAGTCCTGTTGAAATTATCTGTCTGGCCTCAGAGGAGCTGGCAGCAGGATGGATGGAGGATAATACAGGGCTTGTGGTGCTCTGGGTGGCCACAGGAGGTCCAAGACAAGGCAAGGGGAGGCAAGAAGAGCAGAAAGAGAGGTGGGAAGTGAGTATAAGGGAGAAAGAAAAAGGGTGAGCTGTCAGCAGGGGTACTTTCCTCCAAAACAGCTGAGCAGGAGGAAGGAAGGGAGAGAAAAGAGTGAAAGCCACATGTCATAGGTCAGCAGGGATGGTGTCAATATGGGTTCTCTCCCTAGAGCTTCCTGAACAGTTTTAAGGCACAGTAGATTAGAATCAGCACACACACACACCCCCCAAAAAAAAAAAAAAAAAAGAGCAGAGAGAAAGAGAAAATCCAGCAGACTAATTACAGGCAGACAGAAGGAGTATGTGGCAGCAAGCAGCAACAGAAAACCCCGGTGCGGGGAGGGAGATGAGATGAAAGGGACACTGAGCCGTAGCCAGCACTGGCACCTTCCCCAGTGCTGTCACATCAGTGCTTTGCAACGCAACCAGAGCCTGGTGGCACTCGCGCCTTGCAGCCGTTCAGGGTGCGGGCTTTCGCTGCACCTTAGAGCAACCTTGATAGGGTTTGGGGTTTTTTTTTTTTTCAGTTGACATCCCTTTGCCACCTCTTCTGGATGAGTGTTTCGCCCAGATCTATCTTATGGCAAGATATGCCACTTCTTGGAGATGAACTTGAACTGTGAGCCAGATGAACCTGGTGGGCGAGTGAGAAGGGGGGGATTCCAGGGCTTGGGAAAGTTTATGGTGTAGCTGAGTTGTGCTGCCTTTTAGTGCCTTATGCTCAGAAGAGCGCTGTTAGATGCTGTATTACCCTGCTGCAATGCCAGGGTCCCTCCCCAATTATGCATTTGATGTGCATTGCGTTCCTTCTCTGAATTGCTGTCTGGAGGAACCTGTCTTTCACCAAGGACTCTATGAAATGCCTTAAGTTAGAAGTCTGAAGGCCGGTGTGCAATTACTCCCATACTCTTGCAGGAACTAATCTCTTCTACTGGTGAACAAGGGATTTTCTCTGTTATCCTATATCTGCTGTGCTAGAATTTTCCCTTTCACTTGCAGAATTGCCTTGTTGTTCTACAAGAAAAAGAAAAGAAAAGAAAAAAAATGAAACAATGATCCCTCCCTTCTGCCTCCATGCCTTTTTCAATCCCTTTTGATACACCTATAGGTTACCAGGCAAAGCTGGCCAGTCATTTGTTTGGTAGCAAAACCGCCAAGAAAAGAATAAAATTTAGAGAAACCAAGGTGTTGGGTTTTTTAATTTGTTTTTAAAAAAAAAAAAGAGGAAAAAGAATAACACATTTAATTTACACCGTATGTCTCTATTCATCCATCTCCAGCACCGGAACACTTTATTGCATTGAAGCTGGCACTCACAATGCAGAGTTTCGCATTCAAAACAGGGTTCGCGTCAGTGGCTGCATTGTTCCTGGCCACCCATTGTCCTCCATGGCTGGGGCCCACACGTCACTTGCTGGGAGGGTGGGGAAGCAAGCGGGAAACTGAGGGCAGCCCGCTATCAATATTAACAATAATCATAATAATTATTATTGTTATTAGTGCCTCTCCTTCTGGTGCAGAGGAGCCTGCAAGTTCTTTCTTTTTTTCTTTTCATCTGAAAAACCCTACTTTGTGGGGAAGGTAGAATGCTTTGTTTACAGACTAAAAATATATTCTGCATTTCATAGCTTTTTTCTCCCCTTATTTAACGGGATGTTTGTTATTTTCGTTTCCTCACTGGGCAGAGGAAATGTTAATGAGTGCCTCCTTGTGCTGCGTTTGCCTCCTCACGCGGAACAAGAAAGTCAAAGGAGGCGTCGGTATTTTTCATGGCAAGAACCTGAACTGTGCTGTTGGCTGTTATGACCCTCATGAGGTCAACGCAAATAGAAAAACATCTCCAAATGAACTTCATTTTCCTCCTGTGCACATCACTGACGAGCTGGTAGAGTACATTTGTTGCTAGCAAAACAAGCTAGCCCCATGTCAAAGGGCCTGATTCATACCCGGTTTACAAAATTTCATCTGGCTTTATGCCACATAGCTGAAAGCTGAACTGGCCTACGTTTGGCCACACACTTGACTTTCCCCCCACCTTCCCCCCTTTAGGGTGCCCCTCTAAGTGTTCTAGTAAAAGTTTCTGAATTTAGTGCTTTTTGACTCGTCCTCAGCAGTAAACAGTGTAAATCACAGGTCTGCTAAATAAGGAAAAGTGGTGGCGTGACTGTGAAACTCATAGCCCTGGTTCATCTCCCGGCATGTCTGGGCTGATGGAGTCCCACCAGTCCAGGAGAGCTGTGCTCCTCACTGTCTTCCAGGATGATGTATCCATGCCTCTCTAAGGACCCACCCTCCCTGCAGCACTGACCCTGCTTTACCATGCCTATATGGGTTTAACATTTCTATCTGAGTTTAACATTAACACCCCCATGGAAGGAGAGATGAGGTCCAGTGATGATGGTAGAGGAGAACTGGGAGATCACAGCCACACATGGAAAATGGGACATCACCCTTTTTGGTGGCAGATTGCTGTGCCGTCAAACCATACCCTTGGTCATGCAGTGAGCCGGGGAAGGCTGGGCAGCCATGTGTCCTTGGCAGTACCAGACATACACATGATGAGGAGCGAGAAGTTCAAACCCCTTTTATATCACCTGCTCCTGCTCCCCAGGGCCATCCTGCTGTTCCCATGGGTGAGACTGTCTTAGTCCCTCCTTCACTTTCTCATCACCTTCATGGATATTTTTCTCCTGGTTGAGGGAACATGGGAAGGGCATTAGGGGTGGTGGGAGCTTGGTTTTCTACCAGTGAAGCTGGACTGGCTCATGGGAAGATTTCAGAGCTGCAGACTTCCTGCTACAGGCTGTGGGGAAGAGGAAGCAATGGGAGATTCCTGTGACAAGCTTGACTTCGCTTGCTGCTGGCCTCTTTCCTCCACACAAACCCAACACGCAGCCACTGAATCTTCCTGGGTGCCTTTCAGAGGAGGAGAAGCCATAATAGGAATATTGCCTTGCTGCGGTTGTTAGCAGCCGGTCCCAGCCCCATGGAAAAATCTACCACAGCCCCCTTTCTCCATTATATTACATAGTCCTACCCGTCCTGTGAGCAGAGGAAGCTAAGGAGTGCTCAGACAAAGCAGTCCAGATTTGGAGGGGATGCAGAAGCCTTTTTCCACATGGTATTGTGCAACAGCAACAAAAGCCATGTTTGTTTGGACACCTCCACGCTAACCTCATTCTCAAATTCCCTATCAACTTCCTTCTGGCTGACGGCCCTAACCTGGGCTAGAGAGCTCCAGATTCATAACGGGGACACACTAAGCAGAATTTCCTTTTTTCTGTATTCAGGTCTAGATCCCTTCATTTGCAAATTGGTATAGTCTAGTCTTCTGTTCATCCAAAAATACTCTTCTCTGCCTTAACCATGGATCAGTTATTGCCCTGCTGAACAGAAGGGTAGTTTTTCTCTCTTCAGGCACATATAAACCCTGCCTAAATGTTTTATTTACCCTCATTTGCACTCGAATCCCAAAGCAGTTTCAAACTTGCCTACCCCAGCCTAGCTAGGATTTGGCAACATCATAGGCATCTTTTGACAGGACCCCAGGCAGTTTTGAAGCCATCATCTGCCTGATTTGGCACTAGGGTTTCAACCCACGTCTCCTCAGTGCTGGGACATTCCTAAAGGAAAAGAAAATGCTAAATGCGTTATTTCAACTCATTTTGTGGACATTGTTTACTTGTTTGTTTCTTGTAACGCTTGGACGGCGATTTCCTCACCTATGGACCATGAACATCCTGCTTTGATGGTGGGGTACAAGTTGTTCTGCCTCCCCCTTAATAAGAATGTGTCTGGCTCTTTGCCGTGAGCTCCATTAAGGCACCACAAAGGGCACCAAAGGGACACAGGGCGTTTCCGTGGTCACGGTGGGGGATGAGGTTGCTCTTGCCAGCCAAATCCATGTTTCCAGAGCTCTGTTCACTGACATCTGTCAGTTCTCAGCTAGCTGTTCTTACAGCCACCATCACCATGAGGCCACAAACTAGGCTACTGCTCACCTGGTTTTAGCAGCTGTATCCCACTCAGTGGTTACTTGATTTACCTTTTTCCAAATTTTTCCTTTTGTTTCTCATTCTAAGCTATTTCTCTTATTTTCTTCTCCCCAGGCATCATTGTTAACAAAGGATTTCCTCTAAGCATCCTTGCTTTCTGTTGCTAATCTCTCCTAGCCATGGGGAGCCACAGCTTGAGTCAGTGCAGGAGTTGTGTCCCCTTGGCTGCAGATAACAACAGAGCAGCTGCCTCATGTGGTAATGGGGAGCCTGCATCACTAATACAGAAAGGGTAATGTTAGGTCACTTCTGAAGGGAAGGGAGCCTCATTCAGCACATCCTCATCCCAGTCTAATTCAACCAGCTTTTCCATTTCCATTATTTAAGTCCCTGTAAATGAGAGATGGATAATTAGGGACAGCAGGGAAGCTCAGGGGAAACAGGAACGTGAGAAGCAAGCAGCAGACTGTACTAATTTCTTCTTTCTGAATGTATGAGGCCCCAAACATCACTAAAAGACATATTAGATCAGGGCTAGCAGCAGCTGGGGAGTGAGCTGCTGTGTAAAGCTCTCTAGGAGCTTTCTCTTCCCCCAAAAAACCTTTAGCACAGTGCCACAGCTTCCCAGTACACCAATATCCCCACACTGAACACAACTGCTCCGGGTGGCTGGAGATCAGCTGGCCCATGGGAGCAAAGCACTGCAGAGGCTTCACGTCTCTGCACTGAGAAAGGTGTGTATTTGGGCACATGCAACACGTAGGGTGGACTAGGAGAAGGTGAACATGTAGGTCCTGTTTAGAGCTTGAGACCTGGAAGAGCCATGGGACAGGGGCTACAGGTCCTGCATGAGGTGCAGTCTGTTCTGAGACAGCATGAGTAGGACGATGACAGGGGAGGAGGCACTATTTAAGGATGGAGGATTAAAAAGCATAAATCTGGGACAGAAGTGATCCTGACACAAGGCTTTTCCTTGCTAGTGTCTCCCCACATGATCATGGAAATTTACTCAATCTCCCTTCTCCTTGTAGATGTTGTCTCTCAGGAGGGCTGGTCCTATCTGGATAGAAGACAGCTGAGAAGGGAAGATTTTTCCCCATGGATTTGTTCAGCCTCAACAAGGCCAAACTGGGGGAGAAAAAAAAAAAAGAAGAAAAGAAAAAAAAGAAAAAAAATAGATCAGAGGCTGCAATTGTAGCTGGGTTTCTTTATGCCTGATTTTAGTGAAAGGTCTCTAAGGAGTGAAGAATGATTTTTTCATGTCCCTCAGACATGACCTGTGGTGAGATGGTCCTGCTGTAGGGCTATGGGGATGGGATAGGCAGCACTGCCCTGTTGCTGGGCTTGTGATTTCAGCCCGGCAGATGCTGGGGAGGTGGTGGCAGCTCACTCCCAGCACAATAGGATTTAGCTCTCCACGGGTCCTTTCAGGAATGTTGCAACAGAGAAAGGGAAGGATGTGGGGGGGGAGATGCAGTGGCATCCAGCCAACCAAGCCAACGCTCCTCTGCTGATCGCCACCGTTTCTCCCCGCTTGACACAAATGGTGGCCTCACCGCTGACCTTTTCAAAGAAATCCCAGCCCATGCTGTGGGGGAGGACGTGGTATCCTGGATTTCCCACCTCACACCCCCATTTTCTGTTTTTCATCAGTCGGGTTTGACTGCGGGGAGGAAGGGGAGGGAGAGGCAGCAGCTCCATATTAATGGGTTCCTTAACGAGAAGCCCGGCAGAGGTTAGTGTCCATCCCTGCGGCCACATGAAGCACCTGAGCTGCCCCTGAATGAGACACCGAGGTGGGTGGGTGGGTGTGGGAGAAGGGGTGAGTGGGATAAGGGGTGAATGGGAGCAGGGAGAAGGGAAGACAAAAGGGATGAGCAGTGTGTGTGCCAGATTGGATCTGCCGCACGCTCCTGCCTTTCCCTCACCTGCCTGCACACAGCGAAGGGAGACAGCCGGCTGTGTGAGCTTTGCAGGGGGTGAAAACAGGCGAAGGCAGCACCCCTGGAGCATTGCTAAAATAGGGTTGTTGTGGGCATGGTTCCCCGAATGTGGTGCCTGCCTCGGCAGGGGATTTACAGTCATCTTTCCTCCTCCCCAGGTTCTGCATCAGGGAGGAGGAGAGGGAACCTGCAGTGCTGATTTGCTCAGAGGCTAGAAGGCTCTCTGAAGTGATGCTAGTGCTTAGTGACTTTGTGAAGGAGGGGAAAACCCTGACATGTGGAGTTCTATGACCCCCACAATAAACACATGCAGACCCCTCCGTCCCATCCACCGCTTGCTCGCCAAAATCCTTCAACTCCGTCCCCAAGTTTTGCACATGATGGATGTGCACCATTTGTCTGCTATGTTAAGTCCTGTGAGGGCAGAGCAGTCTCATCAGGAAACCCCCATATTTCGGCCAGAAGTCGTGCAGGAAGCTGACTGGACAACAGTCTCCACCCAAAGCTTTAGTTCCAGGAACAGGGGGTCTTAAAAGCATGTTTAACACCACTTACATTATTAACAAGAAGGCTGTCATTTTCCAGAATGTCTGTATGAAGTTTAACAAGGGCAAGTACCGGATTTTGCCCCTGGGGCAGGGCAGCCCCGGCTGTACAGACAGACCAGGGAACGGGGGGCTGGGGAGCAGCTCTGCAGAGGGACCTGGGGGCTCTGGCTGACGGCAAGTTGAACACGAGCCCCCAGCCGTGCCCTGGCAGCCCAGGGGGCCAGCCGTGCCCTGGGGGGCACCGAGCCCTGCATCGCAGCCGGGCGAGGGGGGGGATTGTCCCGCTCTGCCCCGCACTGGGGCGGCCTCACCCCGAGTGCTGTGGGCAGCGTTGGGCGCCGCAGGACATTGAGGGTATAAAGCTACTGGAGAGTGTCCAGAGGAGGCCACGGGGCTGGGGAAGGGTTTAGAGGGGAAACCGTACGGGGAGCGGCTGGAGTCCCTGGGTTTGTTCAGCTGGAGCAGAGGGGGCCGAGGGCAGCCTCATGGCGCTCTGCAGCTCCCTCCCAAGGGGAGGAGGAGGGGCAGGGCTGGTCTCTGCTCTCTGGTGACCAACGCCAGGACCTGAGGGGATGGCAGGGAGATGGGCCAGGGGAGGGTGAGGCTGGGCATTAGGGGAAGGCCCTTCCCCCAGAGGGTGGTGGAGCCCTGGCACAGGCTCCCCAGGGAGGCATCACGGCACCAGCCTGGCAATATTCCAGAAGCACTTGGACAAGGCCCTCAGAGACCTGGTGTGAATTTGGGGTTGTCCTGTGCAGGGACAGGAGTTGGACTCAATGATCCTTGTGGGTCCCTCCCAGCTCAGGACATCCCATGATTCTATGAAAATAGTGAGGGGTAGGGTGCCCTTCCTGGGAGCTGCGGAAAACCACATTCACAACATTTCTTTTAACTAGCACATGAATTGTGATTTCTTCACATCTTAAGAATTCCAACCTCCATTAGCTAACTAGACCAGCATCTTCTGCAAGAGCTTTGCCATTTTGCATAACTGATCAAACATCCATCAGGCCAGACCAAGGTATAGCTCAGAATATATACCCCAGGCCTTGCATCCCATATCTTACAGGAAAGCTAACGTCATCTCTCTGCTTCAGTCACATACAAAGCATAGAGATCCCAGAAGGAGTGACCAAGCCTTCCCCCGACCCAGAAGTGCTTCCTCAGGTTTTCGCATAGGACACAAGGGTCCAGACCAAGAAGGGATCTGAATTCACATCATCCAGGCTGGCCACCCCTGTTCACTCACCCTGAGAGTGCCTTATGTCTTTGCTCAGCCCCATAAACAGAGGATTTCCCCATCAAGCCCTGTTAGGTCTGGATGAGTGTGTGTTGTAGCCTGGTGGAGTGCAGAGGAGACTGTGGAGGCTCAAAAGGCAGTTACCCAAGAGCTGTGAGGTAGAGTATTGCTTGACCTCTGAAAAGACACCTTCCTTCCCCTAATTCTTCTCCCTCCCCTAATGCTATAGGAAGGATGGGGACAACCTCTCTAACAAGGCCTGTTGTGACAGGACAAGGGGTGATGGTTTTAAACTAAAAGAGGGTAGATTTAGACTGGTTATAATGAAAAAATTTTTTACAATGAGGGTGGTGAAACCCTGGCCCGGGTTGCCCAGAGAGGTGGTTGATGCCCCATCCCTGGAAACATTCCCGTTCAGGTTGGACGGGGCTCTGAGCAACCTGATCTAGTTGAAGATGTCCCTGCTCACTGCAGGGGGGTTGGACTGAATGACCTTTAAAGGTCTTTTCCAACCCAAACCATCCTATGATTCTATGATTCTACGAATCTGGGGACTGAACAACCAGCACAGAACTTTTTCTTCCTTCCTTCCTCATTTCCTTTCTCCAAATATTTGTGCAGATTGCCTGTGGCATTTAGAACAGCTAAAATTATCTCAATTAAATATCTCCACTGTTTTGCTTTGTTCCCTTTTTCTTTCTGGCTCTTTCCTTCCAGGCAGCTGGAACACGTTCTGTAGATACTTTTTAAAAACAAAAGAAAAAAACCCTACCCCGAACACGCAACAGCTAAGACTCATGTAACTTCAGTTAGGCTTTATTTAGAAACATGGACAAAAAAGATGATGTGAAAAATATGAAAAGACCCATTTCCCCAGTCGTCATCTATGGGAAACAGGAGAGTAATCTTATTAACCTAGTCCACCAAAGTCACCCTTTTGTAGATTACAGGTCTCCTGAAGCTGTGGGAGAAAGGGCTAAAGGGTCGTGCATTGATTTTTGGGGCATGCTTGATACCATAAGGTAGGAACATGATAGTGCTGCTGTGCTCTGGGATGTTCCCCCTGCCTGTCCACATGTTCATCATAACAATATCTGGCCCTTTTTATTGACCCCTCAGCTTTGCAAATTCCCTGCCAATCTGTTCTGGGAGACAAAATTCCTTCCCAGCATCAAATTTGGCAGCTGTCTCATCCCTGTGCCTGACAGCATGAATCACCAGAGTTAAGTAACAAACCCATTTATACATCAAGATACCATCACTGTCCAAGCAATCATTCTTATGCTTTTCAATGTGAAGCCGATTACTCTGGATTCTGCCTATACTCATCTTATTCCCCCTCCTTTTTTCCCTAATTTTCCTCCCAATAACTTCTGGATGTTTTGCAAAACAAAGAAAAACTTCAGAAGGGGGCTGGGATGCTAGGCAGAGTCAGAAAATATTTCCCAACCCCCAAGAAGGGTTGTTTACTACTGATTTTATGAGTTTCTGGGAAACCTCTCAGGGAATCTCACCAAACCCTGTTTGGCAAGAACAAGAGGATTGCTAATGAGGTAGTATGCCACCTGGTTTGTGTTACAAATATACCTACATACCCACACACACTTTAATGCATCTATTATTTTTACAAGGGTTTTCTTGGTGCTGTTTTTCTGCATCCTTAGTACCCGTTTTATTGCTCTGGTCTGTTGACAGTTATTAAAAGAGTGATTCCTGAATGCATTTGGTTTATCCTTCTGAAAATGAAATTTTGATGAGTTGAAATGGCAGTGGGCGATCCGTCTTGAAAGAAAGATCTGGGGAAAGCATAGTGCATTGTGAGTTTGTGGAGGCAGAGCGGGATCGGCAAATGTTTTTAAGCCTGGGAAAAGCAACAGGACTTGTACGCTGAGCATAACTGCAAGACTCTGATATTCAGCAACTGACACAAAACAAATTTAGGCCAAGACTTGTGACTCTCAGTGCTTAGGTCCAGGAGAAGACTCTCAGACTAGGTGTTCTCCTGCTCTCTGGTCAGCCTGGATCCTTGCAGGACACAACCAAGGGCAGGGCCGTTGCTCTGTCTTTTCTGCACAGTAGCTGAGGTACCCCCATAAAGCTTAGAAAGCTCTGCCTCACATACATTCCTTTGCCTGATTGGAAACAAGAATTTGATAAACACAGACCTCTGCATTTCCAAATCACCCCACCACTCTGAGTGAAATACATCCAAGATCTCTCAGGTCTCTTTCTTTGTATAAAAGAGTCACTAGAGCAAAGAGTAAAACTTAGGTTTGCCAGCAAAGAATGATTCAGACTTGGGGAGAACTTAAAAACCAGGTCTGGGGTTTGTCCTTGCTCTGTGTCCCTACCAGTGAGTATGTGGGCATTTCACTACAGGGCAGATATTACAAATTTTCACCCAGATTCAGATAATTTCTCTTAGGCAGCAGCGGGAGCACAGCCTGCATCCCTCCATCCAATGTACATGCTTCGAGCACAGGGATACTGCACTTAAGGGCAGAAGTGCTGTTATTCGTAGCCAGGAATCCCAAGAGCCAAACCTTAAATGAAAATTCTAAAGAACACCTGCTGGACCCCCTGACGAAGGACTGGCTAACCCTCTCAGCATCTTTTAGACATCAGACTTAAGAAGAGAGGAGGAAAGCGCTATGTGACAGGCATGGTTTGGCAGCAGGATTTCATTAACTCTGTTTATCAAAGATGCATTTATCTCTCCAGAATAACAACTGAGACGCCATGTTCCATTCTCCTTAGTACATCCCCTCACAGCTATTGCAGTAGGTAGCAAGCACCCGCAGTCCCCTTTGTGCCATTATCTCATTTTTTTCCCTAACATATTAAACTGCCATCAAAGATGAGGTTTGCAAACATAGTTTGTTGCCTACTGGAGCCTTACGTTTCAGAGCTATTGCTGCTGCTGTTGCATATTTTGTAGAATTTTTTTTTCAGGCGGTCCATTTTTGCTAATGGGTTCTCTTGGGGGTCTGTTGAACTGCAGGGAAAATGGAGACAAGAAACCTTCCTGCTGGGAGACCTTTGCAAACCTCAAGGAACCTCTTTCAGAAACAGGAGTTCCATGTTCTTAATGAGATCATTTTCAGAAAAGTTTGGAAAAAGAGAAAGAAGAGAAAATAGCGACAGCAAAATAGAGATAATCACTAAAAATGCTTTTCAAGTAAACCAGAAGCCCACTCAGAGTAATGAGACGGAAAAATTTCAAGAAACCTAAAGGAAGAACATGTGCTTTATTTGACACATCAGAGCCGAATCAGTATGTGAAAAGGAATAGCATCTCGACCCTGCAGTTGTCAGTCATTCCCCTGGTGCAGGTAGCTGGGTTAAGAGTGGAGAAATAGGACAAAATCCCATCAGTGGCATAGTTTGGTGCCAGGAAGTCTGCAATGAAAACTAAGATTTACAACAAATCTGATGTGCTGAGTTGGGTAGAAAAGGTCAGCTCTCTGCACCTACATCTGGTTGATGCATTTACCTCCCATTAAAAAAAGAGTGCACTCAGCAAGGGGTGATGAGCCCATGCTGGCCCACAAAGGCCAGCTTCGTGCCTTTCAACATAGTAGTTTTATGCATGGGAGTAATGCGATGACTTCTGAAAGCTGCATCCGGCTGATGCCAGACGGGTATTTTAAAAAGCACTGGAAGATCAGTCTTGAGTGCTGGCAAAACTGGAAGAATGGGAGGAGGAAAAGTGGAGACAGAGGGATCTCCTGTCATCTGTCTGACGTGACCAAAACCTCAAACACCTGTGTGGGAGTGGTAGATCAAACGGTTAATGGCATGAAATGACACCTCCGGCACACCTCTGCCCATCGTGCCAATGTGGTTTAACAGGCTGACACATCCCTAATGTCACAAGAAGCCAGGGCATGAGTATAGAGAGGTGCCAGAGAAGATGTACAAAAGAACACCTAGCTCAAAACCCAGTCTGCAACATTTTCCATGAGTTAATGCCTGTAGAAGAGCATAACAACAGAAAAAAGAATGTAATGTCATATCACCAGATACTCTCTTAATCTCCAGCGATTTGTGGCTCAGGCACTGCATGAACCAAAGCAGGTAATTTCATATCTGCACGCTCTTCATGGAGTTTTTTCCTTCCATGAATCTGCTTAGTCAGCTTTTTAATGTCTGAAAACTTCAGGGATCTGTAATATCTTACAGCAGGGAGTTGCACAGATAAACAGTTATTGTTTGAAGAAACTAATTTTTCTTTGTTCTGAGCTTGACACTTGCTCATTTCAACTAATAACCCTTCATCAGAAGACACAATAACCAATCAACCCCTAACTACTTCTCTCTAGATCCTATAACATCTTTTCTTTTACCCTTTATTTTTCCAGACTGAATAAAAAAAGATTACAGGGCCATAGTCTGTGTGGAAGCGACTTTATTACCCCTTTCCACTGATTAGGTCTTTTTCACATCCTTCCTGGGATGGGGACACCAAAACAAAACAGGCAGCGTTCAAGACGTGAATGAAACGTGAATTTTTGGAGAGGGAATGAGGACAGCTGAGAGACGACAGCAGGGAACAGAGTATGGAGAACCCACACCCTACAGATCCCCTGGTGCAAAGGACACACAACTGACCTGAGAAAAACACCAGAAGGAAATCAAAGGTGAAGCACAGTACTACCTATCAGAAAGTTTCTGGCATAGGGGGCAAAGTGGGGACAGAGATGGAAACCAGGACTGTCTCACTGGGGGAGATAAGTGTCACAGGGACACGGTATTTTTCCAGCAGGAGATCGCGGTGGCTATCCATCTCTTTTTCATGACAGCGGATAGGCTGTCTAAGCAGTTTTCCCAAGTCTCTGCATTTGCACCGTCCAGCACTGAGCTGGACATGTGTGTGGTAGGGAGAGGTATCCACAGCTTTGGCCCAGAAAAGCAGCATCTGCTAAAAGCAGCAATTTCAACCTGCCAACAAGACAGCCAGAGGAGTCATCCCAGCTTCATTCCTCCTTCCGCTTCATTCAGTCCCCTTAGCAGAGCTGCCTACAGAGCTCCATCCCCTGGGTCTGAAACGAGCCATAAGGACAGGTTTAATTTCTTTCTCTTCAATGAAGGGAAGTCTAAGCTTCCACCTTCTTCCATCTGACATGTTAAATTGGCAACGCAAGTCTTCCTTCTGACAACTTTGTTCATAGACTTTTAGTTGTAATGTTTACCGTCTGAATAAGCCAACTTCCCAGCAAGTCAGCTTCTCAGGTTTCTAATTTAACTGCAATATAGCACTTCCTTCAAGGCTGGTTCTTTATAAGATCCTTCACTTCATTGTTTCCACCAGCACTGCTAGCATTTGCGAAGTGGTAGTGTAGCTCATCTTTCAGTAGGAATTTTGTACCCAGCTGAAGCTTGAGTATTTCCGTCAAGGCAGAGTGGGTTGTAAAATACCACAGTTGCCATGTTGGGATCATTTCTTCCTGTCTGAGGAAAGCTGGTGAGAAACAGAACTGCTTTGGTTTCTGCAGTTGCTTTCCTTGACAAGGAGAAAGCTGGTGAAGCAAAAATGGGACATCTGGAAAGGCAGAGCTAAGTCATGGGTGAGCCAGGCTTCCACACAAGCTGACATGGCAAGTCTTCCTTTCCTAAGGAGAAACCTGCAGATGGCTCCTTGTCACCCTTTCACTTACAGCCAACGGGGCATGAATGATGTAGGCTCTATGGAGTGACAGCTTAGTCCAGCCTCGCAGAAAATCTGCTTGTAGGGGTGTTATCTTTGGAAATGTAGCTGTAAGAATTATTCCTAACTAGTGCATTTATCCACCAAAGCCATTCTCATTCAACAGTCTTTAATAATTGTTCACCTTATTGGTCTCTCACAGTTGATGTTTGGGCCAGGTGTTTAAATGTAGGCTTAAGCATTGGTGATAGATCCAGAGAGAGATGCTGAACGACCAGGTGGAGCTGTTCTTTCTAGCTTATTGAATGTGCTTCAAGCCGAATGGACTGTAGCCACACTCACGTGATCTTCTATGGAGCCTGTCCCTGTGCCATTTTCAGAAACAGAGAACTGGACTAGATAGACCATTAATCAGACCTAGGAGGGCACATTTTATGTTCTTGAGTGCCTGGTGCTTTTTAAGAGGGCCAAGAGCATTCAAGCCATCATCAAAGGGCTGAAAGATGTGAGATGGGTCATAAAGGAAACCTACAGTCCTCTGGAGTAGGACCTGTGGGTCAGCTGGGATAGCCTGAGGTATCACAAATAGTACTGAATGTGTATATTTAGGCAACCTGAAAAGAGTTCTTGCAGTGGGATTGTAATTTGAGATAAAAGGCATGGTTCAATTCCCTGGAGGACAATAGGCAGGTCAAGTTCCAAAGGCTTTAAGGGTTCCCCAACTCCGGGTGTCAAGACAAGAGTCAAGTGTCCACCAAGCTAGTGTGAACACTAAAGCTCTGAAAGATAATTATGTTCCAACAGGTTTTGTGAAAATTAGTGTTATAACAGGGCTGAAGTAGCTCAGTTGGGAGAGCGTTAGACTGAAGATCTAAAGGTCCCTGGTTCAAACCCGGGCTTCAGCAGCCTTTTCCTGTAGGTTTTCTTATGCCCTGTGCTGGGCTCGCCAGTACAACAGAGACAAGGAGGTACTGAGGAGAGGCCAGCAAAGGGCCATGAAGATGATTAAGGGTTGGAAGCATCTCTTCTGTTGGGAAAGTCTGAGAGAGCTGTTCAGCCCAGAAAAGTATCAGGGGGTATGCTAACAGTATATATGAATACCTGAGGGGAGGGTGCAAAGAGGACACAGCTAGGTGCTTTTCAGTGGTCAGCAGTGACAATGGGCACAAAATACAGCACAGGAGGTCCCCTATGAACATCAGGAAATACTTTTTACTGTGCGAGTGATGAACACTGGCTCAAGTTGCTCAGAAGGGTTGTGGAGTCTTCGTCCGTGTGGGTATTCAAAAGCTTCTTGGACATGGTCTTGGGCAACTGGCTATAGGTGCCCTGCCTGAGCAGGGGGGGTTGGACCAGACGATCTCCAGACATCTCTTCCAACCTCAACCATTCTGAGTCTATGAAACAGGGGCACAGTTTACAATCCAAGGGCTTCAGCAAAAATAGTGATATAAAGGGTTGGTTTTTTTTGTTCCCTCAACCTTCAACTGCCTGTTCCTAGTCCTATGTCAGGGAATGGCCTCTAAAGAAGTAGTGATGTTGAACCACTGGTGTAAGGGACCATGCAGGAGATTAAAACTGTAATTTGAGAAAAGGAAAAATACCCTGTTGAAAAGAGTTAATTTTAGTATGAATCACAGCTGACCTTGAAGCAATTTCTCTCCCTAGAATTTGTTTTTTCCCAGGCTAAAGAGTTCTGGTATGTCTACTTGTTGCTCATACGGAAACAGCTCCAGACCTCCGATGAAGATTTCTACCCTTTTCTGAACATTTTCTACTCTTAAACTGGGTTTTATAAGATTATAATCTTCAATGAGCAGGCACCCCAAGGAGTTTTATAACTGAGTCACTGTGTTCTGCATTTTGTTCTCCATTCCTTTCTGACTAATTCCTGATCTGTGGAATCCTTCGGGCAAACAGCAGAGGCAAGACCTGAACTGTCAGTTGTGCAAAAACAAGAAGTGAGAAGTAGTGAACCTTTGACTATTGATTTCTCAAAGATCAACCCCAATACTCATCCAGGCTCTCCTCCATAACAAGGCAGAGACCTCTTCTTTCTCCCTTTCATTCTGGTGGTGCTCTTTAACCTCTGAATGTAACCCTATCAGATCCTGCAGCACTTCTGGGAGATGAATTCCCTGATCAGGATATGGATAATGATTGTGTGTGAGTCAATCACATCATGACCTGCTTAAGCCTTGAAGAGGTACCATGGGTCCTGCTGGGCAACCTCTGTGGCAACAGCCACCCCCCAGTAGCAGGTAGGGCCAGAACATGCCTTGCCCTCCCACATAACTCAGGAAATATAACGCTGCTTACCCATCACCGCCCTTTGCAGACCTGATGTACTCAGGCAGGATCCTCTGGCTCAAGGATGCACCAGCTAGAAAATGCCTTTCCTTCGACTCTTCACCCGCATTGTCTATGTCTGCATCTAAATTGGGAATGAGCTTCCTGGTCTCCAAACTGGGTGACAGTAGGTCAGAGCCTCCTGTATGATTCATATGCAGGATTAAATTATTTCAAATTCGGTATATGTCTGGGGCCTCATTTTGTTATGAAAACAGACCTCAGGCAATTGTGTATGTGCATCCCAGGCATTGCCCTCAGGTTTAAGAACAGTTTACACACTGTGGCTATGTTGAACTGCTCTGACCTCATTTACCGCGCTGAAGAAATGCAGCCTTGGGCCCTAAGGGCAGAAGCAAATCAGATACCAGACACACAGGTTGTGAGTCAGAGAGCAGTGGGATGGCACAGGCAGTCCTGCTAAATAATACTTTGACCTGGTGCTAGCCTCATGGTTTAACAAGTGTGCTGGAAATCTAAATAAGGACAGTGCTGGGGCTTGAGCACGGCCCAGTGCTCCCGCACACTGCTTAAATGTGCCAGCTCATGCTCTCCCAGGCAATGTCCAGACACTGTTCAGGGGATAGCAGGGGGCAGGAGCCATTCCCAAAGGAGGTTTGGACATAACAATATCTATTTCTGTTGGGGCAGAGAGTGGAAGATATTTTAGCACCATGACAGATGTGCCCTTAGTCCCACTAAGCAGGACAGACCAGTTGTATTTGCTTTTGGCAATATAACTCTCCCTGCCGAGGACCTGGTGTTTCCCACCACCCCTCTCCTTGGTGGGCCACCAGTACCTTTGTCTCAGGCAGTCTAAAAGGACCTGCCACAAAGAAGGTAAGTGTTTTGAGTGGAGTTTTATTATGGGTTGCTGAAGAGATAAACCACAGCCAGCTGAGGAAATCCCCTGCACTTAAAAAAGTCAAAAGGTGAGATTTTTAGGGCTGGAAGAGATTTGGGGGTGGCGGATATCATGTGCATTTGCCCAGTCCTTTCTCCTTCCTGGGTATCTGCTCATAGGCAGTGCTGGAGGATGCATGGTCTAAGCTGGCACTGTTGTTCACATGGAGGTGCTGGTGACTGCTGGGCTTGTTCACCCTTAACGTGGCTGCAGTCCAGCACAAAGAGGAAGCTGTAATCAAATTGCTTTGAAGCCTGATCCACAGCTGTAGCAAGGCAAAGGAAAGTCTCCCTCTGATATTAGCAATCAGGCACTCATGTTCATGTGGCAGGACATAAAGAAATCCCCAGAGACCATAGCGCAGTGATGCCAGAAGTGATGAGAGCAGCTTATTTGCCCGCTCCTTCTCCCAAGGACCTGGTCCCCTCCTGGCTGGAAGAGCTTTGACTCAAGCCTCAGTGCCAAAAGTTGCCAAGTTTCCCTGTGTTTGGCTCAAAGAAGGGTTAAAAGCGGCCCCGTGCTCCGTGGTGCTTGCTCACCGGGAGGCGGCGAGGGAAGGTGCAGGATGAATAACGGTGGTGGGCGGCAGGCAGCGGGGGCGGCTGCCCTGCCAGCACCTTCACCCAGCCCCCACACATACAGCTCCCACCTCTCACCACCGTTCACCTCCTTTCGGCACCAGGGCCCCCACATTGATCAATCAGCGCATGTCAGACCCTGATTATTGCCTCTTCCTGAGCCCCTGCACAGCGCTGCTGCAGCCTCCAGCTCTCCCCCACAAACGTTCACAGCTCTGCCAGTGCCCTTCAGCTCTGATTGTCTGCTTTTTCTAGTGATTTCTGTCTTTCTTTAAATCCCTTCAGTCCCAATTTGCTGCTGCTGCCCTGCTCCCCCATCCTTGCGAAAACTCTCTCCACTTTCCCCTCCCAAAGAGCGCTGGCGCGGATCGGTCTGCATGCACCCCCCCCGACCGCACAGCACCAGAGCTATACCTCACCGCTGCTGAGGTGCGGGAGGCTGCACTGAAAGATCAGCCAGCTAGGTAAATGGGAACTCTTCAGCAGAGGCTTAAACCCCTTTACTGCATAGACAAAAAAATAGAAAAAAAAAAGATAAACAGGAAAAAAAAACCTGCAAGGCGTGTGTGGTCACTGCAGGAGCATGACTGGGTCTGTTAGTACACCTGGAAAAGTTCCCACTGAAACTACTGAATGCAGGTCGCACCAGGGGTTACCGTATATGCAGTGCTCGCTTGCTTGTGTTTTATGGGGTCCGACAGAAGACCCCAGACCTCTGATTTGCAGTCACTGCGATTCACTGCTGCGCTGTCAATATGGCTGCCCTGATAAAAAAAAGATGATGGGGTGAGGTATACGTGGCCCCAGCATTACCTTCTCTGTTTTGCTGATTGGTTTTGTGATAGCTTGCATTCCCAAGGAGTGCTTCTGCTATTGCTTTCTTTTTATGTTCTTTTTATGTTCTTTTAGGACCTACTGTAATATAGGAGCTAATTGGACTGCGTGTCTGCTTCGTCCCTTGCTCTGCCAATGGCTAACCTGAGGTGAAGGCAACACTTTTATTCATGTCTCAGCTTCATCCATCAGAAAATTGGCCAAAGTACTCTAGAGTCACTTTGGAAAGCTCTCTGAGATCCGCCAGCACGAGCAAGGCGTGATGGAAATAGAGGCAGACAGCACAGGCAGCCATTAAAAGACATTGCCAGCCCTGAAGATTAATTTTCTAAATTACATGGCAGCTACAAGACGACGAAAAGAAAGGATTATTATTTGCATGCCATGGGAGCAATAATCCTGCGATTACTACTCCAGGCATAAAGACATTAAGGCTTGGTTTGTGCTGCACTGCAGTGCTGTTGGAGGTGTAGCAGCACCGTGCCATGAACAGACAGCTTGTGTGCGGTCGTAAAGGTAACACATGCTTTTGAGCAACTGTGTAGGGTCCAGACTGTGATGAAGACCACCTGTGCTTGCATTAAGGGATGCATCCTGCAGTTGTGGCAGAAGCGGGTGTGCAGAAGCTGCCATCCAGACCCCCTGAGCAGTTCTGCGTGTTTTCAGCCCTGCCCTTTCAGCCCAACTGAACCAGTGAGGTTGGCCTCTAACGTCTTTGCAACTGGAATCTGAATCATGCTCTGAGGCATCAACTCTCCCCGTCGGCTTTAGAAGGAGCCTGGGGTAACAAAGGTCTTTCCTGCATTAAATACCTAAAACTGAAATGTTCTGCCCCAAGGAGCTTCGGGCAGCAGTCCATGACCTTGGAGCCAACTCTTCACCATCCATAGCGGAGTCCAGCTGTTCCTACAAGCTTAGATGAACTGTCAGCTTTTCCAAAAACTAAGCTTAGAGCGGCAAACCCATCCCTGCCTGCCTTTCGCAGTGGGTGACGCTTGGATTTTGGAAGGCAATGGGTCCTAGTTTAGCTGGTGAACATGATGTTGTGCATGACTTAAACTGTGCTGGCCTTTTGATAGCAGATATGGAAAAATTAGGGTTAGGATTTCTTCTCTGTGTCTAAACAGTGTCCTAAAATGGGGTTTGATCATGCGCCACACCCAAAAAAGAAAAAAAAAAAAAAAAACAAAAAA
The DNA here is from genome assembly GCF_963921805.1 of Phalacrocorax carbo. Lineage (NCBI taxonomy): Eukaryota > Metazoa > Chordata > Aves > Suliformes > Phalacrocoracidae > Phalacrocorax > Phalacrocorax carbo. The sequence continues at coordinate 2,502,653 of NC_087514.1, read as the reverse complement.
ACCAACTGACACAAAACAACAAAAAATGACAAAAAAAAGACAAAAATTCCTCTTTCAGATGCAGCAACTGTCCAGGACCTGCTCTAAATGAACAATGAATGCTAAAACTGGAGAATAACAAAATACTTTTTGGATCCAGCTCAGTTCCTCAGAGGTGCTTTCTCAGTTCCAGCTGGGATAGAGTTAAATGCTGACTGGGGCTAAACCATGACAGGTACTAAAGTAAATAGTCAAAATACCTTTGAAGGGTCTTGGCTTTAGTATCTATGGCTGATTAATTAATTGCAATTTAGGTTGTTATTTGGGCTGTTAAGTATTTCGGCTGTTAACTTTTGGGGCAATGGGCTATCCTTTATTTTCTGTTTGAATAGCGAAGTCTAATTTTATTTGTGACTGCAGGGTGCTAGTGGAGGAAAAGGAAAGAACATGAAGCACTGCTCATTACAAGTGGAAGTAGGCTATTTAAATACGCAAACTGTGTTCAAAAAAGCCCAGAGAAAGAGGGCTGTGGAGCTCCTGCTGTCGCCTATGAGATATGGAGATTTCTTCATTTCCCTGCCCAGAGTGGGATTCAGTCTGGGGCAAGAGTAAATACTCTTCTGTCAGCCTTTGGGAGCACCCAGGAGGTGACAGACTGGGGAGAGTTTGGTAGTCCATGCAGAAGGGTGGGTGGATTTCAGTTTGGTTCCCAACAAGCATTTGCAGCACAGAAAACATCCTCGGCAAAGCTCTGCAAATTCAAGAAAGTATTTAATGCAAAAAGTACAAGAATCCAGTACAGGAGTGACTTTAATCAGTAGATAGGCTTTAAACTAAACTTACGTCATCTTTTTAAGCTACTTGACTTGTGCCACAGGGGTTGGAAGCTTCTCTTTTGCTTTGGTCTGTGGAAATTCAGATATGTCCCATAATCCCTCACTATAAGCAATTGGAAGCGTCTAGAAGAAAGCCTGCCTTACTGATTTTTTTCTTTATGGGGAAAAGAAGGGGGAACACTGCAAATCCCAGGCAAGCAGAGAACAAATAAAATTAAAAATTAACAGACAGCAGAAACAAATGCAAAAACATCTTCCTAATGAGTAATTTCACTGGCCGTGGTCAGAAGATGCTGGAGAGGTCTCAACCCCCAAGGATTTTGGTGGAGTCAATTCCAGGCTCCCATTTCTTTCACCCTGACATGGGGAAACTCCTCGAGTCATTTTGAGTCAGTGTCTCTGCCTCCGATATTTTCATGCCAGCCTGGTTACGTGGGTGATTCTCTGCTCTAGTTTTCAAGCAGAAGTTCTCACAAATTGACAGAGGAGGCTTTGGCACCTCCGCAGGAGAAGCGAGAGAGAGGGAGAGAGGAAGAGAAATGAAATGGGCTTTTGAAAACCATAAAATTAACATAGAAAACGGCATCAGCTTTTCTTTACTCAGACCAAGTGAGAGGCAGTACAGTTGCCTGCTGATTTTAAAGCCACCCCATTAAGGATCCTGATGGGTGGCCACAGATGTGCTGGATTGCCTGTTGCTTGAGGGAAGCTAGTTTTGCAGCTACAGCGCCAACCTAAAAGCTTGCAAAAGCAGAGTTCAGACTTTACCTTGGCTACAGATTTGCTATACAAGCTCTCTAGTGTTGGAGTCAATAAGACAAGAAAAAAAAAAAGGCATATGTAAATAAAACCAGGACTAGAAGGCTTGCAAAGCCACTGAAGATGTGGGGGTTTTTCAGCCCAAGGATTTTTAGCCCTTAAGGTCTCAGACCATCACCTCTAGCTTTAAGCATTTAACTGAAGTTTCTGCATTAAGAGCTCCTTTTTTTCCCCAGACTCTCATTATAACCAGTAGAGGTAAAAATCAGCTCCTCTGCAATTTCAGTTCTTCCCTGGGGAAAGACCTGTTAGCTCAGGGTTTGGAGAGGCAGTCGGCTTTCCCCACTAAATAGATTAGCACTTCTCAGCTGCTTGGTATTTCTGGAGCAGATGTGAGGTACCTGCACACAACCTTAGCCCTACCATACGCTCAGCAACACCGATAACCTTGTATTTGTTACAGACTGCCATTCATAGGCACACAGCTCTTGCAGCTCAGCTCATGTGTCTGAGCACTTGGCTTGTAAAGTTTGCATAAGTGTACCTACACCACCCTTAGAGTAGAATCTTGGCATCTAGGAAATAGAAACCCTGAGCCTCTGATAATTCTCTGGAACTGAAATCACTCTAGTAGATGAGCTTCTCAAGCCAGGCTTTCAGCTCTTTTCGTCCTGGCCTGTAACAGGACAGAGCATTTGCTTCTAGCTCAAGACCAACTCCTTATCAAATTCATGGATGGTATGTGGTCACCCAAGAAGCTGAGGGAGCTTTTATTTCCTCAAGTCTTCTCAGCTGTGGTTGGCTGAGAAGTGGCAGTATAGAAAATCTTTTTCCTGCCAGCCTCGTAAAGGTTCCTGCGTTGGTGAGCGACAGGGGAAACACAGTGACACAGCACAGCAGCAGCCTGGAGCTGCATGCTAGGACCTTCCCAAAGATTTATTTTTCCAGGGGAGCAGGACACGACATCAGGAGACCATACCTCTATAAACATGATTTACCAGCTTGTGCGTGCACTGATAAGGAATCCAATCGACACATGTAGGAATCAGGTGTCGGCATCCCTGGCATGACCTATGAGAGCCTCAGCTATGAGTGGTGGGAAGTGATCCATGACTTCCTCAGGTGGGTCAAATGTGTCCTCTTGGAAGAGATCAAACATAAACAAGGCAAAAGAAAAAAAAATAAAGAGACAGGAGTTGTCAGGAGAAGGAGGCAAAACACTGCACCCATTTCAACACCTGCATATATGTCTGTAGCCATCTGCAGCGTTAATCCTCCAGCAGTGCTGGGGGATTTGTCCCTTTCCAGAGCTGGCGGCTGTCTAGATAAATAGTTAAAAGATGGTCTTACACTCTGTAGCCAAGTCAAGCAGTGTTTGCAAATGTGGAAGAGAGATTTCCTGGAGAATATGCAATAGATTCATTAATCTCAATGATCTGAACTTTCTGGATGATCTGTTCTCCTCTATACCACCTTGGTAAGGATGCTAATACACCTCTTCGAGCCCTCCTTGCCTCCCCCGCCTCCCATCTTACATACTCCCAGATAAGGTTCGGTCCAGATAGTCCCTCTCAAAATGAGGCCATGGTATTTCACAGGATCCCCCGTCCTCCTCTCACCTCCTCCGGTGAGAGCTTACTTTCCCCTCCAGGTGAACTTTTCCCTTGCTGCTGTTCAGGCTGGCTCCCTCTCGCAGGTGGGTGTACTCAGCCTGGAGCTGGCAGGCCAGCCGAGCTGAGGGGGCGGACAGCACAGACAGTGAGCAAGTCAGTGCTCTGCAAATGTGTTACTAGTTATTCCTATTCCTTGCTGGAAGGTTTCTGCTGTCACGCCCAGGGACCCTGCCATGCCCACCTGCCCCGTGGCAGCCTCTTCTGCCAGCCCATTTTATTGTTGTAGGGAGCAGGAGAACAGCAGTTGTGAAGGGATGGAGGACAGTCCAATGTGGAGTTGAAGAAAAGCTGAAAAATGAGATTACTGATCTTTTTCCCTCTCTGCCATGTCTTTTCATGGAAATGTTGCTTTTAATGAAACTTTCCACAGGCTAGTCTGAGAGCAGACCAACCGCACACACACGCAGCCTGTCCAGTGAGCGTGCATACAACTGGGATTCGAGTGAATGTGGGTCTCTGTGAATACAGGAAGGGAAGATAGAGGGTTTTAAAGCAATTCAACTTGCTGGAGATTGGTTCGGGGGCACCTCTATCTTGCCCATTCTTCCATGTGATGGCCACTTCTCTTGCCAATATGAGCAAGGGCACCAGAAGTACCCGCAACCAGTAACAGACCCCATCAACCAGCGAATAACAAAATGATCACAAAACAGTTTTAACTGTTTTAGACAAAATCTTTGTGGACAGATGCATCAGAGTTTTAATAACACCATAGCACCAAGAAAACTGGCAGCTGAAGATGTCTCAGAACCTCTAGTTTTGGCAGCTGGGATAACCAAAGGAAAGGTTGTTCCATAGCTCCCTATATCAGAGGTTTTCTCAAATCACCCTCTGCTGATTGACCCAGGGTTTGATGGACCTGTGGCCATCCACTCCAATCCTGTGGAGTCAAAGTTGTCTCTTTCAATGTTCTGTTATCAGCTGAGGAGCTGGAACGGCTGAAGAACAAAACTGCAAAGAGAGCTTGTTCCCTAGTGAATAATGTGACCAAGTGGTGTTTCTCACTTTACCCTCCCTAGAAATAACTAGCTGGAGGTGAAGGGCAAGGTCAGACCTATCTCCTTCCCTGTTCCACTTGCTCATGGGATATGACTCCTTCCTGACAGTTGGTTTTAGCCAGAATATACCTATTCTGTAGGGATGGAAATCCCTTGATGTAACCCACACTTCGATGCCATATCACTGTCTATCAGGGTCATGGGCTGATGACAGTGAGAGACAGGCATGATAGTGTCTTCTACGTAAGACCAAATATTTATACACAGTAACATCCCACAATGATCCTACCTTCCCACATACCTATGCCTGCTGTTGGTCTCCAGATCCTTCATCTTTGTCAAGGAGGGCTGATGACATGGCAGTCTTCACATGACATTAGTTTATGGAAGCTGCTACTGCTGGATGCTTAAAGGTAAGCAAGCCGTGTCCAATGAGAGTTTTGGGCTACAATTTCAAAAGCAAAGAGGAATATAACTCCAAAAGTAGTCTAAAACCTAGGTCTTTCCCTGGGTTTTGTGGCTTATACAAGATCTCAGCTTTTCTTTAAAAACAATTTAAAAATTACTCAGGGAAAGAGAATGGATAAGAGGTTTTGATTCATCGTGCCTTCTTCATCCACTTTGTTATGTCTAAAGAAACCTGAGTATCCTCGGTGTGATCAGACACTGTGGCAACAGAGACGGTTGTGCAGCAAAATGAAAATTAGGAATGGGAAAGTGTTTCCCAGCTGCTTGTGGTAAAAAACCATTCCTAGAAGACCCACTACAAGACTTTTCTGGCAGCTGTTGCCCTTGCTAAAGGACAGGAAAGAGCTCGATGAGAGCTCCTGTATACTGACTGGTAGAAACCTTTGAATTTACAGCTAGCACACACCCTTAACCGGTTTAAACCCATTCCTTACAATGCTGCCTTCTAGTTCAACCACGTATTCTTCATCCCGGCGGTTTATCTCCTCCAGATACACGCAGACAACACTCAGCCTCTCCTAGACTTTGCCATGATAGGCAAAATGTTCCAAGTTTTTATCATCTCCATTTATGTGATAGACTTTCCCTTTCCAGATGAATCCCAAAGTCTTTCTTGGCCATTTAAAATGGTCTGTATCAAAGGTGCCACGGGCTTCTGTAGCCTCTTACATCATCTCCAGTCCATCATCCTCTTTTCCACACTGTTTCTTTATTATTTACCTCATTTTCCACTGTTCTTCTGAGATAAGCTGTCCTTTCTTACTGCTCCCCCCTCCCCATTTCCGATCAAGTTTGAGGTAAATTCACCTGAAAGTCATAGGAGTTCCTAACAAACAACTTCCTGAGCACAGCTCAGTGACGCTGATGCCAGCATTATGAAGGCTGTGTTTTCCTGGATAGCATGACTGTTCGTAGTTCTTGCAAATAAAAGGAATTAGAGAAAAAGAGGACTTGAGAGGTGTGTGAGTAATACAGCATCATCCGTGGGGACATGTGCTGGGATAACACACAAAAACAAGCTGAGAACACAGAGTACTTTCACCTGCAAGTTAACTCTCACCGCACTTGGGGGAAGGTAAGGGAAGGCAGATGTCCCTGTTACAGCTAGGGAAACTGAGACATAGTAGTGCAGTTTGCACAGATCATTCAGTTGGTTTGATGGAGAGACTAAGCTAAGGCTATTGATGCTTTGTTTTGGGTTGCAGCTGTCTGAATTATGAAATAAAGCTTAATTTAATTGCATAATAGGAAGACAAGACTATGAACTCCATCAATTGCTTGGTAAAAGGACCCAGAGCAATTGGGTGTTCCAGTTCCTGTCCATGATGTCCCCAACCTGGCTCTTCCTCACCTTGCTACTCTTGCCCTCATTAAGAGCCAACATCCCAGCAAAGCCTCTTGCCTTTCTTGTAGCCAAATATGACCTAGTATTGGCTCTAGCTCTTCTGTGGGGCTGCCCTTGACTCTGCTCCAGGCCCACCTGACCAAGGCTGAACAGCAAGAGCACCCTGCTACCCAAGGGCACTGTCACAGCAAAGTGATCTCCATTTGCACCGAGCTGGCATCCCTTCCACCTGCTGCCTTTCCCACCTCCAAAGAAGGCTGCAGCACAGCGAGGGGAACAAGCATGCCACAGAAGAGAAACGATCTCTGCCAAGCACTGCAGAAATGGGACACAGATGGTGTCTTAAATGAGAACGGAAGTTTATTTGGGGGCTCTGCGCGTGACGTAGCATTGCAGATCCTGCAACAGATGACAGACACTAGGATTTTAGAACGGGTGAAAAGATAATTTTGAAGCAGTGTCTGTCCACAGAGCTATTAGCTTGTCTGAAAAAAAAGAAAGAGATAAAAAGTTGAACTCAATAAATTGTTCTGTAAGGATAGGAATGTATAAGCCTGCTTTTATTTACATGTAGGTCTGGTCCTTCTGATACCCTAATCTTAATCACAGCTGTTTGTTGGCTCGTTGGTCAGTCCGTATGGCTGTGCTGATTGGCCAGGTGGCCGCTGCTGATGGAAATACATGAGGATGACATTAACCTTGCTTCTCCCTGCTCTAGACACAAACCTGTGCTTTTCTCCTCTACACAAGGAATGATTGGAAGAGACCTCTGGAGGTCATCTGGTCCAACCCTCTGCTCTAGAAGGGCCACCTAGAGCCACTTGCCCAGGACCACATCCAGGCAGCTTTTGAATAGCTCTAAGAATGGACACTCCACAACCTCTCAAGGGCAACCAGTCCCAGGTTTCTCATCCTCTCATCATATGAAAGATGTTCCAGTCCCTTAATCATCTTCATGGCCCTTTGCTGGCCTCTCTCCAGTAGCTCCATGTCTCTGTTGCACTGGCGAGCCCAGCACTGGGCATAAGAAAACCTACAGGAAAAGGCTGCTGAAGCCCGGGTTTGAACCAGGGACCTTTAGATCTTCAGTCTAACGCTCTCCCAACTGAGCTACTTCAGCCCTGTTATAACACTAATTTTCACAAAACCTGTTGGAACATAATTATCTTTCAGCCTTTTCAGACAAGGTTAGTTGACATTAGTCAAAGAAGTTGTTTCAGGAAACAGGACACAGACAGGTGGCGTCAAAAGCAATGGTCCAATCATCTGGCCCAGCACAGGCTCCTCACCAATGTACACCACCTCTGTGTATATGTGTGACTTTAATAATATCATGACCCTGGATGATGTGGAGGGTGGAGCAGAGAAGCAAAATAAATGTTCCTGAAGAGCTGAGAGAGGAGTACAGTTACCCTGAGATTAGAAGATTGTTGTGGGATCCATCATAAGTGTTTACTTGTATGTAAAGCTTTGCTTTGAAGGGTAACTAATGTCTGCAGTGTGGACCTGCTCCAGGTTTATTTTTTCTTTAAAGACTCTATTTTGAAGCATCCATGCCTCTGATTCTGTGAAAGAGCACTGTTTTGCCCTTCTCTTAAGAGCTGTGAGTTATTTAGCATTACCAGCACTGCTGATGATTACCAAATTCCTAGAAGGCCAGATGGGGACATCACTAAGGTAGCTAACGAAGACCACAAGAGAAGACCTGCTGAGCCTGGCAGGATTTGTTGCTGCAAACCCCAGCAGTTTGGAAAAGGTTCCTGGGGTGGGATTAATCTCACCTGATTTAAAGACTAACAAGGCAAATCTCTAATCACTAGACAGAGCCCACAGAAATCAGGAACACTGGTGCTGAGTTCCCAAATTGAATCTCCCTTCAAAACCCAACCAAACCAAACCAAAAACTTTGAACGCCAGCTCTGGGGGGGTTCTGTATGACACCTCAGACGTTATCAGCATGTGAGTCCGGCAAATTCAACATCCCCTTTCTAGCAGAAATTCATATATGCATCAAGAACTGCATTGGTGTGAGTTACAGCTCAGCTCCCTGCAGCCATGCCAGAAATGACACGACCCAGTGACAATGAAAAAAGTTATTTCCACTGCTGAGTTCAGCCGAAGCATTGGCTTTCCATAGAAATTACCTTCATGCATGCCCTGCTTGCTACACTGTGTGGTATGAGTGTCACTGGGAATGCGGTGGTGCCACCACATGAGCTTTTGTTTTTTGTTGCCCACCAGCTGCTAGAAAGCCATAGCCTGCATGAGTTGTCCTCCAGGATATTGCATGGCTCAGGGACCCGGGATCAGCTTGGCAGCTTCTGTGCAGTTTTAACGAAGCCATAACACTCTTTTGCCCAGAGAAACCAGGTTATAGAGTCACTCCAGGGGGTTTTCCAGAATCTGCGTTATGCCAATTGCAAAGACAGGCTGGACCCTAACAAAAGCTTTTCTCCAAATTAAATCAGAACTGACAGCCCACGTCACTTCTGGGTCTGCAAAAATTCCTTTCATCTTTCAACGCTTCCAAAGCTTTTGGGGTGTGTGTGGGTGGGGGGGTTATGCATTGGGATTAAGGTCTATCTGGCATGAAGGAGTCAGAGCAGAGGAAAACCTTCTCAAGGCCAGTGGTGCCACCTAACGGGAAAATTCCCAGGGAATCAATTTCTCGGAAGTTGAGTCCTTAATTGGAGTGTTGCTAGGTGACGTAGAGATGGAAATCAGTAGCTCTGATGTAAGTCTCTCTTTCCTGCTCCTTTACGACCATCCCTCCGTCAGTCTATTCCCTTTTCCCCAGCATCTGAGCCACCAACGAGACCTCCCGGGGAAAATTAATTCTGCTTCCTGCTTAAAACCACTCTCAGCAATCCCTGAAGCTACTGAAGCATTTTTGACCTTTGTGATGCTCAGAGTCTGTCCAGAGAGGAAATTACCTCAGATTTTTGGGTTATGAAGAGCCAAGCACAAAACAAGAGGGAATGAGGATCTGCCAGGGAGGGACCAGGACTCTGTGGGATTTCTCCTTAGTCACATAGTTTGCAAATGAGAGGTGAGACAGGCTCTCTGCATTGCATCCTCCACACAGTATTGCAGCCCAGCGGCATCTGGAATCAGATGGTGGCTCTGCAAAAGAAGAGATAATGTCTCAAAAGCAGCACCTGTTAAAAGTTTCCACATGGCAACCCCCTGCAGCTCTTTCATATCATAATCATGAGAGTGGGCAGGAATAAGCAGCAAAGCCTGTCCCAATCTCAAAGGATTATTTTATCCCTGATTTTGTTGTCTTCCCTGCACCTACACCTATTTCCTCATGACAGTCTAGCTCACGACAGCACCCCTGCTGCCATCAGTTTGCAAGAGTGTGTTACAGTGGTTAGAACAGGGTCTTGGTCTTTCTCAGATCTCATCTCAGCTCTGCCATCAATGAATCATATGTTTTAAGCTGTCTCAGTCAGGCTCGCTTTCTCTCAGATTCCCTGAAGTTGAAAAGGTATTTCCAAGATTCTTTCCCATTTCTTCCTGGGATGAAAAAGTTTGTGAGGGTTGGCAGTTTTTATAGGAATCCAAAAACACAGAAGAATGTGATGTTTAAGCATTTTTTTCTGCTGGTCCTTGGGAGGCGTGCAAGTGAAGGTATGGGAGGATCTAGTCCCACTTTCAGTACCTCACTAAATTGAAATGCCACCATTACAGGCAAAATGGAAGCTCACAAAACCCCTGTGAAAATTCATGGCTGAAGAAAGGATTAACATTTAGGGCAAAGGGGAGAAACCTGCAATTAAGCAGGCTCGAATCATTAATTCTAGCAAGGAGCTAAGCTCTGCTGGTAATGATGACTCTGCAGCTGCAGCTGGTGCTGCTCGAAGCCTTGAGCACTGCCTGGCAGAGGTAGCCGGGCATCGGTAATTATTCTCAGAGCTCAGGCAATTTCCAGTGACTTTTCTGTTCTTTGAACCCAAGAGTTCCAGCAACCAGAAACGGTTCATTTATATGAGTGTTGTGGCTGGGAAGTCTGTGGGTCCAAGGCGTGATGCTCAGGGCTTTGGAGAAGCACCCTGAGGAGTAGGGCAACAAAGGGCTGAGCCCCACCATGCCATGGAAGAGTGATCATGAGGTGTGTGAGGTTCATGGGACTGTAGCTTCAGCTCTTACTTTAGCTTGCTGGGCTCTCTCTTTTTTTTTAATGGTTCACTGTGTAGCGAATCAAGGAGTATTCAAGCCCCTAAAAACAAATCACCTGAGGCATATTGACCTCAGGCATGGGTGTGAGGGTGTGGGATGGGTATCCCAGAAGGACTAGAAAGGACAAGATCAAGGCTCTCATCTGTCACGTGGATAGCCTGCAGTCAGGATTTAACTCAGTAAGTACTTTCCTCTGGCTCTTTCCTCCATTCTGGGAGCTGTGTGGTGCTGGGGAAGGTGAACTGAGCACCTTCTATCTACACCCTGTGCACAGACATTACTGTACCAGCTAGTTTGGGAGGAAAGGGTAGATACATGGTGCTGTGATTGGACCTCATGAGCCAAGACAAGTGCAGCCTGGAGAGCTCTGGTTTTTTTTTATCAGATGTTAGGAATCATTAGCTGGAGTTTGGAAAAGGGGCAACATGTGCTTTTGTATCTGCCAAAAATGTTGGTTGTTTAACCCTGTCTCTCCAAAAACTCCCACCACAACAAATAGTAACCGTGTCTAAAGTTAAGTTCCTCCGAGCACCTCTGCCATGGGAAAGGAGTCTGTGTCAGGGGAGACCATTCGTAAGCCAGCATTGCCTTTGCAATAGTGCCCAGATGCTGATCCCCTGCACCCTCACTGCCATTTCAGGCAGGATGATATTAGTTGATGTCACCTGCTTCTGCTGCAATCACAACATTAGTCACTCGCAGCAGGGTGATTGCAGTCTCTGCCTCCTCTTCCCTCAACCTGAAGCTCCTCAGCCCGCTCCCCATCCCTGGGGAGATCCTGCTGACGTTCCTGTGTCTTGCTTAGACTTGTATGTTTTGAGGTCCTTTGGCTCACAGCCTAGCCCTCGGTTCACCCTTTCCGCTCTGCTCCCATCCAGAGGTCATGCAAACCAAACTGGTGCCTGTTTACCATCTCAGAGCTGCATTGCTTAACTCCTCTGCCCTTCCTGAACTGAATCTGCACATAGGGAAGGGGCTGTTTCGAAGTAAAAGTTTTAGCATAACAACTCTTTCACCCTTTCTAGGTGCAGACTTCTGGGAGGGGTACTCCTGCCCCTGTAATAGAAATCTGTGATGTTCCAGATGCTTAAACTCAGTAAATATGTTTTATGGAGCTAGTTCGTTATTTGCTGTGTTTTTCCCAGAGGTGCTGAGCAGCAGATCAGTAAAATTAGTAAAAGGAAAATAAAAATCCATTGGTTTCCCTCTGCCTCAGTTCCCCCATCAGTAAAAGGACTCTCTGTTCTAGCAGGTGAGAGCTCTCAAAAATTCGAGGCTGGAAAGTGCTCAGATCTGACAAGCACTGTCAGTCCTAAAATGCTAATGTCTCTTTCTAAACACTCCATCCCAGCTCCCTTTACCTCAAGCCTAAGTGCAGTCTGCCCTGACTTCCACTCACAGGAAAAACTTTGGACAATGAAAGAACAAAAATAAAAGAACTGCTGGCCAGACACTTGAAGTAGTTGAGCTGAGATGGTCAGTAAGACCAGTTCCTCTAATGGCTCATATAATGGTGCACAGCCCGCTCAGACCCCTGGAGGAAACACCCTGGGGTGAGTGACTGACCACACAACAAAGCAAGAGAGAACAGGCATTGGGAAAACCCAGGCCAGGAGCAGCCTCTCCCCAAACGACAGACCCCCAGGGGTTTCTCTAGTGGAGCACCAGCTGGGAAGCTGGCATAGAAAACAGGCTGGAAAACTTTTCAGTTCTCTTGGCCTATTATGTCATATATTGTACCATGAAGTGCAATTGTTTAACTAGACTTAAATCACTCTAAACTACATAAATTACCTCCAATAATCCCCCTTCTCTCCAAAAGCTGACACTTTCCTATTCCAAAGCATAGCAATCTTGCTATCTTCCATATAATTGTATAAGTGGCTCATCACTGCCTCTTAAATAAATAAGTTATGTTCCACAGTACACACCTAGTCATATATAATTTTCTGTATCTTCAATTGTTTTAAATAGAAAGGCAGCTGGAAATTATTGGAGGGTATATATCTGTGCTTAAATGTAAGGAGTTTGGGACCAAAAAATAAGAACAATTCCCAAATCTAAATGTTAAATGACTTAACTTTTAATCACAGTCCCCAAAACCAGAAAGAACAAGGTATATGTTGCTTGGTTATGCTACTGCTTGGTAAAACAGCTCCAGCTTCATGAGCAGCCCTTGTGCAGGGTTTGTTTCAAAGGGCACATGGAGAGGCCCCTCATCCAAAGCACTGACAAGAGCTACATGCTGTGTGTGGAGTGAGGGTGGATCTGGGAATCTAGGCAATGGACACTTCCAAGTTCTGACACCTTCTGGCTATACTTGGCTTCCCTCAGCCCAGAAGGAAAGTCAGAGACACCACAAAGTTTACCTAAGTTTATACCAGGGTCTCGCAAAGACCAAGGACCAGAGCAAGCATGTAGGGATGGGGAAGAGGACTGGAGCATCTTTAACTCCCTCCACAGCAACCTCCTGCAGTTGAAGGCCATCAGTTCACTCGTCTGCTTCACCCTTTGCAAGAATCCCTCCTCTCCTTAGTGTTTGGCTGTTTCAACAGTGGGATTCAAAGCTTTACCTCATCCTAAGTCTGGATGCATGATTCCGCTTCATTCTTTGTCCATACAAAACAGGGAATCTCTATGACAAGGAGCAAAAACCAGACATGTAAAATGAAAGGGACTATGGCATGTGTCAATGAGATAATGTGATCTGGAGGGTGGGAGGTTCTGCATCCTCATGGGTATCACAACGCTGACCCAGTCCTGAAGGCTAAACACATGTACTACCATCTATCAGCACTTGAGAGTGCTTCTTCTAACCTTGGGGACTTCTCCAGATATCCACTCCTTTCACGGATTAGGTGTATGCTGCATCTTTTCAGGGTTCCTCCTCCAAAATTTCACTGCTGTACATGGCTGAGCCTCAGCTGCTAATTTTTGCAGTTCCTGCAAGTGCACAATAAGCCTTCTTGGACAGACAGACATTTCCTGACAAGAATTGAGGCTGTACATGCCAACTACAAGTATTTCATAGGGTATGTTGGGAAAGAGCAAACGTGAGCTTCAGATCTGTTTGGAAGTCAGGTAACTAACACCAGGCTGTTGGGAGGTCTTCACTTAGGATCTAGGACTGAAAATCTCTCCTGGACGAAGGTGGCTAAGCCTGCCTAGTCTCACAAAACTTTGCTGCTTGAGACATACATGAAGTAAATTAGCTATTGTACTTGGTGGTTAGAGAGGAGATGGAGGTTCAAGTCCCCAGTCTGAGAAGATCAGATCCTTCAGAACCAAGACTCATGCTCTGCTCACTAGGCTGAAGGTATCCTGGAGAACTTCAGCTTGGCCAGCTGAAGCTGGTTCACCACTATTAAACACTCATTCATCACATCAAGCTTTAAACTCCAGCTCTCTGTGTAGAGATTTATCTTGATGCCAGACCAGAGGTGACCAGAGAACAGGTTTGAGGCCAAAGCTATTTCATGAGCTTTCCAAGTGCAGCTGCCATGGTGGGACTCTTACTTCATGGACAGCTATGGGCTGGCAACAAAGCCATTTCTGGGTTTGTTGCCATTTCTGGGTTTCCTGGCAATTCATATCCACATCACAATTTAGTCCATGGCTTCAACAAGAAGGATACCAGTCTAGTGCAGGATATCATCTACCCTTGCCTAGGAGTTTCCATGAAGTTGTTTCTGATAAGTGAGTTAGTTTTTTGGGCAAGGTTTTGAGGCTTGACAGCTGTGAGTGATACTGCTCTTGGGCTGTTGAGTGTCAGAGCCTTTCTCTTGTAGCTGTGTGCAATGAGAGGCCGGGGCTGGAGGGTATTCCCAGGGAATATGGACAGGATCAAGCCCTGCAGAAAACATAAGCCTGGCAGAGCAAAGACCCTTAGCGAATCCATCTCCCAGTTGTCATTTTGACATGTGAAATATGGGAATAATTGACTTTCTCTTTCACTAGGATGTTAGAAGGGCACTGCTTTAAAGCTAGGGAGGTCCACAAGCAGTAAACAAGATAATGGCACTAATAACCCAGCCCCGAGCCATGCAATTGATTCACCATGGCTAATGCATCCAGCGTGAAATGGACCTGAGTAACAACTGAGTTTGATGAGAAGATTGACAGGTTGGAGGGAGAGAAGCATTGACCCAAAGGGACTCATGGTAGCTTATCTGGGTCCTATGTGGCAGGACTGACATTGGCTATGGTGTCTGGGATCAAACATCCATCCAAGACCTGGAGGCAAAGAAGCCTTTTCCTTCCTTTTCCCCCATATTTCTCAAGTTGACATGTTGCTACACTTTAATGCCAATAAACCTTCTGGACAGGCTGGATGCTAGGATGTGAAATAAGAGTATCCTGTGCATAGCTGGTCCCTGCTCAAAATAAGTCTTTCCTTCCCCTTCTCCATTTTATAGCTTCTCCTGTAGACACCAAACTTTCAATCTTCCTCAGGAAAGGAAAAAATAATTTTCTAACCACAAAATGACTGCACTCTGGCTTTCAAAACCATCATCCCCCAGGTGGGAAAAGACAGCAAGAAAAACCTGTAAACAGAAAATAGCAGAGCAACTCCCACTCACCGAAGCTGCTGCCTCTCCCTCCGAAGGCAGCACACAGATGAGTCACAGAGAAAAGCATCCCTCTCCCCGCAGGGCCGGGGCTCTGCCTTGCCCACCTGCCTTCCCCCGCCAAGGAGGTGGGTAGTGCAGTCCCCCAGGCACTGCCTGTGAGTCAGGAGACCCCAAGGAGTCAGAAATGTCCCTGAGGAGTGAGGTAAAGTCACCTGCCAGCTTCTGCTCATCTGACATTCAAAGGGTATTTTATGCCAGCAGGATACAGCAGTTTTAGAGGAGTGAAACATAGGGGAGAAGCCCCCATAAGTCTCCCAGTGGGTCTGGGAAGCCTGTGACATTGAATCATCTTGGGCATGCTGAAAATCTGAGCCACCTGAGGTTTGTAGGAGGGAGGTCAGACCTCCTGACACATCGACAGCTTTTCCCTATACAGAAATTATTTCAGGATCAGCGCTCAACCCAAAAGCAGTGTGAGGGGGAGATTTCAGGGCTTCAGCTACTGACCAGCATCTCTGAGAACTATTACACGAATAAGCATAACTAAATCTGTGAATAATTTTTGTCCTTCAACGTTGCTCCCTGGCTTATTTTATGCCTACTTTAATGCCTTTGGCTCTGACTGAGAGCTGTCCCCTTTGAAATGCCCAAAAGGTGGTTTTGTATCTCATGGAAATTCAGAGCCTCACCCTATCCCTAAAAAAAAAAAAAGAAAATGCTTGAACTGAGGGTTCCTACATCCAGAAAGAGGAGTCTAAATAGAAAGCTATGAAGCAAAGGCTTTGTTACATAATATTGGGGAAAAAAGAAAAAAGCTTGGCCTTCAGTCTGAATTTGCAAATTCTTTCAGGACCAAACCCTATATTTCTGTTTGCAAGGCATTTTGCCCTAGATTGAAGAGTGAACTTCAGTTATAACCCCAATAAATGTCCTCCTGATTGCTAACAGGATGGGACAGAGGGAAGAAATACCACCACCCAAAACTCACACTATCTGCAAAGCTGTCTGTTTAATACGTTTTACAGTTATTCCAAACATGTAACTACTGGGCATCCAGCAACAGCCAGAGGGTACCAAAATAAAAAGGAAAAAAGATGCTGTTGAAAAGTTTTGAAAACAGGCAAACTGTATGTTTGCTGAGTCTTCCCCCATCTGCTCCTCTCTGTAGCAGTAACTGTATTTGCTGCTGTACTTCTCTCTGTTCTCACAGTCTTAAGTAACAGGCCCCATCTAACTGCAGAGTTTTGCCTGCAAATATACACTCTGATTGTTTTTATCCAGCCTATTTTTTTTAACATCTCTCCAGCAAGTAGAAAGCCCCTAATTTTCCCACCAACATAATGCAAGCAAAAGTGAGCGGCAGGGGGTGGCTGTTGTGCCCATTAGGACGCTAAAAGCCAGAAAACTTGTCAAGTCACGTGGACAACAACAGCCAGCATCTCCCTTGGATGGCGAAGCTGAAGTGTGAAACCCACAAACCCTGAACAACTCTGTGATTTCAGTGCACATTCTCATGAGGATGTTGTTTCTGCGGCTCTTGGTATGGCCCACCATGCTTAGGGAGGATGCTGTGGACTCCGTGGAGCGTTCACCATTCCTTCTGGGTGTTGTGGGCAGTGCAAGTCCACTCTCTCCCTTCAGTTGTCTTCCAGCAACACAAAAATAACAATCTCCTGCTGACTCAGCCTGGGAGAAAGGGACTGGGGTTTCATCTGAGAGCTTTTTCCTCCCTAAGATGGAAGGATGCAGGCTGCTAACTAATGACACATAGAGATTAAAAAAACAACCCTTCTGTTGCTTAAGTGGCTGAGTTTGAAAAATGCCAGCCAAGTATTGTATGTAGAGAGGGGTATAGATGCACATGCTTAGAGGCAGATATATATTTCTAAAATAAAAATTACTCTTTTCACAGAACAGCACAAATATCTGTAAATCTGTGGACAGATTTGCAGATAGATGATATTTTCCCAGTAGCGGGGGGAGTCTCTTTTGTTGGCAGAATGCTGTCATGCAGGACATGCCAGCGTGTCTCCATATCGCAGTCACACTGACAATGTGAAAACTAATTGGAATAATACCCACACGCAGCTGCTGGGCTTCCCCCAGGAGAAGATGCAGCCCACGCATGGTGTAGGTGGGTGCATGCAATGTAGGTCATGGCACACTGCTTTGCTTTGCGAGGGCAACCTTCCTGGTGGGTGACTGACAAGTGTTTCCCTCTGTGTCTTCAGCAAAGTCTAGCAGACACTGTTAGCTCTCGGGTTGTCTAATTATACCCAGTGTTTTAGGACAAGAAACAAGAGATGAATCTGTAAAACTCAGAGCTGGGCAAGAAATTGGAGCAAGGATTCCTTCCAGTTCTCACCTAAATGGTTTCTTCAGCTCATTCTAGGGCAAGAACATTGCAGGGTCAGGATATGTATGATTCTCAGAATGCCAACAGCCTGAATCATGATGGAGGTCTTTTCCATAGGTAAATGCTTTCACTGGTGTATTCCAAAAGGCATTAATGCAACAGAAAACCTACAGATGGATTTTATTTATAGCTCTATGGTGAAATAGAGCACTTGCAGAAGATGTCCAGGTCGGGAGACATGTGCTGCTAAGTGCATCTGGGGCAGTACAACACGGTAGGCTCACCCTCCCAGGTTGTGTGTGCATTAGCTGGCCTCTGGGACAGAGCTCTGCAAGATATTTTAGCCCTCCTAAAGCAGTAACTAGCCATAGGATGACTGTATCCTTGACCGAGCTAAGTCAGGTGCATTCCTCTTAACTAATTCTGGACTATACCTTCGCATCTCCCCAGTTCTGGGATAACTTCAGGCAAAATAATCTCTTGCCCAGGGTGGGTTTCTCCTGAGTTAGTCACTCTCAGCTCCCTGCAGTTTGTGGGGAGTGATGCCACAAGGCTGAGGGCACAATTATCTCATCCTGCAGCAAGTGGCTAATGTAGCTTGGAGGAATCACACCCTAAAAACTTATCTCTTCTGATTATAGCATGGACTGAACATGACTAGCTCAGACTGAGTTCTCTAAGGTGAGGTGATGTGGAAACCAACCCAACTGTCTGTGTGTAAGTTACTCATTTCAAGGATAAAGGCCATCCTGCTTCTCGCATTGTATTGCAGACAGGCAGTAGCATGTCTGAGAAGGTGTCAGATGACTGCTCAGGCAGCAGTATTGAGTCCCACAGTTACATGCTTCCCATCAGTGAGGGTCCTGCTGTTTGCTTTGCTCCTGTCTAAGAGTATGACTGTTCAGATACAAAAAGCCAAGAAGGCAGATAAGGTATGGTCCTCCCTAATTTATCAAACATATATAGTGATATATATGTTCCTTTTCCAGGTTAAATATAGGTGGACAGCCACCTTGTTAAAGTCCAGTGTTAATTTTCATTTTTGGCAAGAATGATGATGCATCATGACACCAAGCCCAAGTCTGTCCCGACTTACTCTCACCCTTATTTTCACAAGATTTTGTTGCCCTCAGTAGCTCCAGAGGGTCCAGTTCTCACCTTAGATAGATAAAAAGGAAGGGTCAGTTTATTAACAAATGGTCATATAACACACTCACAGCCAAACCCTCCTTCTCCTCACTCTCAGCCTCTCTTAAGAGCAAGCTGATGGTAGTGCCCTTGAGGCTCGAATAGGTAGGTACCTCATCCACCTCCAGAAACACAGCCAACCTTTCAGTCCAGGTGGAAGGAAGGTACCGTTCCACACCAACAATTGAGTTAACAAACTCCATCCCCTCACATTTAATTCCTCTTCCACCAATTTATCACAGTCTTTGATGTTTTTAGTGACCACTTCATCACGCCACTCGGTGAAACAAGTTTGTGTAGACACGGATGTGAATGACACCCGCATTGGTCTGCCCATTTCGCCAATATAAAGTGAGGGTGAGGAATTGCCAGACAGCACCACCCTCCAGTGCTGTCAGACTGGGCCCAGCTAATACCCAGAGCACTAATGTAATCTCGTTGCCAGAAATTTGTTTCACATTTGTGAATACTATTGAACGATAGTTGAAGCTAATTGATGGGGAGGAAGGGACTATAACTCCCTGAACAGTGGGGCAGAGGTCAACTTAGTTACCCTGAAGGGCATCCAGCGGGACCGTGAGGAGGTGTGGCCTCTGCAGCTCAGCCCAGTTAGTAACTATGGTCCCATCTTAAGAGTCATAGTTACTCCCGCCAAACAGAAATGTGCCCCCCACTCCCCATTTCTTTCCCAAGGCCAGACCGTTTTGTTTTGCAGGCTGGATGCAAACCTAGGCAGGTTGGAGGTGGGTGAAACCCTGCCTGGCCTGAGAAATTCCAACTGGCTGTCACAAACCCTTGCCAAGTCCAAAGTGCTTAAAACTCTTGACCAGAGGGTAATGTCTTCAATGTCCCATCATTGTCACCTGTTTGATAGCCTGGCTATAAAACTAAGGATATGAAAATGCCTGATGTGACCATCTGTACCTATGCATCTTCGTTTCTCTTATCTGCCACAGTTGATTGAGCCCAGACACTGAACTGTTGCACACACAGCAATAAAGTCCTTGAAAAGAAGAGTTCATTACTGAATGAGAAGCTTTCAGGATTTATAGGTCATAATACTCATTAAAAAAAAAAAAAGGCATAGCTTGGCTAATCACAACCTGAGCCAGCTTTTTTGCCTTTGATGCTAGGTCTTTCCTATCTGCCCTCTCCTAGGGTTTTCACTTCCCCCCCAGGACTAGTGAGTCCATAGTGAACTCCATGTCCCATCCCAAGGAAAACCCAAGTATCTAGTTGGTGGGAATCATCAGGCACAAGGAAATGAAGCTCGTGGCATGCCTTAGCCCATCCAAGGTGGATAAATTCTGATCAGTGATTTAGGTATCCAAGGGTTTCTGGAAGTAAATAAAAATCTAACAACTCCTCATTTTGGACAACAAAGGTCCCATGGGTGCTTTAACTACTGAGCTACTGCTTTTAAAGGGAAAGGACTAGCACCTAGAACATGCAAATGCTGGTCAGCTTGGAGGCCATTGCTAGGAGAGGGTTAATCACCCTCTGGAGCCACTTCTCTCAGCTCACTGAAAAGAGACTTCAGAGGATCAATACAAGATAAATACAATGTAGTCGGATGGCTTCATGTAGGCAATTAATTCCTCCCCATTGAAGACCATTTTCAGTATACCTCTCCCCCTTGGAGTTAGTGATCTGGAGACACCTTCACACCACCTTCACTTAAAATTGTTCAGGGTACACAGCTCCTGTGAGGCAGGTGCCAGCAAGCAGGAACAGTCCATGACTGCCTTCCTTCCCTGTTGCAGGACAGAAGCCTGGTGCTATAAGCTTGCCTGTAAAAGATGAGACACATTTCAGGACACCAAAATCGTGGGGAACAGTTCTGTTTCAGGAGAAGACCTCCTTGTTCAGAAGAGGCACTACAAACCTACTGAGGTAAAGCAATAGTCATTATTTCTTTTGGAGGCATATTCCTCCTAGAATATAAAAAGGGAGAGATCCAAGGGTTTCAACAAGGCAACTTGAAGGCTGTTTCTTCAACTTGATATGTCCTTTCCACTTGTAGGGATGGTTTGGGTCAGGGGCAGTGGTTTTGAGTCCGTTCCGTTTAATGCAATCAACAGCTAATTAAGATGACAGGGTCCTTATTAAAGCTGGAACAGAAGATAATTTGCATTTAGAGGAAAATCCAAACGACCCTTCTTTGGCATTAGCTCATTTGACACAGATAGAGCTAAGGGCACATTTAACTAGAAAGGCAACATATGAAAGACAAATAGCTGCAAAAGCTAGGTTTAAGCTGCAGATTTTAGCTGCAGTGAATCGGAGTACAGACAACTGTTTATTCACGGTCCTAATGCTGGAGTTCAGGACAATGTGGCCAACTTTCTACTGTTAGTTGAGCCACCTCACTTAAACCTGAATCAGGCAGGTCTTTAGGAGTTACATCGTATCTCTGGGCAATAGCTTGAGTATACACAATCCTTGGGACATCATGTATGCAGTAATTATAGTCTTTCTATGCTTTTTCCCCATCTTCCCCCTTTGGTTCTTGCAGAGCAGTACCTGAGGGTCCATTTACACCTCCCTAGATGAAGACACTCATAATTAAAAAATCAAATTCAGCAGAGAAATGACTGGATGAGGAATACGTCACAGCAAGATTTCTTATGTATGCATCAGAGACCTACTGGAATTTACCAAGGGCAGAACACAGCCTGTAGATTTTCATTCCTCATTTCAACTTAACATGGTAAAAAATTTAACTAAGGCATATTTTAATGGCAATTAATAGAGGGGTTCTTTTTATTGATAATGTAGGAGCTCTTAAAGTCCCTATACTATATGCCAGACAGGTTGATGTGGAGGTCACAGCTCTAAAGAGCACTCAGTGCAAGGCTCCAGCCAAGAGGCACTCTTCCCACTAAAGAATTCCACTAAACCTAAATTCTTGGGTTGAGAACAGATGAAAATGCCTGTTTTGTAAATTCAAAATTATTCCTGAGTTTGTGTTAGTTTCTCAAATTGCTGGGTCCCAGACAGACAAACAAAAAACTTTGCAGGAAGTGCAAAATGTGTAGGAGGTAAAGCATCTCATTTAAAAATAAAATCTTTTGATTTTCTGATTGGAAATGACATTTGTTTGATCATAAATATTTTTTAGCAGAAATAAAAAGCTGAGCACTGAAGTGAAACATTCCCTTTGAGTGAAAGCATTATCTACTTTTCAGTT
This sequence comes from Phalacrocorax carbo, assembly GCF_963921805.1. Lineage (NCBI taxonomy): Eukaryota > Metazoa > Chordata > Aves > Suliformes > Phalacrocoracidae > Phalacrocorax > Phalacrocorax carbo. The sequence continues at coordinate 2,481,108 of NC_087514.1, read as the reverse complement.
TAGCAGAGAAAAACAATGTTCGATCAGACCCTATTCAAATTATGCTGCTGGGCTTTTTCTTTCCCACAAACGCTGCAGACCTCAAGAAAAACAAAAAATCAATTTTCCACACAGCACTCATATTAAGGAGGTTGATATCTGTGTTGCAAAGTATGTTTATCAGACATGAAGACACAGGATCTGAATGGAGTTCAGGTTACTTTCATACACATTCTGGTAGTTTCCCACTTCTAGAAATTATTTGGAAGCCTATTCTCCCTCGAACATCAACATTCAGAGTGGTTGGCAGTTCATTTCAGTATTCCCCACACAGTCCTTAATAAATTGTCTGGTCAGCTAGTGTGATGTGAAAGCTGCAGAAAATATGATAGCAAGTCAGTAAGGCGCGAAGGAGACATTTTAAAATAACACTGGGTTGCCCCACTTTTTCAGCAAGTTCCTCAATATGTGCATAATTTCAAAAGTTGTGCTCTGTGGAGATAAAATTCCCAGCAGAGATTTATGGAGTGGACGTGGAGGTGCTTAAGGAACTGGGATTTCTGCCTTCGAAAAGCAGATTTACAGGCGTGCATGCACACCTCTATTTCTGCTTCCCTTCTAAGTAGAGCACGCGCTATACATACACCACACAAGGGAGAAAAACATATCCACATTTCACAGGCAAACTAGGTAATGTCAGAATCTCATCTGAGGAGATGGGAAGGGTTTTCTGTGCACAGTAAAATGTATATGAAAATAGCTAGGCATAGGTATTCATTAATGAAAAGGAGATTCCTGAGGGCTGTCTGGAAGGGGTTGTTTGGTCTTTATGACCCTGAGAGCATGCTTTTTGGGTGAAGAATATTTTTTCTTCCCCTAACTTGGGTAAGTGGATTTTATAGCCGAAAGGGTAACTTCTGTTCTATGCCGCAGATCAGAAAATCAAATTTGTGTCTATAGTGCAACACAAAATGATGGAAAAGTCAAAATCTTTTTGTTCTCAGTGGTGCCTGGCACATTCGACTTAACCTTGAAGGTTTTATGTGATGGTCACAGAATCACAGAAACCCAGATGGTGGTCTAGTCTTTTTGTTCAGCCCCAGTAAATAACAAGTGAGATACAGCTCTGTTTTGTAGAGTGGTTTTCATCTGAAGGTAGCCTAAAACTGAGAGCCAAAAATTATGAAGATACTTGACTTTTCCTCCTTGTTTACATGGCCTTCCTCATTCTTGGAAGGTGTCAGTCTAACTTGATCTCAAAGACCTTTGGTGATGGAGATTACAGTTTCTGGGCAATCTATTTCACTGTTTCACTAACCTTATCATTAGGAAGCTCTTTCCCAAATGTCTGTCTTTCTGCAGGGTAAACCTGTGGTTTCATGTGGTACCTGCCACAGTCAAAAAGAATAACCGATTCCTTTGTGCTAGCAAGTGTATAAGCTATTCTTCATCCACCTGAAACTGTTTTTAATTAGCAAATGTAACCAGCCTGGAGACCTAGATTAAATGTGCTGCCAGAACAATGGCATTATAGGTCTAGAAATAAGCCCGTCTGTTCCATTTTTCCCACTCCAGGATTCAATAATTCTACGTTGAATGAAAAGGAACTTAGGACCACGAATACTATGATCCCTCTACACTTCAGGTTATCAAACCTTGCTCCTGAACTTGAGCAAGGGTTCTCCTAAACAACCAAAGGTCTCTAGGGCTACCATTGGTCCATATGGTATTGGTACATATGGTATTGGTGCATATGGTATTAGAGCATCGCAAGCTTTGTGTTCCAAGCCAAGATGAAGTTCAGCCTTTGGCCAAACACTGAATGGAGCTGAGAAAGAACTGCATTTAAAAGTTTGACGGTAAATCTGATTTATGTCTGTGTCTGTGTTTACATGCATATTTAAGGAGAAAGTTTTGCTGAAGGCTGAATATTTGTCACCCAAGAAAATAGTGTCATTGGAGAAGAAAATGTCATGGAAGTAGCCAAAAGTGAGCACATACGGAAGAGTGTAAAAACAGGGTTCATATGGAGTGACACATCCCTACAACACTCCTACAACCTGCAGTTTGACTCTCTGTCTTCAGAGCTTGGACAAATCCATATTTGCTTATGCACAAATAGCGTGGGTGGTCGTCACAAGCTGGTTCATATCAAGCTAACCTTCTTTGGCCCCAAGTCTACCAGCAACAGTCTTGTGGAAATGTCTCCAAACCAGTATATCCCAGTACAGTCAGGACAGAAAGCACTGAAATCTAAAAAATGAAAAAAAAGAAAAAGAAAAGCAAAATATTAAATGTCTAGCAGTGAAGTCACTGTCAATACACAGGCTCAACTCAACTTTCAGGACTGCAAATACAGTAAAGCACCAAAAAGCTGCTGCCTATAATATTCAAGGAGCTGTTGTTTTAAGTTTCTGTTTGTGGCAGTGCCTTTAAGATGACAGTTTATTTGTAATTTATTCAACCTGATGCCCACCGAGCAAAGAAACATACCCCTGGGACGTTCTTTTTTCTTTTTCTCTCCCATCTCGCATTTTAGTCCCTTGATTCATTTCAACAAGTTCCTAATAACTTGGCTTTGCCTCACTACTTTCATTGCTCCCCTCCCCGGGTTATTTACCAAATGGAGGTACTGCTGCAGAAAGGGCAAATAGATTAAGGAATTCAGAGCTCCAGTGAGACGATAAGAAAGTTGCATCTCTCTGCACATGCCAAAGCAACAGAGGTGAAAGGGGCACAGCAGTTAAGCTTTGCTCTGCCCTCTGGATCATGGGTACATGGGAGCAGAAAATAACCACTCTTTTCTGATTTTGCAAAATACAGTCAAGTGTTCTGGATTCACCATTTACTCAGACACATGTCTAGAGAACACATCATGGAAATAACAGTATATTTTTATCTTTTACATTTTACTAGGCATGATGTGTGGCCCACTATTTGAGACAGAATACTGCCTAGACACACACTTGGTCTGACAAAAGGTAGCTGTAAATTCCTCTGTGTAGAAGAAGAAGGGCTATAACACCTGGCTGCAGCAAAATTCTTCTATATTTTGTGATCCCCAGCCCTACAGCCAAAATACATCAGCTGCGTATGTAACGAGTGCTACAACACTCCCAGTGTCCCCATATTAGCGTGTCCCATTGTGCCAGTAAATGTCCCAACAGAGTTAAGCTGACCTATAGACATTTCTACCAATTGAGGCCACATGTGTTGCAATGAAATATTTGAGAACTTCTGCAGCATGTAAGCTGTTACCCCAATTTCTTAGAAAAATCTACTGAGTGTTGGAAGTTTGTTTGGGATTGCACTAATTTTAATGTATCTTGGGAAACTAGAGACCCTTCAGGGGACTTGAGGACCTGTGGACACTTAAATGGAGTTAAATGCTGGACTGTAAAGACTGATCCTTACAAGCAAAATCACTGTTAACTCAGCAGTTCATCAAAAAAGAAAATTCAAAGTTAAAAAAAATTGCTGCAACACCAGATGACATTGTTCCCTGGAAAGCAGGTCTTGTCAAAGAAACCTGTTATCTTTTTGAGGAGATTTCATGTCTGGTTGATAAAGGAAGCCATGATGATATAACCTAGTTTGGTTTCACTAGATTGTAACCACGTACCTTCTGAATTGAGCTGCTGCTGTATAAAGAAACAAAAGGACACATCCCACATCAATTAAAACCTGTCTCAGTACATTAAATGCTACTTTTAATGGGGAGGGAAGGATTTTCAGTGAATTGTATCTTTTCACTGCAATCACCCTAAAAATAGATTTTGAACAAATGTTGTTCAATACTTTTTTTTACTGATACATAAACGCTACTTTTTGTTGATTTTTTTAATTAGCGAAAGCTGGCAAAAGCATAAGAATTATTACAGAATCAATAATAAAAAGGAAAGTTGCCATTACAAAGATACCACACACCACATTGAGTGGTCAAAGTACACTGGAGACAGCCAAGTAAAAGGTTTTTTTACCTCTGGAAACAGAGAAACTGAAGGGATCAGAAAGCTGAGTAGGTCCTAGAAATCATCAAAAGAGATGTACCACAAATTCTTAAAGAAATCCGCTGATAAAAGCACTAAGACTATCCTGCAAAATGTATTCATTTTATTTATTATTTCTTGAAATCATGTCTCTGCATGCTGTATAATGAAGGCTGCTACTAAAATACAACATTCCACCCTCACTTGAAGTGTTAAAATAGTGCAAGCTAGGGTTTTCAAAGAAAGGGTTACATTGTATGAACTTCAGGGTGTAAAACCACATCAGTCCATTAAAGTGGATAAGAAGTAGATTTCTTGTGTAGTTTTTCATAGTTTAACAGAATATCTGAAATACCAAAGAGGGCAACTTTGGTAGTTTTGAGTCTTGCAAGAGGAAGGCATTCCTGGATCAAATAAGTGGAAACTGAGGTTAGTTGAATTTATTCTTGAAATAAGACAGGATTTCCAAAAGGTGGCACTAATTATATTTCAGCGTAATTTAAAAGTGGAGGTGGTGGACTCAACATTCCCTGGAATCTCTAAGACAGGAATAGACAGGAGAGTTAGCTGAAAATCAGGATTTATGGTTTGTTGTTCTTCTTGAAAGAGATGTTCCTTGTCTAAATGAGGAAGAAAGCAAAAATAATCCACGTTTCCACAGAACTGAAAGTTCCCTGTTCCCAGAAGTTACTCAGCGAATCTGACACTCTTGTGCGTTTCATTACTAGCTGGTAATTCGCAAACCCATTAAATGCTAGTTAATGAGAATGCTAATTCAATGAGCATCTGCAGGTGGCTCCCAGCACACCCAGCTCTGGGGTAGATCCTCCGTCTCACTGCCCAAGACTGGGAAACATCCATCTCCCAAAATCCCCAGCTCTGGGGCAACCTCATCTGAGCCATCTGCTCCAGAGCTAGAGAGGATACAACAGCTAAAACTCCAAGCTCTGGATAAACCCAGAAAAAGACCAACACAATGCAAGAAAAACAGTGTTCGTGGCTCTGAGGACACACTGCCAGCCAGCCCACCAAAACACAGCCTTGGACTTGATCAAAGTTCATGGGGTCTGAAAAGGGACAGAGGGATCTGGACAGGCTGGGTCAATGGGCCAAAGCCAATTGTATGGGGTTCAACAAGGCCCAGTGCCGGGTCCTGCCGTTGGGTCCCACCAACCCCAGGCAGCGCCCCAGGCCTGGGGCAGAGGGGCTGGGAAGTGCCCGGCGGAGAAGGCCCTGGGGGTGCGGGCTGACAGCCGGCTGGGCATGAGCCAGCAGTGCCCGGGTGGCCAAGGAGGCCACCAGCCCCCGAGCTTGTGTCAGCACTGGTGTGGCCAGCAGGAGCAGGGCAGGGATGGGGCCCCTGTACTCGGCCCTGGGGAGGCCCCACCTCGAATGCTGGGCTCAGGTTTGGGCCCCTCGGGACAAGAAGGGCCTTGAGGGGCTGGAGCGTGTCCAGAGAAGGGCAGCGGGGCTGGGGCAGGGTCTGGAGCACAAGTGTGCTGGGGGGCGGCTGAGGGGGCTGGGGGGGGTTTAGCCTGGAGAAGGGGGGGCTGAGGGGAGCCCTTCTCGCTCTCTGCAGCTGCCTGAAAGGAGGTTGTAGTGAGGTGGGTGCTGGTCTGTTTTCCCAAGTAATGAGAGGAAATGTCCTCAAGCTGTGTGGGGCGAGGTTTAGATTGGATATTAGGAAAAATATCTTCACTGAAAGAGCGGTCAGGCACTGGAACAGGCTGCCCAGAGAAGTGGTTGAGTGACGGTCCCTGGAGGTATTTAAAAGACTCGTGGATGTGGTGCTTAAGGATACGGTTTAGTGGTGAACCAGCACTCTTAGGTTTACATTTGGAGTCAATGATCTTAAAAGTCTTTTCCAACCTATAAAATTCTGTGTATTCTGTGAAATATTTGAAACAAAATCTTTCTAGTCCAATGGACTGGCATTTTCATGTGCTTCTGCAGCAAAAGAAGCACAATAGGAGCATCAAGGTCAATTCTGAGGAGTTGCCGGGCCTGAAGAGGGAAATAGTAAATCCCACTGGTGCCTGCTGCAGAGCATGGCCTAGTATTCACAAGCATTTGAGAGTAGAATTCAGCCATCTAGTGTCTGAACTGCAAATACAGTCGGGGTTTTAGCAGCTGATAGAGTTTTCTTCCCAAATCTCCTATGCCTGAGACTTGCAGCTTTAGTGATGAAAGATTTGGGTTCATCTCAGCTCTCTCTGTGTGAAAGATTTATATAGCTGTGGCAGCATATGGAACTGAAAGTACAGATAAACCTCTGCACCTTTTGATGCTAATTCAAGCAAAACCCTCAAGCGTTGAAAGTTCAGCATCATTATTAATACAAAAACCTCTGAACCAACAATACACCCCCAGCCCTGCACACCACACAGCATTGTACTTACTTTACTTTTATTTCTTCTAATTTCAAAGCATTACTCACAAGAATGACAGATTTTATTACTCACTATTATACAATTTCTTTATTCTCCAGTCCTAACAAGAAGAAAGTACAGAAAAAGAAGTTATTTGAGAAAAAGAAAAGAATACCCCTAATAACAAATGACTTAATTTTAAGAAAGAATTTTGATGCCAAGACATTACTTTTGCTGAATTTGCCGGTTTCGTTAAAACTCTTGCATGTTTGACTTATTTAATAAATGTCATATGAAGATGAGTGGTGTGATCGACATGCCTGAGGAACAGGATGCAATCCAGAGGGACCTGGACAAGCTCAAGAATTGGGCCCATTTGAACCTCATGAGGTTCAACAAGGCCAAGTACAAGGTCCTGCACCTGGGTCAGTGCAGCCCCTGGTATCAACACAGGCTGGGGGATGGAGGCATTGAGAGCAGCCCTGCAGAGAAGGACTTGAGGGCACTGGTGGATGAAAAGCTGGACATGGCCCAACAATGTGCGCTTGCAGCCCAGAAGACCAGCCATATCCTGGGCTGGATCAAAAGAAGCGTGGCCAGCAGGTGGAGGGAGGTGGTTCTGCCCCTCTGCTCCTCTCTGGTGAGACCCCCCATGCAGTGCTGCATCCAGCTCTGGAGCCCTCAGCACAGGAAGGATGTAGACCTGTTGGAGCGGGTCTAGAGGAGGGCCATAACAATGATCTGAGGGCTGGAGAACCTCTGCTATGAAGAAAGGCTGAGAGAGTTGGGGTTGTTCAACCTGGAGAAGAGAAGGCTGTGGGGAGACCTTATTGCAGCCTTCCAGTATTTAAAAGGGCTTCTAAGAAAGATGGGGACAAACATTTTAGCAGGGCCTGTAGCAATAGGACAAGGGGTAATGGTTTTAAACTAAAAGAGGGTAGATTCAGATTAGATATAATAAAGACATTTTTTGTGCTGAGGGTGGTGGAACCCTGGCCCAGGTTTTCCAGAGAGGTGGTCGATGCCCCATCCCTGGAAACATTCAAAGTCAGGTTGGACGGGGCTCTGAGCAACATGATCTGGTTGAAGATGTCCCTGCTCACTACAGGGGGGTTGGACTAGATGATCTTTAAAAGTCCCTTCCAGCTCAAACCATTCTATGATTCTATGACGAATTCTATGATAATTCTGTAGTTATCTTAAAATTTGTCACTCTTGTGACTAATTCCTTTTAATTAGACTTAACAACGTATGAAAAAAAAAGATGTCATTTAAAGTGAAGTCAAGTAACGAATTGATTGGATGAGGACTTAACAGCATAAGTAGTCTTATAGAAAATGGTTCGAGCACGTTTTTAATTTCAGGCAGTTTTCTTTCACTCCTACTGTATATTACATCTCATGCTATGATGCTTTCAGATTTTCTGTACATGCACACTCACAGGTGCACACATACATTATCAATTATATTCATACAGATGATCAAGACAAGCACGTGAATTAAAGTATTTAACCACTCAGTAAAAAAACGAGGCATTTTGAGGAAATCCAGAAGGGAAATTGCCTCCTTACCCCGGTGATTTTTGACCACAATTGCTAAGTGATTATGGCAGCAAAGGGAAGAGCAATGGAGATTTGTACCCAAATAGCCTAAGAAATAAAGTCTGAGAAGGCAGGTTGTTGGCATCACCTTTCAGCAAGATAGCCATGGCATTGGATTCACCCTCTGCCACTTTCCAAAATTATGAAGATGTTTGCAAGATCTCATGTTGCTTGGGTAGAAGTGTCTGAAAAACACCTCTTTGGGTATCAGGATGAAAGCTCAACCTTTGGGCAGCTCAGTGGTCAGGATTTTTCTCTTCTATGTGACAGTTGCCTTCAGCATAAATAAATTGCCTGAAATAGTGTCATCCTATCCCAGACCTTTTCAATACATCATTGTACTTTAGCATCATGATGGTCATGCGATCAGCCACAGCAATGTACTGTCATCGTACTCTTACCCATGTTTGCTTGAAAAGACTTCCCTTGGAATCATAGAATCATCAAATCATTAACGTTGGAAAAGACTTCTAAGATCATCAACTCCAACCGTCAACCCAACACCACCAGGCCTCATAAACAAGGTCCTGAAGTGCCACATTTACACATTTTTTGAACACCCCCAGGGATGGTGACTCCCCCGCCTCTCTGGGCAGCCTGTTCCAATGCCTGGCCACTCTTGCAGTAAAGACATTTTTCCTAATATCCAATCTAAACCTCCCCTGACGCAACTTGAGGCCATTTCCTCTCATCCTATCGCTAGTAACTTGGGAGAAGAGACCAACCCCCACCTCGCTGCAGCCCCTTTCAGGGAGTTGTAGAGAGCGAGAAGGTCTCCCCTCAGCCTCCTCTCCACACTAAACAACCTCAGTTCCCTCAGCCGCTCCTCATAATACTTATTCTCTAGACCCTTCACCAGCTTCGTTGAATACTGTGTTCACTAGACTGGGCACTGTGCTGCCCACTGGGCTGGGCACTGGACTGGACATTAGTGTGTCCACCATGCAAAGAATCTGAGCTTACATCCCATTGCAGATTTGAGGCCATAACTCTTTGTCCCTAAGATTAATCCTGTCTGTCACTGTTTCTCTAGCTCTGGTCTTCCTTCTCGGCTAACTAACTGATCATCTGCTTGTGCTTCCCTCTGTTTTTCAGGAGCTGAGGGCAAATATTACTAAGCCTATGAGCTTTTCCAGTGTCAGTCATTTTATTGCACCCAGTCCATCCCTTCTTTGCCTTGGTTTTGTTTGTCATACAATGGCAGTAGCCTATGGAAAGACTTCGCAAGGACGCCATAGCAAAGTAGGAACACTAGCTGTTTGTTTAGGCTTTGGGGTTCGTGTTAGCATATTTAATTTTGAAGTAACCTGGAAGACTTCCGGCAGTCTAATAGGCCATGGGACAAAATCTGACTGTGACAACATGAACTGGACGACTCTCTGTTAAAAGGCACTGAGATGCCCATCTGCTGACCGGACAGCCTTATGAGATGACAATCAGAGGACCAATCACCTCAGGGGTGTGTATGGCTATAGGGTCCTTGTGCACCCCTCCAAGGAAACCTGCATGCTCAATTACCATGCAGAAATGCCTCTACACCAACACACTTGGCATAGGGAGCAAACAGGAGTAACTGGAGAGTACCACCTAGGGTTCTTCGAGAGTGATGTACAAGATATGAGTTAGGTGAAATCTGAGGCTGAGTACCCAGCACTGGTGAGGCCCCACCTGGAATGCTGGGCTCAGGTTTGGGCCCCTCGGGACAAGAAGGCCCTGGAGGGGCTGGAGCGTGTCCAGAGAAGGGCAGCGGGGCTGGGGCAGGGTCTGGAGCACAAGTGTGCTGGGGGGCAGCTGAGGGAGCTGGGGGGGTTTAGCCTGGAGAAGAGGGGGCTGAGGGGAGCCCTTCTCACTCTCTGCAGCTGCCTGAAAGGAGGTTGTAGTGAGGTGGGTGCTGGTCTGTTTTCCCAAGTAATGGGAGGAAATGTCCTCAAGCTGTGTGGGGTGAGGTTTAGATTGGATATTAGGAAAAATATCTTCACTGAAAGAGCGGTCAGGCACTGGAACAGGCTGCCCAGAGAGGTGATAGAGTCGCCACTCCTGGTTGTATTTAGAAGATGTGTAGACGCGGCACTTCAGAGGCATGGGGGTGTTGGGTAAATGTTTGGACTTGATGACCCTAGAGGTCTTTTCCAACTTAATGCTTCTATGATTCTATGATTCTATGAATAAGTTAATTCATAAAGGTGACAAGATGGCTTTCTTGTCATTCCAGACAGGATTTCTAGTGACAGTTACCATGTTTATGGCTTCTTCACTGACTGAAAAACAGAAAAACAAAACAAAACAAAACTTGTTGATACTTTAATTTGAAATGCAAGAATCTGTTACCTCCAAACATGATCAAAAGAAGAGTTTCACCCTATGTAGTTGAGTAAAGAAAAGGTAAGATTATGAAGCAAATAAGGTTGACCAAGATGTGAAGTCAAGCTTTGCTCAGAACCAGCAGACCACTTCAGCTCATTGTAGTTGTAGAAAGGTACCTGATCAATAGATTGGAATCATATGGTGAACCTCAAATGAATAGATACTTGACTTTGACTTACACAAACTGCTTCTGGTGAGAAACTGAGTCTGGCTGCTTTAAAGCTCAAGCTGTTTTCCTAGGCACTGGACAAATCTTTTTCACATTTAGCTATCCCTTTCTCTCCCTTATGTTTGTTTCCCAAAAATGTGTTCACTGACTAGAGCTGTGAGTTTCTCGTAAAGTGGGGCACAAAGATGATGTCTTTGCTGATCAGTGTTTGCAGTGCCAAACAGCCAACAGGACTTGTTTGCATTGCTAGCACATATTAATATGCACAAAAAGCGCAGTCCATCACACAGCTATTACAAAACTTATCTCCTGGATTCTCTAAAAATGACTGAACTGGCTGTTTTTATCCATGCAAAGTTCTCATAACTGGGAAGTATCAAGAACCTTTACACTGTCAGCCAAAAGCACATCTCTCAGGAGAGATGGTAAAAGCATGTTACTGGAGATATTTTAAAGCCAGTCTGAGGAAAGTGTGTAATGCTCTGGTGAGGTAAATAATCCTCTGGAAGTGAGTCCAAACAGCTAACAAATCTTTAACTTTTACACAACAATTCATTCCCCCAGTGCAGAACAATTTCCAGACATAATCTTCCACTCAGGCTTTGCATCTCCAGGCAAAGCACAGTAGGTCACACTGCTCAGCTTGGCTGGGGGCTACAGCAACAGGCCTTGATCCCTCCTTTGGGAAAATGTTTCCTATGAGTGCATTTTTCTGAATCAGTCTGCTGGGAATGCTCGCGTGTGAACAGAAGCACCATGGGGAGGGTACTGAGAGGTTGTTTCTTCTCTCAAATGTGAACATAATTGTCTGAGAGTTACTTCTGGAGAATCCATCAGAGGAAGATGTCCTTTGATGAACTCCAGGAGTTTTTAAAGCTGATGATTGCAAACGCATCAGGAATGAGAGGAAGTGGGGTGAGCCAGAGAAAGGAAAATGTCATCCTCATGCAGCTGGAGTTCATGGTGAGTGGCGACAATGCACCATCAGCAAGCAGTCTTTGACCCCACAGTGGTCTGTGCCATGCTACAGATCTGTGTGGAGACTCTGGCATAAAATTCATGGTATGTCTCAACCTGGACTTCTCCTCGGAGGAAAACAGCTGACAGATACTCAGCACCATCAAATGATGATTGTTATTATCAGCATTCCATATTGGTTTCAAGGAGTGGTAAAGGGAAAGAGTTTCCTCGGGCATTGATTTGCAGCTCACCTGGTCTGGCAGTAAAACAAACTCTTGAAAAGAAATAGGAGCCCAGAAATTAATGAATTTATTCCATCCAGCCATACACGTCCCCTTTCTTTTTGTGGTGGCTGGATCCAGATTTCTGAGCTGAAAGTCAAAGGGCTGAACTGGAAATAGTTCTTAAATAATGTATCCCCTCTTAAGGATAGTGTTTTCCTGAAGGCCAACAATTAGAGCTTTATATGTCACAGCATGAAGATCTGCATTCTTTCTAATCCCTTCTTCTACATCTTTTGTTTGATTTCCTGATGTACCATCTTGCTGTACTTCTATCTGCACCATCCGCCATTCCCCAGACAGCTTTGCATCCGCTTGCCAAGATCAACTACATTTGATAGAGCAGTAGAAGACTTAAAAGTATTTAAATCCTACAATAGACTGATTCTGTAGGTTATGTGCATCTCCTTCAAAGGCTTTTGGCTTTGTCCACTTGAAACTATGAGACAGTGGATAACGTTGACGTGATTCACAAGCAAAAGACAGGGCCCAGCTGGCCATTAAACACAGTGGATAGCTGACTAGCGGCAGCACAGGCAGCATTTTGCCCTGTTAGCTGGTGGCACGCTGCGTAGAAAGAGGCCATAAGTAGATTTTACTGTGTTTCTATGTAAGAGAGGAGGATGAGAGGATTTAGAGGCATTGCTACGGAGGATCCGGTGTACATGGAAAAGCTTTGGAAGGAATAGAAAGCCGTATGAAAGAGCTGAGGAAATAATATAGCAGTTATATGCAATCAGTCTTCTATAGCCTGCTCTTTTCAAGGATGATGCATTTAATCTGTACTAGTAATCTCACTAATAAATGGACAAAGAAAGATGGGTTTCTAGGATGCTGAACTGTGAATGACCTGAACAGGTATTTAAAAATAAAATTTAGATTTCTATATTCTTCCATTAATCTTGTTACATAAAAACATCTGTGAGCAAGTAATGGGAACAAATTTGTGAAACAGACTGAGTCTGAGAAAGCTGTATAGCTTCATTGAAATTTGATCATTGTTGGATCATTTAACCATGTACGCCATACCATAGTGTCGTGCTTTTGCCTGGCGATACTGAATGATACTTCCAGGATTTCACTGTTGCCTTTTTCAGCATCTCGCGAAGCTCAATGTTCCTCCAGGCTCATGAAGAAAAGGGTGTTGTGGAGGGAAGCTAGATGGATTCTCCTCATTGAAGCCTTCTGGAAATCTTAGAGCCCAAACTCATTGCCAAACTCTTGGTGGAAACAAGTGAGTTCAGATGACAAAAGCTAAGAGGCATTAAGATGCAATGTCTGTGTATAAGCAGCAGTTCAGTTTGTTTAATGAGTTCACATTAAATTCACACATTTACTTAAGCAGGAACAAGAAAAAAGAAGGATTTTCTCAGTCATCAGTACAAGTCCAACTGCATCCAGAATCAGGTCACATTTTGTGAGCTGATGAAGCTTAATTTTAAAGCCACCTCAGATTGTTCTGTACAATGTGTTCCTTTATACGTATATCTTTAGCCTGAGGACAACGTGATAAAACCTTCCTGAGGAAAATACCAGCTCCTTTAAAAACAGAGAACAATATCAGCTCCTGGAAAACAGGCCCCAAGTTTTTCATTATTTTGGGTTTTGGTGGAGGGTTTTTGTTGTTTTTTTTTTTTATTAATATTTTTTTGTTTGCTTGCTTTTGTGTTTGATTTTTTGTTGTGGGTTTTTTTGTGTTTTTTTTTTTTTTTTGTAACTGTGGGCAACCAGCTGCCTCCCAGGATGCTCACAGGAAAAGAAAATGCTGTGACAGACCACACAGATCAACTTTAATTTTAATGGTGAGCAACTGTTCTGAGATATACTTAAGATGTCTGGCAAAGCCAGGGCAGCTCTGGCACTGGATTAGAATGAAGAAAAATGGGGAAAACCAACCCTCTAGAAATGGTAACCTTGTGAAAGGATCCATCTGCTTGCAGAGGGATCATATCAAGCTTGGCATTATGTCAGTAATGGGGTGACAAATACCCAGTCCTTTTGAAAGCAAATGGGCTATACTTAAAATGCTGGGCTGGAAAGGTTAGGGGCTGAATCTGTCCTGACCCAAGATGGGGAGCAGCAAAGCTCCCCATCCAGAACTGACCTCTCTTCTCTACTCCCTTCTTATTCTGGGTAAGTCATGCCTTAGCAGAAGACCACGCTGTGACTTTCATGGCCCATTCAGCCCTTTGATGCTCTATTTTCTGTTACCTACTAGGGAATGGCATAGATGAAGAATAATAGCGGTGATGATTTGCTCCCCTTAAACTCACAGACCACTGGTCATTCCACAGTAAAAATGAGATTTAATTCACAATTAAGACACCTACATGTCAATAATCTCCTCTTTTCACTTTTATGCAGGAATGCAATGTGATTTTTCACACTTGTAGTATTTATTTCCTGATCTTACATCTATGGAATCCAAAGTAACATGGTAAAGCTTGCATTCGTATGGACTTTCTAGTAGCAGGAGCAAAAATAAGCCTCAGAAGTTACATTCATGCAATATGTGAACACTGGCTTAGTAGACCTGAGATGTCCAGACAGCTTAAGCAATGTCAAAGAAGCGTCCTGACTTGTGAAGTTGGCCCACACTGCTGGAGACAGAATTAATCACAGTGTAATGAACCATTCAAGCCCTCAGCTGTCACAAAATAAGACTCACAACACAGTGTTTACTCCACTGAAGTGCAGCACTGTGCAGCTCATAAATTTGAACCACTAAATCTTTTGAAGTGATTAGGTCTGACCGTGCTTGTGGATTTCTACCAAAGATCAGGGCCCAGCGAGGAAGGTATCAATGACAGTGTCAGCTTGTGCACATTTTCTGAGCGTCCAAGGGTTGACTTGGACTTGGGAGCACTTTTGGGTGAGCTGGCTTGTTTCCTCTCCCATGCTCTGCTCACAGAGTTGTCAGAGCATATTCAGAGGACATGAGGCAGGAGTCTAGTGGCTGCTCAGAGCATTAAATGCATCCAGGGGTTGAGGTATCAATCCCTCCTTCTGCCTAATGTTTTGCTTAATGCACTATAAAAAGACAAAAGAAAATCTATACATAATATAACACATACTCTTTTCTTTCCCTCCTCATTCCTTCCTGAAAGGGAAAACTCTTCAGTCTACTCCATGTCAGCAGAGAATCATCCTTGTAAGAACAAAAAACATGTAATCATCTAACAAGAGAAGGGAGAAATGCACTGCCTTCTGTCTGGATTGCCAGCAATTTATTAGGAAAGCTGCTTGCTTGTTTACTTGAATACTTGATTACTTGAGTACTGTCCTTCCAAGACACGCAGAATTGCCAGGAAGGAGATGGTCTTCCTGCCACAGAGCCAATGATCAGCCCTCTTAAGCTAATATCTTTTTTTTCTATCAGTGTCAGGGTTGGTGACCTCCCAGAGCAAATGTAAAATCAGCCTCTTTGCAGCTTCTTTCTGAGTTTTCTTGGTTACAGCGTGACATTTCTCCTGCATCCCAATTGAGGTAACAGGTGCACTCATAATTTCTTTCTCTCAACTAGTATAACTATTGAGTTATGTTTACTCATGTCAAACTCTGAATTTTTTTTTCCAACTTTCCTTGCCTTCCTAATCAATTTAACTGACAAAATGAAAAAAGAATGAAAAATATCTCCTGAGAAAGTTAGTTTATTGATGACAGACAGTAAGGCCACATGAGAAGGAAACCTGAAAAACAACAGCAAAAAAAAAAAAAATCAACAAAACACATAACCCCTTCCAAAAACCTGGCAAATAGTTATTGGAAAGGACGTATCCAACAAATCCTTGAAGGAATCCAGCCTGCTACTCCAACAGACAAGACCAATTAGCAAAACTGCAATGCATTAGCCAGGGAGAAGAGAAAACATTCTGTGGATTCATTCGCTGATTTTCTGGCAGAGGAATGCTGGGCATGATGTAACACCATCCAGGAGAAATATGAGACTTTTTGTGCAAAAAGACAGCAAGAGATGAGAAAGCAGCTCCTCTGATGGGTTTCCTGATTGCACTGAGCCCCCCAGAATGTAAAGATTGGTATTTTTATTGTTTTGTCCAATATCTTGGCTGGAGATTTAATGGGTATCATTTACAGAGATGATATTTAATTTCCAGTGCAGGTTTCTTTCTACTCACTCTCTTTTTTTCTTTTGCCTTTAGCTTATATCTAATCTTCACCATCAATACTAGTATATAGAAGAGCTCTTTCTACAACCCGGTCAATGAAAAAAAAAAGAAGAAATCCCCAATAATGAACCTTAGGCAGCATTAAAGAACCTTGGTATCTCTCCAGTGAAAGTCCTGTCTCCTGAAGTCTTAAGGTCAAAGGCTGAAACCTATGTGACACTTCAAGAGATACTCTTCTAACTTGGTTTCCTCAGGAAACAAACTTAGGCAATTATTTTGCACATGTGTGCAACCATACAAATAACTACTTGCCCGGCTGTGGCCTTCATCCGACAAGGAGGCAGAATTTCCAAATTATATTGTTTTCTTCCACTGTAAAAATTGTCTTTGAGTGAGCACAACCCTTATTAGATATCAGAGAGGCCATCACATCCTTTTGTATTGGCTCAAAACTGCACTGGAAATCGGTGCACTACTGCTCATTGACCATCATAAAATTAAATAACATCTAGAAAACATCAAGGGAAGTTAAAAAGGGATTGATGTTAAACATTGTGCATGTACAGTATCAAGGACTGTCAGTATGTCCAAGCATCTGCAAATAAGGAAGAGAAGGTAGATAAAGGATATGAAAAAGGAAGCTGTTTTATCCTTATTTTAATGATAGGCAGCAAAGATGCAGAACTGTTTTGTGATTTTGCCAAGGTTACGTACTGACAGTCAAGAGGAAAGTGTCAACCATCTCGAAATTTCCTAACAGCCAGTATAAAGTAGGAGTCTTTTTTCTCACTTATGGATCAAGTTTTCCATTCAAAATGGGTTCATCTGAATGAATTACAGATCTAGCTAACATATTGCCATATAACTCCCATATCTGGTTCTATATTTTGGAGAAGTAGGTTCCTTTAGCAGTTTGTACACCTCTTCAGACAGATGAGAGAGAAGGAAAAAAAAACCTCTTCCCTTTTCCCTCATTTCCAATTCTGTGGGGGTCTGAGCTGAAGACTCTAGGAACTTAATGCCTGCGTCTGCCAAGAAGGAAAGCAAAGCACAGATAGCAGCAGAATTTCCTTTTTATGTTCAGCTAACAGGCATATGAATTGAGCATTTCCGCTGCCTAACTTCTGTAGAGGAAGGATGTTCCAAACAACACTGGCTTCCAGTGACATCAGTTCAAGCCCCAGGTCTGCTAATAACACCTCGTCTTGGATGGGCTGGGATCTAACCCAATACCCCAGAAAATATCCTTAGCTCAGCTGCCTTGATTATCACATTGAATTTGAGCTACAGCCAGTTGATACTTCACAGCATTGACAGTCCATGCATGGATTACACAATATGATAGGCTGACACTTCCAAATGGAGACATATCCATGTCTCTTCTTCCCACTGCCTAATAACCAAAGGGATAGTAGCAGGATTTTCCTCACCAGAGGTGGATGCAGAAAAACTATAATGTGATGAATATTCAGGGAGTGGGGAAGGAAGAATGGGACAGTCTTCAATACATGGTGCTGCTGTGTACTGATGGATAGGCTGGTGCCTCTAATAAATATTCTACCCAAAAGGCTCTGACAGCTAAGCTGTTGCCAACTGGAAATGCCAAACATGAAGACCACTGGGTTTTTTTCAGC
The DNA here is from genome assembly GCF_963921805.1 of Phalacrocorax carbo. Classification (NCBI taxonomy): domain Eukaryota; kingdom Metazoa; phylum Chordata; class Aves; order Suliformes; family Phalacrocoracidae; genus Phalacrocorax; species Phalacrocorax carbo. The sequence goes on along the minus strand of NC_087514.1, from coordinate 2,463,635 downwards.
ATTAACATTGGAGTAGCAATGCTGGATCAGAACAGAGCAAGGCAGAGTTTCCTTGGAGAGGGGGAAAGAAAAATCAAAAATTAAGCTGCTTCTCTTTTCAGCCTTTTAGACCGGAGCAGATAACTCAAGATGGAGACCTCAATGATTATGAAATTCAGTGTCTCTGTATCATCTTTTATGATTGCCCACACACTTGGGTGAGGGATGCCTTGTTGTGTGTCCGGTGGCTCAAATCAGCTTTATCACTAGGGGGATTTAATACTCTAACAGTTGTTTCTCAGGCACTCAGTATATTTGCAGCATGGGGACATGTTACAAAAATGTGCAATACCAAAACATATTATTAGTGATGCATTTAATAATAAACTGTCTCCACAGCTGAATGAACCTCTCTGGTAAATGCCCCTCTCATTGGATAACGTGGAAGTTCTTTCAGGTACCGTAAGATGGAGCTTGCTTGTGTAACCTGAATGTTTTTTCTCTCTTCACTCCTTTGCTATCCCAGCAACAAAATGAAAGGCATAAATAATAATAATAATAATATTAAAAAACACCAGGTACTTTTTTTCTAGGACCTCCCAAGGTAGAATGGCCTCTCTGAGAAAATGCATTTGCTGAAGTCCAGGTTCAGGTACTTGGTATCACAAGATACTGAGGTGACAACCATTATTTGCTCATTTTTCCCAAGGTCCTTTGATCAAAATCTCTATTTTTTGTCTACCAGAACACACGTCTGGTTTTGGCTGCTTCCTTCCCTTCCTGTTTCCTTCATGGAAATAAAAGGGTAATTTTTTTATACCATATTATCTTCTAGATTTATAACAAGTCTTATTTTGTCAGCAAAGAAGCAAGCACATTTTGCAGATGGTGTAATTTGAGGAATGCCTCTCAATTCCTCCTTCAGTGTGTAAGATCTTCTCTGAAGCAGACTGTCCCACTCCCACTCTTGGATTTCAAGAGGGTTTAGTCTTATTATTACACTTGCTAAGAGAAAACAGTGGAATGGATTTTTTAATCATCGAAAAAAGCAAGTTCCATCAAAATGTAAACATTTAGATAAATCACACCCATTTCAGTGACATTTTCCATTTTGTTATGAAAAACATTTCAACCAGCAATTTAATGAAGGTTTTTGCAGCTTCTTTTTACTTTTAAAAAGCTGTACATTTTCACCTCTCTTTGAGAGGTTGATTTTCTCACTTTTAAACTTCATGATGCCTAACTTTTTGCCATGGAAATTCATGAAAAGAGTAGTGGAATTAAAGTGATTTTTATTACATTTTGAAATGCTACTTTTTCCATTTTGATTCTTTTTTTTTTTTCCAAGGGAAAGGACAAGGGTTAATTAAAAAATGAAGACAAAGTTAATACCATAACTATGAATTAAATACTTTTTATTTTTTTTACCTCTGAAAAAACTAAACTATTTCAACCAGATACTTCAAAGAAAATCTTCCTGTGTTTGCTTGTTCTTGCCTGAAATCCTAAAGAAACTGAATTTAAACTATTGATTATCACCTGGCATGTGTGTTTACTTTCTTACATTCCGTTTTTTCTTTCTTCCCTGTTCACAGGTTCTTCCTTAATAACTTATACAACTAGCAGGCAATTTCAACCTAATTTGTCAGGAGAGACAGTTACTAAAAGTACTCCTAACTTTCACTAAAATGTGTGGCTCAAAGAAACAAGAGAGAGGTGTGAGATGGGTCATACCTTCACAACCCTGACTTGATATCAGCGTATCTACGTTGTTGCTAAACCCCAAGACAGATATCCTCAGGAAACCAAGGGTGGGTTTGTCTGATTTAAGGTGCTTGTTTCTGATGAATGTGTTTCCATGTGAAAAAAAAACAAACCAGTGGAGGTTTCTTGCTCCATCTCTGGAGAGCAAGGCAATGGGGTCAGTGAAATTCAGGACATAATCTGCACTCAACACCTGCACTGGGTGAGACAAGCAACATCCTACACTCTGCTGACTTGCTCTCTGGAGGTTATTAAAACAGAGCTCAGTGTGGCATGCTGAGATCTGAAGGTAGGTGAGAGAAACCCAGCCCTGGGCTAGTTTTGCTGCCTTTGCAACTGTTTTGTTGCTTTCCTTTTGGAGACATTGCTAATTACATCAGGGATTCCTAGAGGTAGTTCCTACTTCAAAAGTGCATGCTTTCTAGCAAAACATCTAAACAAACCACCTCTCTATGACTAGCGCATTTCTATAATTACCTTTTTCAGCAATTCCTTTACTGTTTTGTCCCTTAACTGAAGGTAAAGAGAAGCAATTCCAGCCCCTTCCTCTCCCAACTCTTCCTCTTCTCTGACTCACCACAACAGAGAAGTTTTGGCACCAGATTCCATCGCCCCGGAAATGGAGCGCTGTCGCAGATGCAGGCTGCCTTTGGAAGTGAGTCAGGTGGGAGTAGGAGGCATGCGATTGTTAAAATATAATAAGAGAGACGCTCCCAATTAGTAGGGAGCACACTCTGCCATCAGCTGTGATGGGAACAGAGGAACAGGAAACCCAGTGTCAGAGAGATGATGCAGCAGGAGTGGTTAATACTACCTGCGCACCTCAAAAGCTAATTAAATCCACAGTTCCACTTATGTGGTATTGTCATAAGAATGACATGGAAAGAGAAAATTATGAGGGCAAGATGGGTTCTCGATAGAAACGACTTCAGCTGTCAGCAGTTCATCTGCACTGAGAGAGGTCCAGAAAAAGGTATAGGTGAGGAATGAAGATCCTGAGAGCTCCTCCATCCAGCCCTGCTTCTGCCCTAAATGATGTATAGATGTCTGGAGCCATAATGACCCCCCTAATTAGGTTTTTGTATATCACTCTTCTCTTGGCAATCTCAGCAGTGTTATGTCATCTTACATGGCTTGAGATTTCCAGAGGGACTTGTGTTAAACTCTGCTACCTGTATATTGCAGGTAGAACAGAGCAATTAATGCACCTGAGAACTGAAACAAAAATCATTGCAGGGGAGGAAATCCCCTCCATTACCACTGCTCCCTCCCAAGGGGAAAAATAAAAGGTAAAACAGCACACCAGGTAGATTTAAACTATTTCTTTTGACTGAGAATGAAGTGCTTGGATTGTCTTCAAGTTACTTAAACTATAAAAAGATCAACCATTTATTTTATATGGAGGTCAATTTTTCAAATTAAAAAATGCCATTTTGAAATTAAGGGTGAAAAGGTTTAACTTAGAAAAATGTCAAAACAAGGGGTTTGGCATTTCCAAAACGAAACATTTAATTTAGAAAATGTCAAAAGGAAATACGCTGACATTTAAAAAAATATTCCCACATTACTGTTTTGCAATTTTTGGCTAAAATGCCTGCTAAATCCAACCTAATTCCAAAAAGTTTTTCATCCCTCTAAAATTTATTTTTATTTGTAGCTATCATGTACTGAAATAAAGAAAAAAAAATCCCCCGTGTTCACTATGGCTTAATTTATAACTAGTTTTATGACTGTCTACCAAAGATTTGATGTACTGGTATTAAGCTTAAGGCCAAGACAACTTGTAGCATTCATTTGCTGACCGACCCAGAAGTTACACAGATCATACAGAAAAAGATCTATATCAGTCCCACTTTGTCATCTGTGATAACTCATTCATTACCTTCTGACACACACGCATTAAACAGATCATTTCAATGCCAAAATGTAACCTGTACTAGAGTCTTAAAGGAACTTGCATATGAAATTTTGGCCAACGGGTATAACCTCTCATTACAAGTGGCTGCTGTTCCCAAGGACTGAAATAACTAATCTAATTCCCATCTACAAAAGATGGGATAATAAGCAATAGACTCTTTATAGAGTCCTGGACATTACAGTGTGACTCCCAGGCAAAGGAGTAGAGTCTACAATAAAGAAGGAGACCACTAAGTGTATGGTAAATATGGACTGCTGGGGAAGAGTCAACATGGCTCTGTAAAGGGAAATCAGCTGTGGTTCGGGGCGGGGGGGTAAGAGTCCACTGGAAATCCAGTAGAAAAACTATGTTTGGACTTCTAAAAACCTCCACACAAAGGGTTATTGAAAAATGTAATATGCCACAGGACTGCAGAAAAGCTTCTTTCATGAGCTGATATCTGTTTAAAAGTAAAAGTAGGACTGAATATCTGCATTGCAGAATACAGAAGAGTAGGGTGAAATGCCATGGTGATGAGCTCCAGAAGGACTTCACAGGATTGCATGAGTGGGCAGCAAGGTGGTGGCTGAGCATCAGTGCAAATAGAAGTTATGTGCCTAGGGAAAAGCAATCTAAACCATGCTGCATGCTGCTGCCCTCAAAACTATCAGTTAAAACTCAGGAAAGATATCCCGGAGTCCTAACCGGGAGTTCTCTGAAATCACTGGCTTTCTATGCCACAACGGCTAAAAATGCTGACAAAATGCTGGTCATCACCAAGAATATTTCTGAAAACAAGACAGATGGAGTAATTTTGTTGTTATTGCACAGAAATTTGATACATTTGCATATTGAGTAATCTGTGTAGTTTTGGTCCCTGTCTGTTAAGAAAATACCAGTGGTGGTAGGAGAAAATCCAGATAAAAGCGAGTAAAATAATCAAAAGGGTGGAGTAGATGCTTTCAGAGGAGAGACTAAAAAGGCTGCAGAAGCTCTTCAGCCTGGAGAGAAGGAAGCTGAGGAGGTGGAGGGTAAGGCTGAGGTTTACAGAATCCTGAAGATGACTCATAAACCAAGCGGGAGACTGCTTTTCAACAAAATTGGTAGAAGATCAGAAAACAGGCCAAATTGTTTCTTAATACAGTAGACAGAATATGGAACTTGCTGTTGTACACGGCAGTGGAGTCAGGCAAGAAAATTCAAGGACAACAGTTACTCAAAAGAGATGTGAAATGGAATTGGCAGCGACGTTCCCGCTACCGTCTCTGATACAACAGCTGTAGACACACGGGAAGTACCAGAGGAATGGACTGCAGAAAATGGCCAAAATTTTTCACCCCCTAAATAGCCCCTTCTAAACCCTAATTCCTAATTCCATTGCTGGAAAGAGAATCCTTTGCTAGAAGGACTAGAGGTCTGACCCAGTAAGTAATTTCTCACATCCTTATACAAGTACTGGGTATCAATATGCCATGTAGATTGTTTATTTAGCTGTTAACAAGCACATTCTGCTGATGTCTGATGACAAGATTTCCCTTTTCCCACTTTGAATAGAGCTTATTTTTAAAACATTTAATCTGAGCACTGTAGTGATCCAATTACAACAATGGAAATATTATCAACACATGAGTAACAAGCATATTCAATTATTCTCCATGGTTATAAGAAGCTAATTTGACTCAGGAACAACTGGTCAAATATCTATTAAGCAATCTATTAATCATTATTACTTCCAGGTAAATTTTTTATAAATACCAGAATAAATGACGTAGATTTCAGTGGCTCTGCATTGATTTAATAGTTTGTATACTTAAATTTGGGAAACAATGGATTCATTAACGCACTTGAAAAGTTCACATGGATTTTCTTGAACGGGGTTCTCTGTTACAGAAGACTTCTGCAAAATTTCAGTGTCTCGTTGTTGGCTTTATCATTCTGGGACTTGAACTTTGCAGAAAAGGTCCTTAACAGGTAATCCCACTTACATCAGGCATTTATCTATTTATTTATTTATTTATTTTTGCTTAGAAAATGCACACACGGAAATCTAAGAAAATCCAAATGAACTTTCCAAGTGGACTAATGAATCCACACAAACACACTGTGTGACACTTTTCTCACTGCCTCTGCAAGGGAAATCCAGTTAACCAAGTCACTCCATCCATTTCCAAGTGATGACTACACATTTCCTCTAACAGCCAAGAAATTCTGCTCAAGTCTCGTTGCTACCATGGGATTGCAGACCTCAGGAATACCCAGCACAGGTCCTTCTGTGACTCTGCATGGTCCAGCTTTCATTTAGGACTCAGACCAGACAGGGCTTAGGTTGGGACTTACAGCTGATTTTACTGTGCATGTGACCACCAGCTCGTGTTCACAGATATAGTGGTGTCAACTCAAGCCTTCTAGGTTCAGTCTGAAAGAGAATTACACTAAAATAAATCAGGTCAGATTTCACTCTGAATAAGGGCATGTCCTCCGGCTTGTTCAATGTGTTTAAAAACTTCTAGTCACATTTCCATATGAATTAAGTTCCTGGTGGTGCATCCTATAAAATCTCTTGCACGTAATTATATCTTGCTGAAGCTTGTGCAGATTCCTGAAGGCAATTTCATCAACAACAAGCATGGGACTTCTCCTCTTTATGGGGATATAAATATTTTTCTGCATGTGTGTATCACTCTTCATCTAACTTATGTCCTGAGGCAGACGTGCTTCCAGATGGCACAGACTCGCCAAGGTCATGCGTCCGAATGTGACAGTGACAGCAACACTTCCAGTACCTCCACATTGACAGGAGCAAGCATTCAGCGTGGTCCCACACCGGGAGAGGTGACACATCACAAACCTCCTCAGATCTGGTCATTATGAACAGCAAGAGATGCAAAGACCATACATTCTTCTGATCTCTCTGGGGGTGATTGGACCATCTGTGTTTGTCATCAGGGGGTAGAGAAATATCTTCACATGAGAGCCACTGTTCAAATTGAAGAAGAGACTTGAACAGTATGCAACTTTTTGCCCTATAAGCCTGGAGAAGATTCTTGTTTCTGCGAGAGTGCAATCAAGTAGTCAATAACAAACTAAAAGGCAATTAAAGGGTGCTGATGAAGTAGAGAAGTACATTAAAGTTTTCACAGAATCACACAATCACAAAATCACAGAATGGTGGGCATTGGAAGGGACCTCTGGAGATGACCCCATCCAACCCCCCTGCTTGAGCAGGCACACCCAGAGCAGGGGACACAGGGCCACGTCCAGGCGGGGGGTGAATGTCTCCAGGGAAGGGACCCCACAGCCTCTCTGGGCAGCCTGTGCCACTGCTCTGGCACCCGCACAGGGAAGGGGTTTTTCTCATGTTTAGGTGGAACTTCCCGTGTTCCAGCTTGTGCCCATTGACCCTTGTCTTATCATTGGGCACTACTGAAAAGAGTCTAGTCCCACCATCCTCCTGACACCCACCCTCTAGATTTGTAAGCATTGATGAGATCCCCCCTCAGTCTTCTCTTCTCCAGACTGAACAAACCCACGTCTCTCAGCCTTTCCTCATAAGGGAGATGCTCCAGGCCCCTGATCATCTTGGCAGCTCTGTGCTGGGCTTGCTCAAGCAGTTCCACATCCTTCTTAAACTGGGGAGCCCAAAACTGGGCACAGCACTCCAAATGTGGTCTCACTAGGCAAGATGTGGAGGGGGAGGATAACCTCTCTCAACCTGCTGGCCACGCTCCTTTTAATGCACCCCAGGGCACCGCTGGCCCCCTTGGCCACAAGGGCCCGGTGCTGGCTCAGGGTCACCTTGTTGCCCACCAGCACTCCCAGGGCCTTCTCAGCAAAGCCGCTTTCCAGCAGTTCAGCCCCCAGCCTGTGCTGGTGCGGGGGGTTGTTCCTCCCCAGGGGCAGGACCTTGCACTTGCTCTTGTTGAATTTCATGAGGTTCCCCTGGGCCCAGCTCTCCAGCCTGCCCAGCTCTCGCTGGGTGCCAGCACAGCCTCTGGTGTATCAGCCGCTCCTCCCAGCTTGGTATCGTCAGCGAACTTGCTGAGGTTACGCTCTGTCCCACCATCCAGGTCATCAGTGAATATGTTGAACAGGACTGGACCCAACACAGACCCCTGGGGAACACTAGTGACAGGCCTCCAGCCAGACTCTGCTCTGATGATCACAACCCTCTGAGTTCTGCTGTTGAACCAGTTCCCTGTCTACCTCACTGTCCACTCATCCAACCCACAGTGCCTTAGCTTTCCTGTGAGGATGCTATGGGGAACAGTGTCAAATGCCTTACTGAAGTCAAGATAGACAACAGCCAGTGCTCTTCCTTCGTCGACCCAACCAGTCACACCACCACAGAAGGCTATCAGGCTGGTCAAGCATGATCTTCCCTTGTTGAATCCATGCTGACTGTTTCTGATAACTTTCATGTCCTCTACATGCCTGGAGATGACCTCCAGGATGAACTGTTCCATCACCTTTCCACGGATGGAGGTAAGGCTGACACATAAGGGGAGTTTAGACTGTATAGTGCCTGGGGAGGCATAAGAAATCTACGTGTCATTTTGGATGGAGAACAATCAACTGTGCAGCATGGTAACCTTCCAAAATATGCACAGGCCTGATGGTGCCAAGGATGTTGAAGTAGCTCTTCAAAGACTATAAATTTTCATAACTGAGGTCACAGCTTCACTCCCACCAGGATTTCAGCCATGCTTCCCAAAGAGGTTGAAAAGGTAATCATTGTGAAACTCATCTTCCACAGCAACCCCAGGGTCTAGCAAAAACATCACTTGCTTGGAAAAGTGAGGATTAAATGTAAAGGTGAAAGAGAAGCGCACTAGAAAACTTATGGTGATTCTTCAAAGCAGGGATTTTGTTGTTCATCTCCTCCTGCAATAGCAGCACTTGGAGTACAGAGCATATATCCTGGCTTTCCACCAAGATTTCTTGCCTATTTTTCTGTTCTCACATTAAAAGCATCTCCAAGGATTATGTTTCAACAGCATCCTCATCAGATTATGCTGCAAGGCAGTCCACCCTCACTTGCAGTTGTCTGCACCAGGCCCCCCAGAGCATAAAATAATAGAATACCCTGAGTTGGAAAGTACCCACAAGGATCAAGTCCAACTCCTGTCCCTGCACAGGACAACCCCAAATTCACACCGTGTCTCTGAGGGCCTTGTCCAAGTGCTTCTGGAATATCGCCAAGCTGGTGCCACGATGCCTCCCTGGGGAGCCTGTTCCAGGGCTCCACCACCCTCTGGGGGAAGAACCTTCTCCTAATGCCCAGCCTAACCCTCCCCTGGCACATCTCCCTGCCATCCCCTCGGGCCCTGTCGTTGGTCACCAGAGAGCAGAGACCAGCCCTGCCCCTCCTCCTGCCCTCGGGAGGGAGCTGCGGAGCACCATGAGGGCTGCCCTCGGCCTCCTCTGCTCCAGCTGAACACACCCAGGGACTCCAGCCGCTCCTCGTATGGTTTCCCCTCTAAACCCTTCCCCAACTCCGTGGCCTCCTCTGGACACTCTCCAGTAGCTTTATACCCCCAATGTCCTGCGGCGCCCAACACTGCCCACAGCACTCGGGGTGAGGCCGCCCCAGCGCGGGGCAGAGCGGGACAATCCCCCCCCCTCGCCTGGCTGCGATGCAGGGCTCGGTGCCCCCCAGGGCACGTCTGGCCCTCTGGGCTGCCAGGGCATGCTGGTGGCTCGTGTTCAACCTGCCGTCGGCCAGAGCCCCCCGGTCCCTGCAGAGCTGCTCCCCAGCCCCCCGTTCCCTGGTCTGTCTGTACAGCCAGGGCTGCCCTGCCCCAGGGGCAAAACCCAGCACTTCCCCTTGTTAAACTTCATACGGTTGGTGATTCCCCAGGATCCCATGGGCTGATTCAGACATCAAGCCACAGAAAAAGAGGAGCCCGCTGCAGAAGTGCCCACATCAGCTATCATGGAAGGCTTGAACCATTTTGTGGAGAAGAACATAATACAGCTTAGGGGCTTACACCTCTGATTCCTGGAGGTAGAGAATCTCAGAGGAGGAGAAGAGAGCAGCAAGAGCAGCTGGAGCACAGGGCAGGCAGTGAGACAGCCTTGTCCTGGCAATGGGAGAACTTCTCGGGGTCACTCCCCCTGCCCCCATCCCCTTCTGCATGGCCTGCACACACCTGGCAGCAGCTCAGGCCCAATACTGCATCAGATCTCTTGGCACTAAAGCAGCAGCGGCGCAGCCTTCTCTCCGCAGGGATCTGCACCATCCCGGTGGGGTTCCCAGGAAGGAAGCCCCCTCCTCACGTGGCTGGAGCAGAGCTATCAACAGAAGAAACCCTTGTAGTTACCTCATGCATCCTTCCAGTTGCCTGTTCTAGCCCCAGCACAATCGCTCCCACCAGAACATGACATCCTGCTGCAGCTGGCTGCACCTTCTGAAGGAGAGGAAATCCCACCCTCCCTCAGCCCTTCCAGCGGAGGCATCCTAAGCAGCTCATGCTGTCCAGGCTGGAGGACAGGAGAAGCGATGCCGAGGGTTACAGTTCTCAAGCTTTCTCAGGGTGAAATTGCACTTCCCAGGCTCTGAATGGCACCTCCATCAAATTGTAAACAAGCCAAAGCCAGGACTTCTGCAGTCAGAGCACGCCAGACTCATGCTGGGTAAGCCTTTAGGCTCCTTGTGTTTTGCCACAGTCAAGCTCCCTCTTCTGTGCAGACATGAAGGCAGGAAAGAAACTCAGTCTGATATTTGTTGGAAGAGTCTCCCTGATCCTTTCCAGTGCATCCAGACCCCTCTGCAGGGCCTCTCTGCCCTCAAGAGTGTCAACAGCTCCTCCCAGTTTTGTGTCATCAGCAAACTGAACCAGTGTTCCTTCCAGTCCTGCATCCAAGTCATTTATGAAGAGATTAAAGAGCACCAGCCCCAAGACGGATCCCTGCAGAACCCCGCCAGTGACTGGCCGCCAGCCCGATGTAACCCCATTTACTGTGACCCTTTGAGCCCGACCCATCAGCCCATCGCTCACCCCCTGCATTACGTGTTTGTCCAGCTGTGTGCTGGGCATTTGTCCAGGAGGAGACTGTGAGAGAAGGTATCGAAAGCTTTACTGAAATCCAAACCCATCACATCGACTGGCTTCCCTTGGTCAGCTGGGTGGGTGACCTTGTCGTAGAAGGAAATCAAATCCTTGCATCCTTGTCCCAAAGGATGCTGTTTTCAGCTCTGTCCCATTGCATATTTGGTACAAGCATATTAAAAGGCCTGGAGCTCTTCTCTGGCCCTAATTCCAACTGACATGGCACAGCCTGACTCCATGCTCCTATCTCTTCCCCATAAAACAGAGTGGATTAATCCCAGGAAAGTCTTTCAGGAAAGGTTTCCAGCTTGTTTTGACTCCTAAACTACTTCTGGGTTTGGTTTGTTTGTTTGTTTTTTTTTTTTAAGAGAGAGCTATTAGACTCAGACTAAATCTATGCCAGGAAGCATCTTGATAGTTAAATGGTGTGGAGGAACGTAGATTATCGCTTTATCCCTTGCCGTGGCCGTGTTTACTTAGCTAGTGTCAATACAGACATTTAGTCCAGTTACACCCCATTTATCACACTATAATATCTGTTCAGGGGTTTTTACCAAGCGTGGATTTTACCCTGCCCTGCAATTAACACCAGCCAATGTGACACCCATCCCTGCATCAGATGAAACTGTTCTGACAGAGCAGATTTGCAAACCTCCCCTTGCTCTCTCTGCCCCTCCTCTTAGCCCTTTGGATAGAGGTGTGTCTGTAGAGATATTAATATTCCTATCTGACAATAAATTAATACAAAATTGTTTTAAAAGAGGACACTCAGGATGGCCACAATTAAGTGAGTAATTAAGCCTGCATGGATGAATGGTTTCCTCCACGAAGCAACGTAAGAAAATGAAGACGGGTGAAAGTCAGGGGGAACTAATACGTGTCCCAGTGCTTCAAGGTATTACAGTATCTTGCATAGGAAAACTTTTGGTTCAGAGATGCTGAAACATATCCCTTGGAAACTTTCCACGTGTTTGAACTTCCTGGGCTTTCTGATTTCTCATTATACTGGTCCTTTAAATGTTACTGTGAAGAAAAAGGTGTTGAGGTTCAGTAGAGGGGCTAAAAAGCCCTGCTGTGAAACATAGTGATAATTTGGGGATCAAATAAAGCATTTTAGTCTGACACAATATTTTTTCCCTCATTTGGCCAAGCTTGCTGTGCTCGGCTTTAGTTTGTTTTCACCTGTAGTCATCAATCTCCACCTTCCTTTCATCTCTGCTCAATGCTCAACCTTTTTTTTCCTTTGGTCTCCTCCTTTTTGCTCTGCAAATCCTGTTCGCCCCCAGCTCTTTCCTTCACTGCTATGTCCTCATTCTTTTCTATTCCCCTATTTTCCCACTGCACCTTTTCTTCTTCTTTGTCCCTGCACATCCCACTCACTTCATTGTGTCTCCAAACTTTTCCCAGTCAGCACCACCTTTCATTCACAAACTGCTCCTAATAGTGTTGAGTGAGATGGAGAGTGAACCCCTCTGTTCAGTGCAGCCTGCTGGAAATTAGTTCCTGTTTGATCTCCTGGCTCAGCCACCGTTACAAAATGCTTTCCAGTCTGTTTTAAGCAAATAAGCCAAGCGCTGTTATTTTCAATGCTGCTAGAGCATGGGAGGATGCAAGCTGTCAGGATCACCTGACAGCCCTGGTGAGGCTGCACTTGGAGTGCTGTGCCCAGTTTTGGGCCCCCAAATTTAAGAAGGGCAGGGAACTGCTTGAGCAAGGCCAGCGCAGAGCTGCCAAGGTGATCCAGGGACTGGAGCATCTCCCTCGTGAGGAAAGGCTGAGAGACCTGGGCTTGTTCAGCCTGGAGAAGAGAAGGCTGAGGGGGGATCTCATCAACACCTATAAATATCTGAAGGGCGGGTGTCAGGAGGATGGGGCCGGGCTCTTTTCAGTGGTGCCCAACGCCAGGCCAAGGGGCAACGGGCACAAGCTGGAACACGGGAAGCTCCACCTGAACATGAGGAGAAACCCCTTCCCTGTGCGGGTGCCAGAGCAGGGGCACAGGCTGCCCAGAGAGGCTGTGGGGTCCCTTCCCTGGAGACATTCACACCCTGCCTGGACACGTTCCTGTGCCCCTGCTCTGGGGGTGCCTGCTCAAGCAGGGGGGTTGGATGGGGTGAGCTCCAGAGGTCCCTTCCGACCCCCACCAGTCTGGGATTGTGTGATACTGTAGTATGCAATACGGTATTGGAGTCCCAAAATGTATTTGTGTGTTTGCAGAAAACATATACTTGCCCATGTTTAAATGTGTAAATAAAACTTAATATTTCCAGGGGTGCTCTTTGGAATTGTCTGAACTGTTCTAGCTGTTGCATAGCCAGGAAGCATTTCCTTCAGCCTGTGGTTCTGTCTGCGATTTCCCAACGCTGAACTGAACTGAAGTTCAGAACTGAATAAAGCTGAGATTTCTGATCCCTGCAAGCAGCGACCATTCAACTGTTCCTTTCCTTTTCTGAAATTAAGTCCCATTGTTCACCTTTGAGGTGTATTCTCAGCTTTTGCAGAGAGTGGAACCTCAGCCAATCTTTTTTTGCCAGCTCCTTAGCCAGAAAATTAATGACATTAAAGTTATTCTGGAAACACCCTGAATTATGTGATCTAAAAGCAAAAGGAAAACAATTCTTTTCTTAGCAATATGTAAGGCTTTTAGACATGTATTTTTTCAACTGCAGTATAATGCCTTTGATGACCCATGATGTTTTTGATGAGCTGTAAGATTTCTGCATGTTTTAAAGCAGCCCCAGGCCCATAGAGAATAGTGTTAGATATTTGGGGCATTGAAGAGAGTGAGGAAGAACTGAAGTGGTTTATTTTTGCTTTGTAATTTCTAGTAGCAGCAAGCTCTTTGCGAGTTGTTGAGGGAGTTAGTGTCCTGGGAAGATCATCAGTGACACACAGTCATTTGCTGGTCATGTTCATGTCCAACAGCCATGTGGAGATGTAAGGGAGCATGTCAAAATCAATATTCTCTGTTTCCCTTTATGCAGAAGACTCCCCTTTTTTGTCCAGCTATTTGAACGGCTGGTTGCAGATGGAAACCACAGCAAGTGCCAACCCCTTCTTTCTGTGATGGGTTTGTAAGAGCTCTGTAAGTCTCACTGGGTAAATATCAGTCTCAGTAATTTCATTCTACTGCAGGATACTTACCAAATTACACTTTGTGGGTTAATACCAAACTAGAATTGAAGTCACATATAGCAATCAAAGACCAAAGAAATTGCGCAAAACTTCCCCGCTGTTGCTGCCATCTGATTGGTAACAACCTGGGAGGTGTTTTCTACCTTCTTGTCACACAACCCTTCGAAGACCAAATCTGGACACTGTAACGAGTCTGCTAGTTGAGGATAAAACCTGGTCTAGACAAACCAATACATGTTAACAGGTTTAACTGGCTAAATCAGTTATTTTATTATCCTAGCTTAGCAGTGCCCTCAATAAAACCACTTAGTCTCAGACCCCCACACAGAAACGAATAGTTGTCTCCTCCTGTGACATGATTATAGCGCAGGTGCTGATGTGTGGAAGTGGAACGTGTTAAGTAGATTGGTTAGAAATGGCCTGCTGATTCATTGATGAAGGAACATTTTGTGGATTTTGATTGAATATCTCTTGGGAAACAGAAAAAGTAGTGCAATGTTCCAATATAGCTGAAACTTCCTCTCTGACCTTTCCAGCAGATAACATTTTCATTCTTCATTTCCAAATGACTTTTGTTCTTATTTTTTCCCTCCTTCTGACTGTATATTAAGTCGTATAGAAGGAAATTAAAAAATAATAATCAGAGGAACACATTTCTGCTTTAGTTAAATGAAATGTTTCAATTAACCCAAGGTTTTGGCCTCAAAAGATTGTAGGATGCCTCGCCATACCTGGTTTTCTTCCAGGCAGTTTCAAAATGAAGTGAAAAAAGAAGAATTCTAGACAAACAGAAAATCCGCTGTCTGCCAGTTCTGGTAGAGAGGGAAATATGACATATTCTCAGGGAAGACAAATTTCTGGGTGGCAAGAGACCTATTTTAATGTGGGATGTGTACCCCCTACCAGTGCAATCACTCTAGGACACCCTTCCAGTATTCCCAGAAATAGTCAAATGGAAGCGGCATTTTTCAGGTCCCTCACACCAAAAGGTCCGATTCTGTTTTAATCTGATATTCATGTAGGATGGACAAACTTCTGAAACAGGATTTTGTACAACTTCTTAGACGATGTATATTCAGATATTGCAAAACCACCATAGCACAGAGCACCAGAAAGGTATCAGCAAAATCTTGAAGTACAGTTACCAATTAATGCCTTACTAGATATCTTGGATATGTAATTACGAACCACTTGAAGTAATTCCTTTCTGGTAGTATCACCCTGTGCAGTTTCCCAACAGACCCATAGGTTTTGCCCATTTGACGAGAAGGCTACAGCACCATGCTGTACTACCCAAGCTAGCATTAAAAACAGTTACGGGGCAAACTAAATTATGCATGAAATATATTCTATAATATATATAATAAATATATATAATGTACGTAATAACTATACATACATATATATATATATATGTATTATCTCCACTGGTTCTGGGTTACCAGGGTTAGAAACAGCTGCTGATGTCCAACCCAGTTTTTCCAAGGTAAGCCAACAGTGCCTTTTCTGTATCACAGATGGTAGCATTGATGTGTCTAATACCTGACCAGGTTTTAATATGATCCTCTCCACCTCTTGGTAAGCTGATAGGAATGCAAAGCCCAATCAAACACCAGTTCTGCTGGGATGTCTGCACATGAGATGCTCATTAGTTCCTCATGCATAGGCCTGTGCCTCATGCATTTTTGGCTTCTGTCTGCTCTGGAGCCCTCTACACTGCCCACAGCTCAGTGACCTGGCTTGTTGAAACTGTGTGTTGAAACAAGGGCTGAACCCCAAAGTAACAACTGGGACAGCAAAGACATGAAGATATGACCTTACCCCAAATTTGTTGTGTCATTACCCTACCCATCAGCTCCTGTCTCAGTTCTTCCTTGCTTCGTCTCTGCCTCTGTTTCATAACGTACGCATTGCCTTATTTTACAGAGGTGACAAGGCACTTTCATGGTAGACTCTTGCACAGGGAGGGTCAGAGAAAGACATCTGGCTCTAGGGCTCCCCTTAATGAACCATGGGGTACTTCATACCCAGAGCAGAACTTCCCTGAATGCAAACCATCCCCTGCACATCTTGCAGCGCTCACAACATGACAAAACTATTGCCACCTTTTTATGAAGCAGACGCTTGAGAAGTTGTGAAAAACCAAACTCCTGTAGCTTGCTGTTCCCCATCAGTTTGCGAATACATTACCACAATGTGAGTCACGGCAGCCTCAGCACTCAATATACTGGGCACCACGTTCAGCTCTATGTTCCCTTCTGCTTTTTATGTCAGCGCTGTCACTCCTGATTTACACTGATAAGTCGAAGAGGAAGTTGAAGACTGTCTAATCACAAGGTTTCTGTGTAGAAAAGCACCCAGGTTTGTCTGGATACCAATGGGGTTCCCAGCACAGGCACACACACACTATTTGTGTTTACCTGGGGCTAAAAATGCACACATGGATGGGTCTTGCACTACAATCTGTAAGCAAGCTCCGCTTTGTCCCACCTAGATTTAGACACTTAACTGAGTCACTGAATAAATTTAAAGCCTATTCAAATAAAGGAAAAACAGCAAATGAAAGATCAAGGTCACATACAGAGATGCTTTCCCTTTACCTGCAAGCATAGCTTGGGTAACTGAATCCTAATTTAACTAATCACTAATAGCTAATTCTTAATTTAAGCACAGAAGTGGTAGTGAACCTAAGCCTGAAGCACGAAGGTGAATTTGCTGCCTAATTCCTATTCACTAAAGCCTCACTTTCTAAATTAGGAGTTCTTTGAAATCACATCCACGGAAAGCAAGCTGAACTAAATCTAAATGTACTCTCCCCTTTTCACAGAGGCAGCGAAAGACAGACCCACGTGCCCACAGTTATGCCCTTGGCAAAGGTGAGAACCAAACCCAGCTCTCTTGTTCTGTCTCACTTAACAGCACGAGAGGATCCAAGACCTGCAGGCTTCTGTCAAGCTCAACTTTTCTGAAAGTACAAAAGGAAATAGAAGAAGTAGTTTTCTGGCTCCAGAGTTTTAAGCTTTATGACAGATATGGGAATAATAATATTAATTAAAATACTGTTACAGTACTTAGTGGGAATTATTTGGCTGATATAATTAAGAGAGACAACATGTCATTATGCCATCTCCATGATGTACAAACAGTAACAGCATCTACTGTAAATTACTATGGTAATAACAATTAGCTTTAGTTCTAATCTAACTTATTGTAATGAGCCATGAAAGGAAATACAGGGCTCAATAAGAGACAGCAGCTGTTGAATCCAGGATAGATCCCATCCGTGTTCTTGGTGTAATGTGGTATCCGAGGCTGAAGGTTTACAGGGTGGCAGAGTTGACACAGGAATCTGAACACAGATATGGATCAGGATCCATGAAATGCATGGGACAGCTTTCCAGGATATGGAAGTATTAGATTCAGCTTCTTTCAGCTTGGTCTTCTGTTGTCAGCATGTTAATATGCCTGGAAATTGAATCGAATACCCGTTTTGTGTGGAGAAAGTCCCTCTGCCCTCCTATGCTAGGATTATCCTGTGGAGTTCCCTTCACCTCACCTGCTCCTGCTTTGGAAAGCAATATTGTGGTCCATTAGACAGTGTTATTTATTCATGTTTCTTAGCTATTAACTTTCCAGGTGCATGAAACAGGCTTTCCCTGGGAAGTGTGACTTTCTTGAGTCCAGAGCAAGAATAAACCCAGTTGAGGACAGTAGTGATGCAAATGCTTTCTACACCTCCTCTCCACCTGGGGGACTGTTTCTTCTCCCAAATGCTCCTGCTGGTCTCCTCTTCCCCACTCCCCTTCCCCAACAGCCACCAGGTTTCATTCTATGCCCCCCTTAGGGGCATTCTGTGCCCCAAGCCATAGTCTCTCATGTGCTGTTTGGAGCTTGACCCTGAGTTCCCAGAGGGCCAGATACCCTCTTGACTTCCCCAGCAAAGAACCCTATCCAGCTGTCTGCTGCAGAGTGTGATGGCACCAGGATATGTGGCTGTAGGGGCTACAACTCCCTAAATTCCCTGGCCTCCCTTAGCCCCAAGGGCTTCCATTTGCAAGAGCTAGAAATGGTAGGATAAGTCAAGTATTTCTGCTTGTCTGATTTTCGCCAAGCTTAAGTAGCGTCCTGTTGGTGTCATCATGTCCTCTCACATTTCAGACTTGGCCTGATGAAGTTGTATGTGAAACACAAAGAAAAGGCAAGCAAAGACAGGCTGTGTGTAGGCAACTTTCAGCAGTAGAGTTATGGCTTAGCATACCACAGCTTCTTGGCTCTGCTACCCTGGCCTCCACCACTAAGAGCTGAAGGATTTGCTATGCATTACAGTGGGTCAGGCATGCATGCACATGTTGAGCAATAGTAAGTGAAAATAACTAATTTGAAGAATCCCAGGTTGGCAGGGACCTCAGGGATCATCTAGTCCAACCTTTCTAGGAAGAGCCCAGTCTAGACAAGATGGCCCAGCACCCTGTCCAGACGACTCTTGAAGGTGTCCAATGTGGCCGAGCCAACTCCTTCCCTGGGGAGATTATTCCAGTGGTGACTGTCCTCACTGTGAAAAATTTCCCTCTCATGTCCAATCGGAATCTCCCCAAGAGCAACTTGTGTCCGTTCCCCTTGTCCTCTCCACGGGACTCCGTGTAAAAAGGGAGTCTCCATCTTCTTTGTAACTACCCCTTAAGTACTGGTACATGGGGATGAGATCCCCTCTGAACCTCCTTTTCTCAAGGCTGAACAAACCCAGTTCTCCCAGCCCATCCTCGTATGGCAGCTTCCCAGTCCTCTGATCATCTTGGTGGCCCTTCTCTGGACCCCTTCCAGCCTGGCCACATCCTTTTTGTACAATGGGGACCAGAACTGGACACAGCACTCCAGGTGTGGCCTGACAAGCGCTGAGTAGAGTGGGGTAATGACTTCTTTCTCTCTGCTGGCGATGCCCTTTTGATGCAACCCAGGACCCTGTTGGCCTTCTTGGCCGCAGCAGCCACTGTTCGCTCACGTTGAGCTTCCCCCCATCAGGACCCCCAGGTCCCTTCCCACAGTGCTGCTCTCCAGCCAGGTGCATCCCAGTCTGTGCTGCACTCCTGGATTATGGTTTCCCAGGTGCATGACCTTACACTTGTCCTTGTTGAACTTCATAAGGTTCTTGTTGGCCCACAAGATAATTTTAAATCATCTGTCCACTCCCATGCTGATGACACGGCTCAGAGTGTAGGACTTCACTTCACTTGGACCACTACAGGGCTTTGGTAGGGGTTTTCTGTATTCCTGTATCCTGAAAGTGCCTAGAGGCAGTGAGAAGAAATAATTACAGCTACGTGAGGCTCCATGGCATGTTTCTCAGCAAACCAGGCTTCTCCACAAAAGGCAGTGCTCCTCTGCAATACCTTTCTTCCATCTTTCTTATTCTGCTCACAATAAGTTACAGACCAATTATTGCTAGCTGGTATATATATCAATGGGAAATGAAATGTGTATCTCTTTGCCAGGGCAATTTGAGATGGAAAAAAGGAGCCAAATGTACAGTTAACTCCTTTTAACTTCTTTTCATAGGTAGCTGAATGCATTTCGCTAATTTAATCTGGTCCTAAGTACTGACTGTATTTTATAGAGATGTATTTTATGCATTATATTATTGATACTGAGAGATGTATATTGAGTTTTTGGATTCAAAGAGACCCACATCTATCATGTTCCATTTTTATTGCTAAATTGAAATTTGCAATATAAGGAAAAATTGATTTAGGGATCATTAAACAATTATGCATACGTCTTCATTAATATACGTGACTATATATTAAATAATATGTTGATATGTAGTGATATATATATATAAAGATAGGCACAGGTGCTATCTTCCTGTTTTGATGGGTGCTGGAGTGTGCCAGAATAACTGATAAAAAATTTGGAGAGAAATCTTAATTATTACCTGGAGGAGACATTTCTACACTGAGATCCCTGATGATTTCATATCTTCTCTGTGAATGAGAGGAAGGAGGACACTGAGCTGGTAACAGAGCAAATCCTTGGCTTCCTGCTGGGGACATGCTGTTTGGTCAACAGTGCATTGCATCTAATGCACTGGGAAGTTATCACCTTAGGCACTAAAGATACCAAGGGGCTTTGGAGAAATGCTGTACTATCTGAATACTGTAAAAAATAATTTAGAGCAGCTCTTAAAAGGCAGCAGCACCTCGGGTGAATACAGCCACCTAATTATTTTTGCATATATTGGACTTATACATGGAAATTTAAAAGTTAAGCCTGATCTAACTTAAGTTTCTTGGCCCATTTTTTAGCCAGTGGAAAAAACCTGGCATCTCCAGGACATGACTTCCTCCCCTCTACTTCAGACATTGATTCATCCCTGCTGCCTTAGATATTGGCCTTAGGGAGAGAGTTAGTCACCTCCTAAATATAATTACCCCTTGCCATTGATTAATAAGGACAAATCGATGATGATTTCCACCACACACCTGACGTCAGGGTGTCTCAGCTGGGCAAGACGAATCCCACTTGTTGAGACCCAGAGGCTTTAATACAGCAAGATGTAAAAGCACATTTCCAAAACCGCAGAAGTTTTTAGTAGAAACAAAATCAAGGTCAAAAGCATTTTAGATTCCTAGGTCTGTGGAATCTAGATCTATAGGATGGGAACGGAAATGAGTTTTTTTGTCTCTTGCCAGGATCTGTATCATGCAGGATGTCCCAGCGTGGGCTGGTGAGAAGTAGAGGAAATCCAAGTAAAATGAGTGCTGGTGATATTTATGCCTTGCTGTGTGCTCCACAGAGGATCAGTTTGGCTGTGGAATAAGCCACACAGTATTTGGGAAATCTTTACTAATAAATAGTGTCCTGTCTGCAGAAAGAAGTGGTGCAGGGAAAGGCAAGTATGATATCAATGCTAGCTGAGGGAGTTATTCCTGGACATCATATGAGAGAAATCTGGTATCCACGAATACAGTTCCTTAACACTAAATTGCAGTTGGGTGGATCAAAGGTTTTCCAGATTCTGTGAACGCTGCAGTTTGAAAGTGATTTCCAGTCCAAGTTTAAGAAGGAACTGAAACTTAAATATTTCATAGAATCATAGAAATATTTAGGTTGGAAGGGACCTTTAGATGTCATCTAGTCCAAGCCCCCTACAGTGAGCAGGGACATCTTCAACTAGACCAGGTTGCTCAGAGCCCCGTCCAACCTGACTTTGAATGTTTCCAGGGATGGGGCATCGACCACCTCTCTGGAAAACCTGGGCCAGGGTTCCACCACCCTCAGCACAAAAAATGTCTTTATTATATCTAATCTGAATCTACCCTCTTTTAGTTTAAAACCATTACCCCTTGTCCTATTGCTACAGGCCCTGCTAAAATGTTTGTCCCCATCTTTCTTAGAAGCCCTTTTAAATACTGAAAGGCTGCAATAAGGTCTCCCCACAGCCTTCTCTTCTCCAGGCTGAACAACCCCAACTCTCTCAGCCTTTCTTCATAGCAGAGGTTCTCCAGCCCTCAGATCATTGTTATGGCCCTCCTCTAGACCCGCTCCAACAGGCCTACATCCTTCCTGTGCTGAGGGCTCCAGAGCTGGATGCAGCACTGCATGGGGGGTCTCACCAGAGAGGAGCAGAGGGGCAGAACCACCTCCCTCCACCTGCTGGCCACGCTTCTTTTGATCCAGCCCAGGATATGGCTGGTCTTCTGGGCTGCAAGCGCACATTGTTGGGCCATGTCCAGCTTTTCATCCACCAGTGCCCTCAAGTCCTTCTCTGCAGGGCTGCTCTCAATGCCTCCATCCCCCAGCCTGTGTTGATACCAGGGGCTGCACTGACCCAGGTGCAGGACCTTGTACTTGGCCTTATTGAACCTCATGAGGTTCTCACAGGCCCACCTCTCCAGCTTGTCTAGATCTCTCTGGATCACATTCTGTCCTTCTGGCATGTCAACTGCACCGCTCAGCTTGGTGTCAACTGAGAGTGCACTCAATCCCACTGTCTTTGTCATTGGTGAAGATATTAAATAGCACCGGTCCCAGTATGGACCCCCGAGGGACACCACTCATCACCAGCCTCCTTCTGGACATGAAGCCATTGACTACTACCCACCATCCACAGAGTTCCTTTTCCACCAAATGAGTCCACCCAACAAAACTGTATCACTCCAGTTTAGAGAGAAGGATGCTGTGGGGGACCATGTCAAAGACCTTACAGAAATCCAGAAAGATGACATCCATAGCTCTTCTCTTATCCACTGATGTAGTCATTCCATCATAGGAGGCCACTAGGTTGGTCAGGCAGGACATGCCCTTGGTGAAGCTATACTGGCTGTCTTGAACCACCTTCCTGTCCTCCATGTGCCTTAGAATAGCTTTTAGGAGGATCTGTTCCGTGACCTTCC
This sequence comes from Phalacrocorax carbo, assembly GCF_963921805.1. Classification (NCBI taxonomy): domain Eukaryota; kingdom Metazoa; phylum Chordata; class Aves; order Suliformes; family Phalacrocoracidae; genus Phalacrocorax; species Phalacrocorax carbo. Next base: position 2,441,421 of record NC_087514.1, on the reverse strand, counting down.
CTGGCACAGAGGTGAGGCTGACAGGACGGTAGTTCTCCGGGTCATCCTTCCTACCCATTTTAAATAATAAAATCCAATCCAAAATAGAATGTTATCCAAAGTTAAAAATTAGGCTAACAAAACAAAAATGGCTGAATAAAAATTGTTTCTTTCTCCAATTTACCTCTTAGAAACATTGAAATAACCATTGATTTGTCTTGGAGAAAAAGTGATACCAAAATCCAATTTCACCAGCTCAAAAAATCTTGTTGGCAGTATTATCAAAATACTGTCTTTCAGGGAGGAGGAGGACTGTTTCTGAGCACACATTTTCAGTAAAACTGACACCTTTTTGTGAGTTATGACAGGATAAAAAAACTGTTCCATCAAAACTTTCCTGAGCAGAGGTGGGGGAGAAGCTGTGGGAAATAGAGGGGCTGGTGGTATATACCATCCTCTTCTGGTTAAAGAGAAGATAAGTGCAAGCTGTTCCACAAAGTGTAAGCAATGGCCACAAAAATGGTCAAAGGGGTGGAGCTCCTCCACTATGAAGAAAGGCTGAGAGAATTGGGGTTGTTCAGCCTGGAGAAGAGAAGGCTGAGGGGAGACCTTATTGAGGCCTTTCAGTACTTAATGGGGGCTTCTGAGAAAGATGGAGAGAGACTTTTCAGTAGGGTCTGTAGCAATACGTCAAGGGGTAGTGGTTTTAAACTAAAAAAGGTTAGATTCAGAGTAGATATAATAAAGACATTTTTTATGCTGAGGGTGGTGGAACCCTGGCCCAGGTTGCCCAGAGAGGTGGTCGATGACCCATCCCTGGAAACATTCCAGGCCAGGTTGGACAGGGCTCTGAGCAACCTGATTGAGTTGAGGATGCTCTTTGCAGGGGGCTTGAACTAGATGATCTAAAAGTGCCTTCCAGCCGAAATTATTCTATGACTCTATGAATCTCTTTTCTTCCCAGAACATGCCCAGACATTACTGGAAGCTCTCCTTTTGATACTTGTCCCAGCTGCTCATCCCAACGCAGATGCTCTCTCCATTCCCTCTCCACCATTGCTTCTCCCAAATGCTCTTCTCAGTCCCTTCTTTCCCTCTCCCCTTTCCCAATAGCCACCAGGTTTCATCCTGTGCCCCCCTGAGCCAAACCATAGTCTTTCTGGTGCTCTTTGGGGCTTGACTCCGAGTTTCTGGAGGGCAGAACACCCTTTTGTCTTCCCCAGCAGAGATAGGGCTGCGGTTTCCACCAGTGCCACTGCTTTTGATGAGCCTGAGAGCTCATTTCCTACACGACACAGCCATCAGCTGGCTGGATTTAAAAATGACAGGAGGGCTCATAATCCAGTCCCAGGCGTCTCAGCTTCACCAGTTTGGGTTTTATCTGGTGAGCAGGATGTCCCCTGAAGGAGCTGTGTCTTGTGTACTGATACACAAGCGATATCTGACTCAGCAAAGGTGCAGCTATCCTAGGGCTATTGTGGAAATAGTTTCCACAGATTTTAAACACATAGGACTAATGCACTTGCATGGGAAAGCTCTTTGCACTTGAAACCTGGAAAGGCAAACATTTGCCTGATGAAGAAATGCAGTCCCTCTATTCCCCGTACTCCTCGTATTTGAGCCACCTCATGGGGACTTCCCAAGCAACCTTTCCCAGTGGACCAGCTGTTCCTTCAACACAGGAACCAAGAATTTGGATAGACTCTCCAGTCCTGCTTCTGTAAAGACCCACAACTGAAAATTGCTTAGGCATAACACAGAGCTCCCCCAAGTGACTCTTTCTGCAGTTTGGTTGCACTGAGTAGGTCTGATTACAATAGCATTTGTCCATGTCCCCAGCACAGATGATTGTGCAACCAGAGGTCATCTCAAGAGGGAGGGAGAAAACCAAATCCTCTCTGTCTCCAGTCCTTCTCAGGCTACCAAAAGAAGGTGCAGCTTAAGACAGCTGCTTCTCCAAGAAGCTCTTTGTTTCCTTTAAAACTGCCCACTGACTCTCCCTTCAATATACTTATTTGCCTCAGCATACCTCTATTCAGAGACCTGCAGGCAAAACGTCTGTGGAAATGGCACAGTTCATTCACATTGTGTGGATATCACAAGGTCTTTCCCTTAGTAAAAGCTTTCCAGTGGGCAGAAAACAGTTAATGTTTTTCCTGGGTATTTGACACTGCTGCAAGACAGTAACCCCAGGAAACTTCTCCCAGGGGACACTTAGCCAGTCCTCCTAACTGGGCCAGAATGGGACCAGAATAAAAACACTACAACAAATGACCTAATGTGTAAGGCTTGTGCTAGATGTGGCCGCTTCCTTCCTGCCAGCAGCTCTCTAGACCTGCAAATCTGTCTAGATGGGTTTTGATATGAAGATTTTGCAGGCCCAATGGGACAATATCTAGTCCTTTTTGTGATAAAAGAGGAACATGACTTTCATAGGGATTTTAAGCTTAACACTAAGGCTGAAATGCATTGCAGTTGTACTGGTTGAGGTATAAGGTCTAAGAAATTCCATACCTTCTACCAGTGGTCTTCCAGGTTAACCAAGGGACAGTAGGAAAAAAGGACATCTTTAGGGTAGTCCTTCCCCTGTTATACTTTCCCCTCTTATGGAAATGAGCAGAATTTATATTCCCTGAGTTGGAGGCTGCACCCAGACCCTTGTGTTCAGCAATACTTCTAATTTCACTATTACTCTAGCAATCCTCGGCCATGGCACATTTCTCACTCTCTATCTTTGATATGTATTAGCTCAAGGGATCTATGGTTTCTTCCAGCCATGGAAGTTAAGCAGGTGATGATTTCCCAGACCAGAGAGGGTAGATATTACTCACTCCAATGGTGGTGGGGCAGGATCTCCATCAATATTTTGCCTTATTAATTTATATGAAACATTGAGCAGTCCTTGGAGAGAAAGGGGTGCATATTTTGACAACCACAGTAGTTCAAAAAATAAGGAAGACTTTGCAGTGGGAAATAGTTATGCTCATACTTTACCCTCAGAGCATTGTGACATTTAGTGTAACACCCCTATGCTCACCTGAGTGCCCCCAAAACTGTCTCACTGGCATGGGTACATTCACTCAGGGAGAGATTTTCTTCTCTCTTATATGTAAAATCGATCTGTACCCAAGAAGACAGCAGACAATATAGTCTCCAGCTGCCGTGGAGCTGCAGGAACTGAAGACAGTCTCACAGAGAGGAACTTCATAGTGTGGGATTCAGACACTGTGAGGTGCCTTCTGAGACTTTGCTCCCGTTCCCAAGCTGCAGAGCAGCCCAGATGCCATTCGCTCTTGGAAGGCGGAAGGGAAAGGCTTGTCTGAATGGAAGATGCCTTACATGGGAAGCAGGAGGATAAAGAAAGCAGCCTCTCTTGAGCCACATTATCTGAAGTGCCAGATGTGACTTGGAGCAGGTCCTTCGTTCTTGCTCCATCTGGCACGTGTGTCCTGGACAAAGAGAGGTAAAGCCTTGCTAAAAGGCAGATTTCCTACCTTCTGGCCATTCTCATGTCACACGCTTCTCACTCTTGCCATGTAGCCCACTGCAGTCTGCCTCTATCACAGGACTCCTTGTTCCCACTGTGACCCCAGAGAAGTGATGTGCTGCAGCTTTGTCTCATGCAGGAAAGACGCCAAACCCACCACAAATCTGTCACACCAACAAAATCATACTTCAGCAAGTTCACTGACAACAAATGCCATACTTTAAGACACTTTATACATCAGCCTTGAATATCCATGCTGGTTTTTGCAGTCCTGTTTCTGGTGCAACTTCAAAGTGCCAGAGGAGCAGATGACTTGTTCAGGATCAGAACGATGGAGGAAGGTCATACATTGGCAAAGTACCCCACCCCACCCTTCCCACAGCACCCACTGTGTGCACCTGGCAGGCTTGAATTCCAAGTGTTCCAGACCATTAGAAACCAGCGCATTGAAGCCTAGCCTGCCTTTGATCCGGTATTTATTTCTCATTTCCTTATTAGAGAAGTTGTTAAAAAGAAAAAGAAGTAGGTCAGTCGAAGTGAAGCACCAGAAAAAGGTCTCATTACCTCAATACCAGACAAAGGACTAAGGGACATCAGCTCCTAGATTAAGATGGTTCTGTGGGCATCTGGATGTCCACATGACTATGATTTGAATGACATAAATAAGCAGGTCTCATCAAAGAAGGGGAAGAAAGAAAAAGTATTGCAGGTACCACATTGTTACGCAGGTTTTTTTAGGAGACAATGCAAACATGGAAGATGTTAAAATGCTCTAGTGCTAGCAAATTTTCTTAACATTCAGAGCATTCCCACAGTTTCACCAGATAACAGAGGCTGTTTTAGTATTTCCACTCATTTTTTAGCCATTTTGATGGGTTTAGGTTAGATCTTTCCAGTTAGGTTTTCAGTCCCCCAAAGGCATTAAAGCCATGGGACATCTGGAATAACCTGAGGATTTCCATTGATCTAGGGTTAGACTTAACAGTTGTCATGAATCCACCTCAGTTCCCACGCACAGTGTTTTTCCACTGGAGCTGTACTGAGTGCTGTTAATGGGGGTATGGTAGTGATTTCAGCTGAGTGTGCCTGATGTACAGCTGCTGAAGGTCTTACCCTGGGTAAGAACCATCATGGCAGACGGACAAGTCTTCTTCAGGTCTGAAAGGAGAAGCAACATTTAACAGTATGACCAGGAATAACTGCTTGGAGTCAAGCATTAGGTCTTCAAGCACTTCTTTTTCAGTATGCTGAAGGGATTTGTCTCAGTTCGTGGGCTAACCTGCAGATCTCCTTTGAGGATGACGATGCAGTGGTCTAAAATGTATTGTTACCCATTGTTGAAAGTGTGAGCTCTTTCTGGCACAGGGTATTATTTTCTTTCATAATACTCAGAACAGCTTGGCAATGAGGGTGTGAATGCTAAAGGTTCCCTTCCCGCCTTATCCGTGCTAAGGCGTACTTGCCACCCCAGTAATTAGCTACCATGCCTTCAGCAAGTCCTGGCTTCCGTGCCCAGCTTTGAGCAATGGCCTCCTCTGCAGATAAATCTCAGCCCATACCAGCAGTTTGAAGGCATATTCATGAACTGGTTTTGAAGAGCCCATGTAAAAAACCTGTTGCTTACTGTATCTAGAAGAAGTTGATTCCAACACAGGCCATGAAATCTGATGTGTTGAGTGGGGTGTATGAAAGAACACATAAAATCCCTGTTAGCAGAGCTAATTTTAGGGTAAGGAGGAGACAGGAAGAGAAGAAGAGCTAAGCTGGGGAAAAGTCCAGCAGCCTGTTTGCATTGCTCCTGTCCTAGGGACACCTGCATCCCAAAGCCTGAAGATCTAGGACTGCAAAAGGTCATAAAACCTAATCCCTTTCCTTTTCCATCCATCCTGAGAACCCAGGGAAATCTCTGTAGCCCAGAAACTCTTCTTCATGAGTAAGGGATGCCTTTCTGAACCCTTTTCCAAAGTAAAACCACTCTGTATCCACTCAGTCAGCACATGCTCCAAGGCACCTGGTTTTCATCAGTGGACCCAACCTCCCTATCTCGTGAGTTCACCAGCTCTATGGGTGTGCATGGGACACGAGGGTATATGGGAAGCCAAGGGGTTTTAGATTAGAAGATGAGTGGCCTCATGTATATGGTGGATGGTAGATGAGGGAAGGCCTTAGAGGATCTGACGAAGAGCAACCTCTCCTGTGAGTTTCTGACTGAACAGAACATTTCTTTGGGACCTGGTTCTCAGAAACCTAACAGAAAATTGAAACCCAGTAGTACAATCAGTACTCAGAGTAAGTTTGGCATCTAGAGGTGTCCTACAGCTACCTGCAGGACTTAGTTACTTGCATGGTCAAACACCTCCCAAGCAGCCCTACCTTTGGCTCAGCTCAGAGCATTTCCAGAAGCAATTTCCCCCACTTCCATCATGTCCATCTCTCAGAATGTTATGAGGTGTGGGGCATTTGTGCCAGGCAATGCAAAAGGCACGCACTTAGTAGGTTTTCTAAGTCATCTTAGGCAAGCCATAGCTTCTGTGCACAGGCAGGCACAGGTAGGCAGCTATATTCATTCAGGGTGCCAACTGAGCAGTTCTTGTTGCATTTAGTGACAAGGCTATCACCGTGATCCAGGGAGAGAGATAGAGAAGGACCTAGTTAAACTAAATTTCTTCACCTGGGACAGGCCAGAAAGGAAAGATTCAAACTGAAATCTGAGAAGGAGGGTATAAGGAGGGGCCATTTTCAATTTGCTAGTTAATTTTAAGGACAAAGCCTTGAGCATTTTCCTTTCCACAGACTTTTGGTTCCTTGGCTGCTCACCAGCAGCATGTGCTAAAGCCCACTCTTGTGCTTGATTCATTGTCTACCCTAATGAGGAAACAGAGAGCCCATCAATAAGTCTGGGATTCCTCTGGGCCATCCTCCTTAATTCTTTTCTTGCAAATCCTTCACATGTCCATAGCCAATAATCTTTCCAGCCTAGCTGTGTCACCCTCTTCTTTCTGCCCCATGTTCTTGCTCCTTTCCTCCTGCTTCAGAATGGCCAACCTCATCTGCTTTCTAAGTTTCCAACTTTACCTGCTTCACTGTTTTGTCTCTTTTTCCATGTCCAGTGCCTAGATATTAATCAACTTTTATCTGATGATTTACTTGCTGTAGCTTGGAGAGAGGCAGAGGAAAAATCATATATTTTAGTAATTGATCTTTTCCCAACACTTTAATCGGCAAATATTTTTGTCTCCACCCAGCTTTATTTCCCTCTACTAAACCAGCCCAAGGTCTTTTCATCCATCATGGCACTGTCATGGATCACTCAAAGGACTGGCATGTTATAAGTCACTATGTGTATGCACTGTTGTGTAAATGCACATGTCTCTGCCGCCAGTAAAGAGGATCCAAAGGGGATGTAAAAATGACAAACATCTCTAGCTCCAGGAACGTTGTCACCATCTTTAGTTACTTTATGAGCTGGGAACAGTGTTAGGGGATGGTGTTTAATCCAGCAAAGGCTTTGCAATTATTAACAGCTTGCAAAGAACAAAAGAAAGGAATGCCATCACCTGTTCGTGTACATGTGCCTCTGGTGATTTAATCTCAGACCACAATATGGAATTATCTTTTTTTTCCTGTCATTTCCAGGACTTTCTCCTCAGCTCAGGTAGCTGCTTCTTTGAACAGGTCCAGCACCTGCATGTATCAGTGCCCAGATTTTCAACAGATTTCATGCCTATTCAGACATTACATTATTCAGAGGCTTTTTCTTCCCTCCTTTTTTTCCTTTTCCCCATTCAGTCCGGCATGTTCAGCTCACTAGAGACTTCTGACCTCTCAGGATGCTATTGAGCTAGTTGTTTTTCTACCCACACAGTGTCATTTCTTACCACTCTAAATTCAAGCCTATCATTATGCAAAATGAAAAAGATCTTCGATACTCATGGTCAAGGTTAGCTCCAGGAAAAAAACCATCCATACCCCTATGAAAGTTACACCTGGGTGTGTAGTTTCTATACGTTATTCATTCCAATTTTGTATGAAGCACTTTATTGTTTAATAGAGAAAATATGTACATAGAATAAAAGAGAATTTATCTATTACCAATATAAATTTATGCAGAGTAAAGTATTGGCCTAAATTAAATGACAATACTTCCCATTCTGAATTCATTTGGCCTAGACAAACAAAATACCGATACATGAAGAAAAAAACTTGTAAGATTGATAAAGACCGCAGAATGATGACTTTAAAGTGGATTTTCCTACTTTAAATGCATAGGTTACATTTTTGTTTATGCAGTCTTTAAATAATTCATTAGTCCCCAAGACAGTTTTATTAAGTCTGTGAGTATTGCTATAGAAACCCAAGTAGCTATAACTTCTCTGAAGCTTATGGGACCAGGCAGTTGGAATGCTAAAACATACTTAAAATGAAATAGTCATATATTTGTGCTGGCAGATTGTATTTCATCAGACTATAGCTGCTTTTTTATCCTCTGAGATCCTAGATACCAGATCATGAGCAATCTATAGCACTGATCAGCAGGGATCAATCAAAATTCAGCAGTTTTAACCGCTGCTTCTCTACCCAGCCAAGCAGCAGGTGTCACTCGCAAGGAAATCATGGGTTGATTCTGGCAGGCCACCAAGCTTTTAATTTTTATTTTTTATTTTTTTCAGCTAGGAAAAAGGCAGGAGGCCCATCAGCAGAAGACTGATAATAGTTAATAGGTAATAATTAATATTTAATAGTTAATATAGACAGTTAATAGTTCATTGGATATGTAGCTTCCTAGCTGGAGGTTGGTTGCTTAAACTGTGAGCTGAGCCCAGCAGTGCTTCTGAATTAGAGTGAGCTGTATACAACACAGCGTGTGCCGCAACTTAGACCCAGGACTAAGATGGTCTTTCAACAGCTGCATCACTATGGCAAGCAACAAAACCCCTACTTACTTTTTCATCACTGGATATTCTGTCTTTTGGGGGTTTGGGTTTTTTGGGTTTTTTTGTTTGTTTGTTTGTTTGGATGGTTTGGGTTGGAAGGGACCTTTAGAGGTCATCTTAGTCCAACCCCCCTGCAGTGAGCAGGGACATCTTAAACTAGATCAGGTCACTCAGAGCCCCATCCAACCCGACCTGGAATGTTTCCAGGGATGGGTGAATGTTTCTAGGGATGGGGAAAGAGACCTTGTGTATACCTCGTACAGCAACCAGTACAAGAGGACACTTGCATTCATGGGACTTCAAGTTTGGACAACAGCAAGGTGCACAATCCAATCTTACACTGAGAACAAGATCAAATCCCAATACTGGAATGGCTAACCCAGCAGCAAGCTGGGATGCAGACCTGAAAAAGCTAAAAAGTAAAACCATTATATATTTACAGGACACCAATATCTTCAGGACAGGCTGTTTGCCTAACTTCAACTCTTCCAAAAGTTATGTGGCACGTAACTAATGAAATTGTTATCTGTCTTCACTGTCTATTGATGCATCCTAAGACTTAGACAATAGTCTTTTAAATGTTTGATATTAAATGAGAGGAACCTCATGCACAACAACAATATGTGTATCTCTAAAGTAGCATTTGTGAGACAACAACTTCCCCCAGCGCAGTACTCAACTGCAGCTACCCTGAAAGTCCCTGTCTCCTGTTTGAGAGGAGCATCCCCTGCAAAGCCCACTTGGTATTAGACTCAGGTCCACCCCTCACACAAACGTACCACATTCCAGACCGGTTATCTTCCTTGACTGACACTATGAGACACAGGAGTAAGTGACTTAACTCCACATTCCCCCTAACAGTAGAAATCGGTATGAAGCTGGGCACAAAGCAAGCTCTGCCAGTGCATACATTAACCTCTGCCCAAGCAGAGGGCGACACTCCCTGGGGTGGAGAGCTCTGCACTTCACTATAAACCTTACATTCGCTTTGCCAATTGAAATAGGTAAAAACTGGGGGAAAATTCTAGGATTCATATCCCTTTAGATGCCTATCATCTCATTTCGTGGCTCTCTTTACAGTTAACAACGAAAAATAGGTGCTTGTATAATATGGTTCACCTGGTCTCTTCTAGAATATCTGTTAGGAACAATTTACATTCTAAAGGCTGTTGACCCTACTAATCTGCTCCTACCACAATTTTCAACTAAACTGATACTCTCATTTACCAAGAAAAACCTCAGTTTTGCCTAATAATTCCACCTTGTCAAGAATAATACTCCAACATGAAAAAGTTTGACAGAAGCAGCAAGCCTAAGTAGGCTAAATCACAAGAAAAATTTATAATAATAGTAATAATTTTTTAAATTGTTGTAATGATGGTTGAAAGCCAGTATTTCAGGACCACAGACAGGCAGTGCATCACAAAAGGAACACTGTAACTTGAATAAAGTATCTGCAAAGATGGTAAAAGTAGAATTGCAGAATATATTGTTGTGTTATTTATCAGCTGTACTCCATCTGTATACTAAAAATTGTGGAACGTAAATTTAAAAGGGTAAGTAAGCTAAGAAAGTAGTTAATATTCACTGCTGGAAACCTGTAGAGACTTGAGAGTGGATTCAGCTGCAGGTTAAGATATAGATGCGTTGATACGTCCATGGTCACTAGGTGTCCAAACTCCCATTAATGTCACTGATGGGTGAACTCAGCCGTGTTTAGGGAGTAATTCAGCTAAACCTAAGTACGTGCTGTGCAATATAGTTGCCTAAACATAAGCACTTCATGTCACTTTAGCCCCCAGTTTCCACTTCAGAAGGACAATGTCTCCTGTAGGAGATACTGTTGGCTACAGAGAAATGGCTTGATATCCAACTGTACATCAAATGGCACTACATGCCTGTGTGTGGGCAGCCAAGTTGGAGTTGCCGTTGAATGAATCCCTCTTTGAGATGGACTGCATTTCCTTTCTTCTCCCCAGAATGCCATGCCCACCTGTATGCTGTCTTCTACTATGCCTTCGCCAACGTGGCACAGAAGTATATGCTGATATGGCTATACTTTTCTTCAATACCAGTGCTCTAGGTCCTTACCCTCTCAGGTCCCCATTATACATCCAGTTATCCCTGGTGCTAGATCAAACGCCTCTTCTACTCCTCCGTAGCAGGAGAAGAGAGCTTAAGAAGAAGACCAAAATAAAAAAAGGAAAAAAGGTATTTCTTTTGAATCCCAAGGTACTTCTTGTCCTCCATTATGAGTCTCACTCCCCTTTAGGTAGAACAAGTTTATTCACTGTTTAGGTCTTCTCAGCTGGATCAAGGAACAGTGAAGTTCCTCTGCTTGTGCTATAGAAGTTAATGTCATTTTCAAATTGTAAAGATCTTCCCTGTGTTGTTACTGTCTGGCACAAACCAAGCTGTATTGCTGATGTAGAACAACAATCTTAAAAACTTTGTTATTTTTTTTTTCTTTTTAGCTAGTTAAAATAATAATTTTATTTTATTTGGGGTGTCTTAACATAAAAGAGATTATATTGGCTAGTAGTCTTCCTTTGGGACACTGGCAATCTGAAGGGAGGAACTAATATTACGACATACTGAAAAGTGAAAACAAACCCACACTAGACTCCTAAAATGTTTTGTCATGCCAGAATAGGTTATTCCAAAGTCATGAAGAAATGCCGTGAACTATATCTCCTGTATTAACACAGCTATTATTGGTAAATCATTTATGACTATTACTTATTCTTTACTGGAACTCTGATGCAATATAAATAACTTGTCATCTGATCATGTTTCTTTGGAGATTTATTTGCTTGTTTCTTACAGATGGTTTGTTAGCCATTTTGAAATATGATTTTCAGCCTGTTGAATTGTTGCATTTTCCAGTTGTTTTCTTGGTTGACTGGGGCTTTCAAGCATAGTGGATTGCCATGATTAAAAAAAGTGTAAAAATACTTAAAGCAGCACTGAGAGAGTTAGTGAGAGTACCTTACTGCAATGCTCTGCAAACCAGCCATCTTGTGCTAGAATGAATATCCTTCCCAACATAGCCGAGTTAATCTGCCCAGATCTGGCTTCATTACCTCAGACAAAATACACTGCACCCGACTTCCTTGCTATTGATTTTGTGCGACTGTCATCCGTTCCAGGAGAAGAAACAATGTGCTGTGAATTGGGAGCCCAAACCTATCAGATCAGAAAACTTTGGCTAGCCAAAGTGATCAGTGATGCTCCTTGGTCTCAGATCAATGGACACTTAAACAGCACGTAACATTCTGCCTCATTCTTAGTTTATTTGCCTTTAGAGGTAGTCGTGTTAGGTTTTTCCAAGGAAAAGCATGCCAGAAAAATAAGAAAAAAGTCACATTTCCATAACCAGACTTTTGGAATCCATTCCACGAGCACATTTCTGGTGGAAAAAATAACGCAAACTTCTTCGTACCTGCCTTCCAGCATGCCATTCATACTCCATTACATCCCTCCAGGCTTTACAGAACTGGACATTTTTCTCCTTTCTACTTCCAGATAAATGAGAACAGTAGGTGCTGAGTCCAGCTGCAAGAAAATCTGGGCCCCAGCAGCAAAAACAAGCAAACATAAAGCATACAATAAATTATGGCTAAGTTTCACAATGGACAGATACCATCTTGGCTGATCTGCCAGGATGAAAAAGGGCTATTATCACCATTGGAGAAAGGTAGATTAAGCTTGTGTTTCATATTAGAGGTAATATTTTTAATTTCTTCTAATTTTTTCCCATCAAAATAACAGTTTATTTAGACATCAAAAAAAATTACTTCTTTTTTCCCCTTGGAAAGAAGTAGGAAGCAAAATGAGTAATTTTTCCCAAAATTGCCTGCTACTTATTATTTTGGTTTAATTTTCTATTACTCCTGAAGATTCGTCAAGGTTTGAAAAAAAAGCTTATTTTCATCTTGTTTTATTCCTTTCTCTGAGAATACTGTACATTTTCTAATGTACTAGCGCATTTGCTATCTCATCTGCAAGGCAGTGCTTTTATTAAAGAGTGTTGCAAAAATCTTGACATGAGACATTGATAATCCTGCATTATGAAACAAAGACTTAATTGTTTATAGGTGGACACTTCCTTATACAAGGGAGAGAAACAACATTAAACTATATTTTTGCCTGGTTGGGAGGCAGCACCATTGTCATTTAGCCCATCTCCACCAGTTTCTCCATTTTTCTTCGGCAAAGCATGCAAAATACCATTTATGTATGTTGTAATACAATTTGTACCCAGGCTGTGTGCATCCAAAAAAAAAAAAAAATTAAATTATGGCCTTAACTCCTCTGGCTATTTACTTCCAGCAACTTCATTTTTCTCTAACATCATTCAATTGGATCCATGCTCTTCTCCAAAACTTCTCACTTATCCCTGGCATGTGTTTTTGGAATCAACGAATGATTCATATTCTAGGCTGTAATTTCCCGTTGATTTTTAGTGACTCATTTATATGCTAGCTCAGCATCACTTAAAACTAGGCTGAAATGGGCTTATATTTGTTCAATATTGGTTTGCAGTTCATTTTCCATAAAAACTTAAGAGGAGAAATGAATCATCCTATTAGCATTGAATTATCAGTATTTGTTGGAAGGGATCAGAGAAAGTATAGCGGGTATTTATTCCACACCTGTACACTTGTGTTTCTTGACAATCAGCTCCTGTCTCCATTCCCGGCCTGTTCCCTATGAAGCCGACCACTCGCCTTCTCCAATATTTATTTCTCAGGAGGGATGAGAGGTAACAGGAAGGTAATGGGATCCTCAGTTTTGTAAAGAAAAATATAACAAACATCAGTTGTCTGAAAGTTCAATCAAGACAGAACCTGTCTAAAAATAAAAGCAAAATATCAAAGAATAAAATTTTAAAGATTTTACTTACGCTGCCCATTGATTCTTTATCCTTGAAAATAATTTACTTAAATCTGAATATTTTACTAAAAGTTAAATTGTTGTTCAGAACTGAAAGAAGGGAAGCAGCAGGCTCAATACTTGTGCTTTGTTCCAAGAAAATTCTTATCTAACAGGAGTTGACCATGCATAAAGCAGCGAGAGAGGGTAGATCTAGCAAGGTGCTAAGATTATAACCTTATAACAACATTATAAGATCTATTACTTCACTATTTTTTGAGTTTTTGAGGTTTTCTAATTTGCAAGATTTCAAACATGTTCCCTAGTTCATGTAAACCAAGATGTATTTTATCCACAGTCATATCCATCAATTTTTTCCCCTTCCAAATAGAGGATTCAAGCGCCAAATAAGCCATTTGGCTCCTTGCCTCAGTTTCCCTACTGTTAATACAACAGAACATTACTTCTGCATCTCATTTTGAGGTTTGAATCATTAGCATTTGAAAAGCACGTAAGAATCCCTCCGCGTAAGATGCCTGGTGGTTCCAAGCATCTTGGACAGCAATTGCTTTCTGGTTCATCGCCGTTGCTTCACAAACCATATGTTTGTGTTCAGTAGATATTGTTGTCCTTTAAAACAGCCTCATCAATAATATTGTTGTCCCATCCATCATGAAAATGCAGTCAGCTGAGTGGAGCAGTGCCCAGGTGCTGGTTGTTTTCACTCACAGATCAATATTTTACCTCTATTAAGGTGAAGAAATGACCAAGAGCGTTTCTACCAGAAGGCACCATGAGGTGATCCACACAGGTAGGGTGTTATTAATTTGCAGTGCAATTAACACAACTGAGATGGCCGTAACTGCTTCTCCCCCAGTGATACAAAGTAGAAAAAGCCTCATAATTTGTGGCCATTATGAGCACATTTAACAAAAACAGGGCAATTTACCACCATGTCCAGCCCTGGCTGCCGCAGTTCCAGCAATTCTACAAAGCCCCAATTTCCCTCCTACGGTTTCGCCTCCTTCGAACATTTTTACATCCTCTTTAGCACTCAGGCTTTGTTGCTGCGCTCATCCAAGCAGCTCCCACCCACCTCCCCAGAGCTGGATCCAATCTTACAGGGCCCCCAGAGAAAAGACAAAATTCTACGCAGCTGATACTTACGTCAATGAGATGTGTGTCCCTGTAAGAAAGGGTAGAATTAAGAATTACTGCACATAGCTGATGGAGTATTTTCCAAGGCATAAAGTGTTATATAAAGACCATCCCTTTCGTTGTGTTTCACCTATTTTTTGTAAGCAGATAGCAAGAAAGGATGCAATAGCAGCACCACAAAGCATGTCATTAATCTCTGGACCACTTTTTCCCCCTTCTTACCTCTTCTGTTTTCCAAAAGAGGGCTTAATTCATAGAACGGGAAAGAAAATATCAGTGTAACAATCATAAGTGCAAGGCAAAGGTTCAGTCTGTTTATTTTTCTCTGTGAATTACTGGGCTTTGTGTAAATCAATATGTTGTTCCCTTGGCACTTCAGTACATAGCAGAGTAGGTTTGTTTATTTTTTTAAAATATATATATCTCTCTCTATGTCTGCTGCACAGTGCCATGCAAAACTTTTAACTCTGAGCTGGGGTTGTGTGTCAGCAAAAGGGCTTGCTATCAACAGAAGTGCAGACAATAAATGTCACGGTGATCCCTCTGTGTGATAAAGGTTGCAATGACCAAGGCAGCAAAGGGCAGAGCCAGAAACAACCTGACACCCCTGAGTGATGTCCTGTCATCTATTTGGGTGAACAATGGAGGCATTATCTGCAGCTGACTAGGAATGACCTGCTTGCTTCCCTGAACTTCACACAGAAAGCAAAACCTTTTTTCTTTTTCTCCTTCTTTTGTTATTCGATAGGATACATGTGGTCCTTTTTGTACCTCTGCAGTAAACTGATGCGTCCTCAACAGCATCCTGCAGCCTATTCCTCTCTCTCCCCTTTCCCATTGGAAAATTTAAACTATTTTAACAGTGCTATTTTATTTTCCATGGGAAACCTGCCCACTCCGCAGCCCAGTAGCCCTTGTCAAAAATATTCTCGCATGGATATAGCCATCCCTTGTGTCGGTGCTCTCCCACCTTTGGATGGGAAAGCAAAGGCTCTCTAAGAGTTAACAGACTTCCTTGTTGTTCCTTTTTGCTGGTGTTGGCTTATTCCATGAGCTTTTTGCTTTAATGAGCCATCTTTAGCTCTGCCCTGAAACTGGACATCTCTACTCTTATTAGTTTGGCTAATTAACCATTCTTTTCTAAGTGTTGTCTGAGGCTCATCTAAGCACAGGAAACTTTGAGAAAATAACTAACAATTGCATTATCATGCAAACTTGTCATTAGAAGTGAGCCAAGTTCCTGCTTGAAAATGTGAGAACCTTTTAGCTGTGTAGGCAGTGCTGTATGACACCGTGATCCAAGAATTGCACAAGCAATCCCTCTCTATTTTCTAAAACTGGAGATTTTCAAAAGGATACATACCAGCGTGCTCAGAAGTTGCATCAGCCTATAGTTAGTGAGGAGAGCTGATCCTGATGGGACATTTTCCCAAAAACGTATTTCTTGCCATGCCTAGAAGGACACCAGGTCAAGGACAGAACGTGGCTGACAAGCTCAGACCTGGGAGCAGCCTGTGCTTCTATGCAGTATGGTGCGCTACGAAATGGAGCTGCTAAGTCCACGTGACATTGCTTTGCACTAGGACTGCCTGGGATCTGCTACGAGAAGAGGTGCCTCCACTGCAGCACATGTTGGATGCAGAACTGGAAAAGAGGTGGCAAAGCAGTGATTCTCTCTAAGTGACCAGGGTGTAATGGTATAAAGGAAGACAAAACTTCCTCCATTCTTCCAGACAGGACTCTGAGCCTTAGTTAACCCTTGGATTTCCCTTGGGTCATGAAGGCATGCTCATTCAATCAGTCACTCTAGAATTTCTTCTCAGACTTGGAGACCAATTCAATGGTGCCTGCAAACTCAAGGTGTAATCATATCATCACATCTGATGGTACAATCGTACCATTGTGCAATCAAGTCATCACATCCTAAAGCAGATTCTGACATTTAGCCAGAATAATTGTCTCTGTGCTCCACTGACTCCACACATTGACTATCCAAGGACTATGCAGAGATGTAGGGCACCCAGTTCAAAGACAGCCACCCTCCATGATCCCTGTTATCTACTCGGGGGATATGGGACTCTGGCCCTTTCTACAGTTCCTGGCACCCAGACCTCTCATCCAACTGATTTGCACACCCAGCTTGATCTTTGCTTGTGAATCACACCCCTTCACACACCCCAGCTTGCATGTTCAGCCAGAAAACAGTCAGGAATTGAATTTTACAGGAAGAATGGGTGGTATTCACCACTGGACCACCACAATACAGCCCTGCTCCTGACTACTGTACTTACCTGTGGTGGTCAGGAGCGGGGCTGTAGGACAATCGCACTTACCAGCAGTTTATTTGCACTCAACCAGTTCCCTGTGCTGCTTCTTCCCCTCTCTCTCCCCTTGACCCCCTCCTTTCTCTGCCCTTCTTTCCTCCCAAATAAATAACTTCCCCAAGTACTTTTTTCCCTGTCAGTCCCAGTTCCTCTACATCCATACCTGAATTTGGTATTTCTGAAGCAGTTATTGCAGCACTGTTGGCCTTGCAAAATTCCACTTCCCAAAAGGTCCCCAATGTTCTCTTTAATTAACTGTTAAGTTTGTCCATTTCTCGTATAGTTCCTCCCTAAATATCTGTGAAATCTGTCCATTCCTCATAGCGCTATCTGTAATTTTTGTGAGCTTCTCACTCTGTTAACTTGTTATGTTCAGCAATTTCTTGTGCCACATAGAGTAGTTTCTTATGGTGTGTTCACTTAGCTAAACCTCAGGCCAAGACCCTGTCATCTCCTTGCATACCTTAGCAGAATTATTTTCATTAAAAAAAAAAAAAGAAAAAAAGAAAAAATGACACCTCAACAGCCAAAGAGACAAATATTTGGCTTTTCTTTTTTCCAGTTTTAATTACCTTTGAGGGGCCTTTAAGAAGGTTGTCTTTAGAAATGAAAAATGTTTTGGAATCCTTGTGGTCTCCCATGTGAATAATTCTGCACCTGCTATTTACATAATTCCAGGCTTTTTGAAGGTCATGTCATAGAGATTTGTGTCCACAGAGGATCCTTTTGCAGCATGATATTAGATGTTTATGTGGAATGGGGGTTAAAAGATCTTTTTAAGCCCTCCTATACCACTCTTTGCTGTAGATTCTCTATAAAAAGTTAAATCAACAAGAAATTTCCCATTGTGTGCCAGGATGGGGTTGATTTTAAAGCCAAGGAAAGGATAATAATATGAAAAAGAACAAAATGAGTCAGAGAAATGTATAGTTCTAGCCCTGAGGTCATGCTCTTGTGCTTCTCTTTCTTAGAGCTGGTGCCTGTTGGGACGTGCTGGTAGGTTCGTAACAGCTCCCAGCTACACTGATAGCTTCCATTCACTGGCTGCAGATCATGATGCCAAGAAAAAAGTTTCACATCCCCTCTTTAAAAGCCATCAGTCTGCTAGTATTCACGCTATGATCTCAGTACGTCGGTTAATCCCTTAAAACAAAATTGAACCATGTCCAAAGAGGATGAGTTGGGAGACCAGCACTAGCATGGAGGCCTTACCTCCCTGCTAACCATACTCAGTCAGACTGTCCTGCAACCTGGGAAAACACGGGGCCGGTTTTGATGACTTGACACCACCATTGCTCACTTCTCTGAGCTATAAGCCTGAAACGGACACCCTACCTTGGGAGACACTCTTCCCCGCAGAACTGCAAAGGCAGGTGGCTGTAACTGCCCCCAGCCGTGCTTGAGCAAGCAAGCTCTGACATATCAGAAGGTCTAAGGATCTTCTAGACCACAGCAAAGTCTCCCAAAGGTAGTGATGGCAGCCTCGCTGCCTGGGACATTTGTACCAGGACTTGCATTGAAGGAAACGAAACTTCAAAGCATCTTCTGGAGAATGAGCAAAAGATAATCTGGGTTTTGCAGTCCTCAGGGTGTGATTCACCAGTGCTCTTAGGGTTAATGTGAGGGTGTGGAGAGCAGCGTTCACCTTTAACAGTGCCTCAGGGCAGTTTAATATCTTCCAGTTAACACGGCCCTAAATATTTTGCAATAGAAAGCAGCTGATATTTACAGTAAAGGTTGGCCTCCTGGAGCTCCGTTTTGTGGGTTACCCTCAAATATTTCCTTCAGAAAAATATACGGACAAACAGGCTAAAAATAACTGCCTTAGGTACCAAGGGAAGAGGCAGGTTCATAAAGTAATTTTAAAAGCTATTTAGGTGTCTAACTGGAAATTAGAGAAACAAAAAGTCTCGGAGAAACGGGACAACTCAATCTCAAATGAACTCAGTTTAACTCAATTTAACTCAAATTTAACTGAAATCATGGAGCTTTGTATGGGTAAATCCAGGAACTTTTTTCCCTTTGAGTTGATATATTATGGCTTCATTACCTTTCACTACATCACTATCTGCAGTTTCACTGAATACTGTCACCTTTAAACACAAACCTTTGTTTTTTTTTTAAATTATTGTCCCAAAACAGATTTGTAAGCCATATATTTAGAACCATAGCTGAAACCAGGCACACCAGAATATTCTCCTCTCTTTTCCACACACCTCACACTTTTCCAAGGGTTGCAGCTTGCCTTGTGCACCCCGATGCTATTCCATGATTGCTTCATGGAGATCATATATTGAGCTAAAAGACCGTCTCCACCTGGGATTTCACTCCTCCAGGTTTTGCATCAGAATTGCCCCCCCCGACACCGAAATTATCGACACCTCTGTCACTCCTCAGGCATGTAGATTTATGCTTCATTTGTACACACTTCACTTTGTGCTGACAGATCTCTTTGGCTCCTAGGAGAAAGTCTTTATGAAAAATGTCAGTGATATCAAAATAAGCCATAGTGATTTACTCACATGTCATCACCAGAAAAGACATTCCTCCTCTGTCTTTTATTCCCTGCATTACAGTAAGAATAATCTTCATATTCACTTCCACTTAAACACTGATTTTCTAGTGACTGTGCTGTGCAGCATATGTCTTGCACAGGAGAGTGAATAACAGGTACCTTCATGTCGGGTGGGCAGAGCCTTTGTAGCTGACCTGTGTGTTAATGATTAAAAGACCAAACCTACGGGGGGTAAATTATGCCAGACCTCCAAGACAGGAACACAGACTGTGAAGAAGTCTTCTGTACTACCAATTCAGTCTCTACTAGTAAAGAAAAAAAGCAAGACCACAAACCAGTATGAAAAACATATGTGATGATTATCCACACTGTTTAATGGTCCACGTGTTCTTTATCATGATCTGGGCGTAGCACAAGCCAGGGACTCTTCCCAAGAGATACAGTGACCAGTGTTTTCTCTTTCATAAAGACGGGGAAGAGAGGTCTCATCCATGGATGTGAGCCATGCTGCATCGTTTGGTCCTGAAGCCAGATAATCATCCCCAGCCTGCTTTATTTACTCATACAAATGTAGCGTGTGCATTGTTAGGGCTGGATTTTCTACTGTCTCCAACCAGGACAAGTCTACTCCCTGGTAGAGCAGTGTTTGTGTTGGGGAGGATCATGCTCAGGGCACCCATTCATTCAGAAATGCAACCCACAAACATGGGGATGATCTCTCTTGCAGCAAGCCTTATCTGTGACCCTTGAAAAACACCACAACACTTCCATTTCAAAATCCTAGAGGAACAATAAAAAAGAAAAAACCTTAGAACTTCTTTGAATGCATAGAAGAATTATGACTCTACAATAATGGTGATGGTATTGCATCAATTCCATAAATAATGCCTTTCAAGGATTGCTGCACCTACATCTAAAAGGAGATAATAAAATTTAGATGATCATATTACAGATGTTACACAAAGATTGTATTTTCCTGTCTAATGTTAATAGGCAAATATGATATATTTATGTTCATACATCACTACTTTTGAACATAACTTATTGTTATGCTAAGAATTCAGTAAAAATAAGACAGCACGCTTGGACTGGCAATCATCCATACCAAAAATTACACCCTATACCATGGTTCTTAAACACAAAAGGTAGAGAACTGTGGTAAATGGGAAAGGGTCAGAGTTAAGGTTATTGTATCTGGGTTAATTCCACATTTGTAATGTGACATCCGGCTTCCAAGACACCCTGTTTTTATCAGTTCTTTACCCTTCAGAAATTATAATCTCTAAGATCTTATCAGAGACATGACTCAGTCTACCATAAGCTGAAATCAGACGTGAAACCTTGCATCTACTGGAAATGAATGACAAAACACAAATTGCCCTTAAAAAAAAGCAAAGTTTTTGCCTTAAAACAATTTAGACTTGCTAGCAGGATAGAAAACCATAGTCTGAACTTGTTTCCTATGGAAATCATGATGGAGGGCTGATTCCTGAAAGGTCTGGAAACCAGATAAAAGATCCTGTCTGGAGCTGGGGGAGAGCTGGTGTTAATGCTGTTTAAAACCCTGTGCAAGGGCAGGAAGGACCATCCTGTGGCCAGTGCCCTTCCTATCACACCACACCACAAAGCAGGGCAGGGAGTCAGGGGATGAATTCGGCAGCAAAGCCACAGCATGGACCAAAACGGATAAGGGGTAAGTCAGCTCCCAGGTGACAGCAGGGCCAACATCAAAGTGTTTAATCCCTTTACAGACCTAGCAAGAATATGGCAGATAAGAAGGGGATTTGTTTAAAGAAAAAGACCTGAGTTCAGCTGAGGATGCCCCAGCATCTGTGCCTTAATGCCCACGCTCGCTTTCCAAAAAGGCTCAAATTACACTTGTATGTTGCAAACTTTGTGCTCTTTTCTGCCATTAAAACTTTGCTAGGGCATCCAGAGGAGAAAGTCCCTCCTGTGCTGCTGGCACTTTAGGAGGAAAAGAGGCACAGATCCAGTAAACCCACTGGATGCCGTTTGCAAGTATAGTCATCTCCTGGGGTGCTCTACATTCAAGGCACATCTGGGAAACGCTGGTGTGATAAGGGCTGCCGCCAGGCACTCTGCTCCAAGCGGTGCAGTATTAACAGCCTGCTGTCCGAGTAAATGGAAGGAAAGTTGGGTTAACCAAGGCTCTGAAGACAAAACAAAATCCGGAAACTCTCATCTGGGTGTCACTCAGTCTTTCGGAACAACGTGGTAATTTTGCACTGAGAAAGGCGTTAATTAAAACCACAATGACTCTTGCTAAAGCTACAGTAAGGTACAAGCAGATGAAAGCTTCTTCAAGGGCATTTTCTTCTCTCATTATTTACACAGTTCATTGTCTTTAAAGTCATTCTTATGGGTTGGGTTTTTTTCTCCAAAATATTTTTGTCAGAAGAGGATTCGTGGAGTGCAGCTCCCAAATGAAAGCCACGCTTCCTGCTGAGAAACCTTTTCTGAGGTTGGCCATGGGCAGGACTTTCACCCTCCCAAGCTCTGGGACAGCAGTTTGGACAGAGAGGAATGCTGTTGCTTATTTGCTGTGTCAGAGGACACCTTCCAGTCCATGGTTTACAAGGCAGCCAGGCTTGGGGGAGCTGGTTTTCTTGCTAATTATCCTCTCTTGAGCTGCTGCTGCAAAATAAGGTCTAGAAACACTGAAGGATTTAAGAGGACTGTAACTCCATTCCTTGCACAAAGAGAGAGAGTTAAAAAAAAAAAAAAAGGCTTAGAAGTACCGTATTTGGGTGAGACTGAAAAAAGATCAGTCTGATTTTTTTCCCCAATAGGATCCTTTACCTGAAGAGGAGTAAGTTCTGGTCTTCCACAAAGTGTCTCATTATTGACCATCTGCGAGATTGTTCAAAAGAAGGAAGGACAGAGTCAAAAACACATCCCACTGAAAAAAATCTTACAGTATATATATACACACACACACACAGAGATAGAGATAGAGATTATGGAGAGAGAGATGCACGCACAAATCTAAATATACATACACATACTGTGTTTGCGAAAGGGAGAGGGTGGTTCTTAGTCATATCATTCTGGTGTAGAGCTATTCAGACCAGAAGGTTGTATGACTGATTCTTTCATGCATGAAAGGGGATATTGCCCCACCGGGAACAGTCCATCCTGCTATCACATCACAGAGTCTTCAAAGCACCCCTGGGCTTTCCACCTTCTTGCCCAAGGTGAGCCAAGACTCTCTCAGGATATCATACATACCTACATCCCTTGGGGTAGGCAGGCAGGATGCTGAAAGCTGAGAAGATATTTTAGAAGAAAAAACATGTTTTTATGAAGTGGCTCAGCTTTAAGTATCAACCCTAGATATGTCAAGCATGTCAACGATAAGAGAGTCAAGTTTAGAAGACTACCACGTACGGCCAGTAAAATGCCACAGCAATCACAGAGCTGGTGGTTTTCTGGCCAAATACTGACCTCAGCAGTTCCAGCAGGCTGAAAGAAAAGTTCCCATGGTGTTTCAGCTCAGTACTAGGCTGAAGTCCCTCTCTTAAACACTTTTCTGGCAATGAAGGATTTGAGGGGGGCCTGCTGAAGAACAGTGCTGAGAAATTTCTTCAGATGACCTAAATTTTTGAGGTGAGAAGGAAGAGTCCCTCTATGGAGGAAGTTGCTGTAGAAATATTAAATTGTTATCACGTCCCTAGCCTTGTTCTAGCTGGAGAAGAAGGAAAGCAAGGGGCAAAGGGAGCTTAAGAAGAACTTGGAAGAAGGTTGGCCTCTAAGTGATACAACAGACTGCAGAGCTGTTGTGGACTGAATGCATTTCAAGCCTGTTTGTTTGGAGATCTGAGCTCTCTCCCATTTACTAATGTCCCTGTAAAGAACTGATAAGAAACCTGTTCCTGATAAGGGAAAGGATTAAGAAGGGAATCTCTGGAGGAGATCAGACAACAGCTCATTTTTAGCCTTCCACAGAAATTGGTCTCAGAGCACTTTCAAAGCTTTCTTCCTCATCAGACCTGCCTGCCTGTCTCTACATGAAAATTCCAAATCTTCGTATTTAGAGAGCCATGGTGAATTTGAGCTTCTCGGTCATTCAGGAGAGGGTTGCATGTGATTTTAGGTTCCCATAACCATCTCTGTTCTCAGTGACACTCATTATCCACTGCTGCTTTCAGGTCACAGATGCAAAGCGACTTATCCTGTCTCTGCAATTTTCCACCTAGCATCTGCCAAAAAATAGGTAACACCTAAGTGTAGGCAAGGATAGGTCACGAAGGGCAGAGCAGGGGCCAAAACTGTATTGACATCTATCACAACTGCAGTGGTCTTAGATTTTCAGGCTGGCAGCAAGGATCCTGAATGCTGTCAGACAGACACTGGTAAAGCAGATGGTGGTGCTGAATTTAGCGGCAGAGTAGAATATCTGTTAGCATCATCTATTCATCACTGGGGGGCCATGAAACTGAGGTTGTGGATTCTTCCAGTCATGAATGGGTGTAGAGGTATGGCAAAGGGTATGAGCTCAGTGTTGCTTTTACCTATCTGATAAATGTTGTATGCTAAAGAGATGTTTGTGCTACTGTCTAGCATCATGCAACCATCTTTCTCTGCTCCAGACTACTTCTGGCTAACCCTACTCAGGTCCCTGACACAAGATGACCACTCTGGTCCCTCTGGCCTTAAATTGGATGCAGCTTTTAAAGGAATATCCTATAGGTTCTGCTTCCAGTCAAGCTGCAAAGGGTAGGAGCTTTGCCCATGAGTATTCAGGACTCGGATATTCTTCAGACAACGCTGAGAGTGGGGAAAGGAAGAAACCAAATTTCTTCTTAAAATGTTCAGAAGTCTTCTCTTCTTGTGGCCCCTCATTGTTTAGCAGAGAAATTCCAGTCAGATCTTTATTCATCCTGACTATTTTGTTCTACGCTCTGTAGGATTTCTTTTCCCCTGTTAATACAAGGCAAGTTTTCTGGTTCAAATCAAGAATGACCATTTTCACCACCATAAAGTGAGAGGTTAATTGTCCACCAAAGGAGAAAGGCTCTAATGGCCATTCCCTATAAGGAACATCAGAAACAGTCTGCTCTGCATTTTCTCTTTTGGAATAAACTCTGCAGAAAAGCTAAGCCCGCAGTGAATAGTTTTATAACACACAATTCAGTCCCATTTTACAGTTATTTCTCACTGACTACTCTGTAGTCAAGCAAGTCATCAGAGCATTTAATTTCTTTGGAAAATCATCCACAAACAAATGGAGAGTTTCCCTGATCCAGTTTGGCATATATTGTTTGAAAGTTTGTCTGCCTGGGTAACAGAGAAAGGTGTCCTGCAGTGGTCAAGGACAGCTGTAGGCAAATGAGTAATCTACCACCAGTCCTCACATATAGACAGATGTGAGTCAGCTTTGGTCTGAAATACTGCCATATATCCACTGGAGAAGCCAAGGTGTGCACACATGGCTTTGCACCCCCTATAGTTGTGATGATACACAATAATTTATTTATTTTTTTTTTTTAGAAACAAGAAGAAAGGTCCAGTTTCATACATCTTTGGGCTTCTGCCCCGTAGAATAAAAGGACCTGACAAATATCAATGCATTTAT
The DNA here is from genome assembly GCF_963921805.1 of Phalacrocorax carbo. Classification (NCBI taxonomy): domain Eukaryota; kingdom Metazoa; phylum Chordata; class Aves; order Suliformes; family Phalacrocoracidae; genus Phalacrocorax; species Phalacrocorax carbo. Next base: position 2,416,553 of record NC_087514.1, on the reverse strand, counting down.
CCACCCAAGAGGAACATTGTCTCTGTTTTGGCAGTGTAAAGTTTAGATGCAAAGAAAATTCCTGATCCCCAAAAATACTTTGCCATCTATTTGAAGACACACACACACACAAAAAAAAAAAAAGGACTGAACCATCTGGAGTTTTCTAAAGAGTAGGACTGAGTCACTTGTCCTAGAGAAACTATAACATGTGGAAAGTGATTTATGGTTTCAGAGATGTTGATGCTAGGAAAAATCATTTATTGAATCTCATATTCAGTATAATAGATGGAATGGAACTTCCAAAAAAGAGGGAAAACCAAAGGTGTCTCTCTTTTTCTACTCAGCTAACATAGTCCCCTCCCTGGGCTTGGGACGTGGTGCTCCAAGCTCTTCCTCCCTCTGACAAGCACCCCGCAGATTTGTGAGCTATTGGACACTCAAACAGCATTCATGGGTCAGCTCTCAAGGTCAGCAGAACCTGAGCTGTCCTGGATGTGAAGATTGCTAGTCACAGAGGGTCTCTCAGCCTCCCCAGGTTGTTCCCTCTGTGAATTCCCTTCACTAGTGAAGAGATCTGGTGTCTCTTGGGTTTTGCAGGGATGCACCATGAGATGTTACACTGGATAGGACAACGCTACGTCAAGCAATATACACGTGAGGACACTTTCATCCTAATAAACAAAATGAACACAATGTGCCACCAGTTGTTCTCAGTCCGTGAGGCCAAGTGGTAAAGGCAGTCTCTATATAACTCAACTGCTTTTACATCCAAAGCAATGTGTCACCCTCCAGACTGCCTGCTGGGAATGGTCCCTGGCTTGTTAGGTTCAATAATACAAATGAAGCCCTAATATTGAGAGTGTGCTTTGTGAGGCCCTAAGGGGTACTGGGTTAAAATTCAGGGACAAAAACTTAGTGGTGTGATGCATTTATCTGCCTACTGATGTATAGCGTGAGTGTAGGAGATAGCTGTTGATCCCATAACCACTCCAGGAAGACTGGACTTTAGACAAGTCAATAATCATCAGCAAAGATAATTCCTGAGTGAAGCATCAGCCACTTACTTCAGTTATTCAATTTTTTGTGTGCTTCTTAGCAAGATATAATGGCAATTCAGGGAAGCAGGGACTCACAAAATTATAAGTAAATAACTTGTAATAATATTTTCCAGTTAAGTCCAACAATTTAGCACCACCTATTTCTTCAACTAGTCTATGCCTGTGCTATTAAATAAATCAGTGCAGGGACTGTTCTCAGTCCCTGAGGCTAACCTGCACAAGCTGGCCACATTCATATTAAACAGCATTTTTCCTTCGTTCCCTTCTAGACCTATTCTTGTGCTGGTTGCTTTTAACATATGGTAATAATATGTGTGTATATGTGCATCTTCAATTCTAAGTATCTGCTTTAATGCACGTAAACAAATAATAATTGCTTCTTGATATTTTTTCATTTATTATTTATTGCCGGGTGTTATCTATTAATTGAGATGTCAATATTAATAACCCACCTCAGACTGAGGAAATGCATGTTCTGGGAATTGTTGAAGTAGCTGAGAGTTCAAGAACTGCTGGGACAAGGTGAGACTGGAGGGCTCCCAGTCTTGATGCTTCCTTGTTCATAAGGGTTATTCAGAATCGCTGAGATCTCTTTGTGGGAACAGTGAAGGCTGGTGAAGAGGAAACTCCCCAGGTTTATTCCTGATTCTGCGGGGTGACCTTGGGCAGATGATTCCCCCATTTTTCTGCAAAGCCTCCTTTGCTGCAGAGCTCCTTTGTACAGCCTTTGGAGCAGTGCCGATGAGAAGCCCTGTAGACATGCTGGTGTTGTTCTGCTACAGGAGAAACCTTTTGTGTTTGCATGGTGCTTAGCACAACAGGGCTTTGATCCATGGTTAAGCATCCAGGCTCTGGCATAAAGGCAGGAATAAATAAGGACGAGCATCCAAGCACTGCTTGTGCTCCCTTTGTACCAGAAAGCAAAGGTGACCCCTGTGACCTAGAAATTACACCCAGAGTTATTACACAAAGACGTTGCCTCTGACACAAGTTGTCCATTTCTTCACACTGCACAGTGAAACTGTGAAATTCTTACCACAGGATATTACATACACTTAATGTGTTTAAAAAGTAATCGGATAAATTCCTGGGGGAGGAATGGAAGAGTTATAAATACAGGACTATAAACCACAAAAATCCCATATCTGTGTCCAAAGACCCTGGACCACAGATCTCCTGACGTGAGAAAAGCACTCTAAGGGAATATATAACTACATACGCACCCTGTTGTTATAGCTTTTCATATGCACCTGCTCTTAACTCTTGGGGATATTGGATATAAGTGTAGGGGGACTTTATAGTGACCCTGTGCAGATATTCTTATTTATCTTCTTACAGTCATTCATGACTTGTAGACATGGTGGGGACACAGATCAGACCAACAGCCAGACTTGCCTGCCTCCTGCCTTTCCGGAGAGTGCACGTTGGGATCATCTTGCCGCCCAGAGAGTAACTCTCATCTCTTCTTTGAAGAACCTGGCAATCTCTTGTATTAACATTCTGGAGAACAGTTCTGAGTTAGCAGGTTCACAACACATATAGATTTTCTTTGTTAGCAAGTAAAGCAAAGAGACAAAGATAGATAAATATGTAGCCCCTGGGGGTCTCTTCAGAAGTTGTCTTTATGTCTGTAAGTAATTTTGTCCCTTTGATATCTCAGTGCTTTCATGTCAGAGACCTTGAGAAATCCTCTTGCTGTTGGTCTTGACCTAATCACTATGTCTGTTAAGAGGAGTCCCCTTGGGGTGGTTCCATAAAGCCTAAAACGGGGAGGGGTTGGGAGACGAAGAGTAGTATTCATAGCTGGTTGGTGAAATCTGCCAAAAATGGAAGCTGGAATGGTCCCCATACTCTTTCAGATGTCTTGAACACACAGCTACACAGGTGTTGCAAAATGAAGCTCATTATTAGCATGCATTTTGATGGACAAGTCTGAACAGAAAGGGCCTGAACAGAAAACTCACAGTGATCCAAATCCCATCTTCAGCCCAAATATTGGAGACATGGACTGACCAGAAACACCAGGAGAGGGAATACTTCTGCAACAGCCCCGGATGTGCTCACTTCTGCCTTACCTGACTTTTTAAAAGCTCACATGTGGACCCACAGGTCTCATGGCAGACTGCAGTGACCCAGGGAGAGACCATCATGGGTAGGACTAACTGGGTAGAGCACAAGATAAATCAGAGGCAGTGGGACCTGAAAATGAAATTTCTCTCAGATAATCCAGTCTGACACTCTTGTTTCATTTCCAGTTAAAACAGAAATGTTTCATCCTGGATCTACAGAGATCTAAAATCAACCATTTCAATATTTTGCCAAGATATTCTCCATTATTTATCAGCAGTCCTGGTTAACAGGGAAGGTCCCAGATGACTGGAGGCTTGTTGATGTGACGCCCATCTACAAGAAGGGGTGGAAGGAGGATCTGGGGAACTACAGGCCAGTCAGCCTGACCTCGGTTCTGGGGAAGATTGTGGAGCAGCTTGTCTTCAGTGTGCTCACCAGGCAGGACAACAGGGGATCAGGCCGAGCCAGCATGGCTTCATGAAAGGCAGGTCCTGCCTGACCAACCTGATCTCCTCCTGTGACCAGATGACCCGCCTAGTGGATGAGGGAGAGGCTGTGGATGTGTCTACCTGGACTTTAGTAACGCCTTTGATACTGTCTCCCACAGCATCCTCCTAGAGAAGCTGGCGGCTCATGGCTTAGATGAGTGTACTCTTTGCTGGGAAAAAAAACTGGCTGGATGGCCAAGCCCAGAGAGTTGTGGTGAACAGAGTTAAATCCAGTTGGCAGCCAGTCATGAGCGGGGTTCCCCAGTGCTCAGCGTTGGGGTTGGTCTTGTTTAATATCTTTATCAATGATCTTGATGAGGGGATCAAGTGCACCCTCTGTAAGTTTCCATATGACAAGATGTTGGGCAGGAAAGTTAATCTGCTTGAAGGTAGGATGGCTTTACAGAGGGACCTGGACAGGCTGGATTGATGGGCCGAGGCCAATTGTGTGAGATTTAACAAGGTGAAGTACCAGGTCCTGCCCTTGGGTCACACCAACCCCAGGCAACGCCCCAGGCCTGGGGCAGAGGGGCTGGGAAGTGCCCAGCAGAGAAGGCCCTGGGGGTGCTGGCTGACAGCCGGCTGGGCATGAGCCAGCAGTGCCCGGGTGGCCAAGGAGGCCACCAGCCCCCGGGCTTGTGTCAGCCCTGGTGTGGCCAGCAGGAGCCGGGCAGGGATGGGGCCCCTGTGCTCGGCCCTGGGGAGGCCCCACCTCGAATGCTGGGCTCAGGTTTGGGCCCTCAGGACAAGAAGGGCCTCGAGGGGCTGGAGCATGTCCAGAGAAGGGCAGCGGGGCTGGGGCAGGGTCTGGAGCACAAGTGTGCTGGGGAGCGGCTGAGGGGGCTGGGGGGTTTAGCCTGGAGAAGAGGAAGCTGAGGGGAGACCTTCTCGCTCTCTGCAACTACCTGAAAGGAGGATGTAGTAAGGGGGGTGTTGGTTTCCTCTCCCAAGCAATGAGTGGTAGGATGAGAGGAAATGTCCTCAAGCTGTGTCAGGTGAGGTTTAGATTAGATATTAGGAAAAAATATCTTTACTGCAAGAGTGGCCAGGCATTGGGACAGGCTGCCCAGAGAGGTGGGGCAGTCACCATCCCTGGGGACGTTCAAAAAATGTGTAAATGTGGTACTTCAGGACCTTGTTTATGAGGCCTGGTGGTGTTGGGTTGACAGTTGGAGTTGATGGTCTTAGAGGTCTTTTCCAACCTTAATGATTCTTTGATTTTGTGATAATCTAAGAATGTCTAAAAAGGCTGGGTTTTTTCTTTTTTTACTGTAATAATTCCCAAGTAGGTGTCCTGGTATTCCCAAATCAGTTAGCACCAATCTGAAAACAATTTTGTTCAAAAAAAAAAAAAAAGCTTTAAAATCCCATATCCTTCCTCTTTTAGGACTGAAACAGATATCAGGAGTTTCCACAAGATTGGCAGTCCCACTTTTTAATTACCTCCATGTGCAAGAAGTCAACCTGTTGTTGAAGTTATCACTCTCAGCTTATCTCCATATTACTCTTGAACCCAAGTCCCTAAAGATGAAAGAAATGACACCTCATGCAGTGACCATTGATATTTAAGGGAGCCTTAGCTGGGATCTCCTGTTGTCCCCCTGTATCCTTCCACTTTTCTTCTATTACCACCACTTCTCTCTCATTTTGCACCTGCACTGGAGCACGCAACCTCTTCATTCTGTGTTTGTACAGTGCCTACCACCTCCTGGTCCACTCCTGGAATAGTTTAATCATACTATCCCAACAGAAGCAATCATCCTGCCAAAGTAGCAAAGCCACTTCTGCAGAACATGGTGATAACAGCTTAACATCTATGCAGATCATACAGGTTTTTAGTCTTTTACCAGGAGATCCCATCTGTTGCTGGCACCATGTAAAAGAACAGTGCTCTGATACTCATCATAGCACCTCTCTGGGTGTGCAAAATTATCATTTCACAGATGCAGTAAACTCTGTTTTGTGAGGAGCCAGAAACACTCCAGGCTAAGAACCTGGACAATCTAAAAATGAACTGCCTTGTGACTCAAACTCAGTGGTTTAAAAGGAGGAGATGTGTAAAGGGGTTTTTTTTCCCTATATTTTTAATGACCCTAGTTTAGAGATAAATTGTATATAAGTAAAGTTAAATATCACTATTACTAAATGAAGCAAGAGTTTGGAGGTTAAGTCTACCTTTGCACTTAATAATTATCTTACCATTATGCCTTTTGTATTATTTCTAGTTGTAAAAACACCTGCCAGTTCCACCCATGTGCTCAGTGCTTTGCAAACAAAAACCACAAAGACTAGCCCAGCCCACAGTCTTAGCACGCCTTCCTTACTTCTGTGTAGCTGCCCTGATAACTCCTACCAGAAGACAAGGAGATGTAAGGAGACTTTGGTGTTAAGGAACCCTGTTAGGATGGAGGGGGGAAAACAGGCAGGGTCATCTAGAGGCGAACGAGGCTGTAAGGAGAAAGCCCTTGCTGCTCTGACCAGACCTTTTTTCTGGTCCAGCACACCTTCTCCCACGGGCTTGGCAATTCCAAGAGCATGTCTTTGAAAATCACATTCTCAACTTCATCTTCCCTTCCATGAAATCTGGCTTTCCCAGGTTTCCCCTTTTATATCACTTGGTATTTCTAGAATTGCAAAATCTGAGCAAAATCCCCAAATGATCCCTCCAAACTATTCCCCCCCCCCATCCTGTGTGTGTGTAAATTTATGGAAATGCTGAAGAAAAGCTCTGCATACTTAAAACTAATCCCTTCCACAGCCAGTCTTTAAACAAATTTGTACCTTAAAACCACCAAGCTGCAATTTCAGGTTTAGAGAGGAAACCTATAGCTTCTACCACAGGAGAGAGGTATGTATGTCCATCTCTCCTAATAATAGTCCAGAAACAGATTTCCTTCACATCCCCTTGAAAAATAATGCCCCACCCGCAGAAATAATGAATAAACAATCAATTTGGTGGTTTTAAATATTTTGCCCTTTAAAAAAAATAATGTGAAGAAGTAAAAGGAAGTGTGTTAACTGATTTAAAGCTTTTATTTGTTTCACATGATTGTCATTTGTATCCTCTAGTAGCGCAATAATGTATAAGTAATTTCTACTGCATCACACAAACAAGCAAACACCTATTTTCTGTGAGTTATTTTAGGTGATGTTCCATAAACACTCAGCAATCCATCAGATCCCTGTAATGTATCGGTTTCTCAGCTCGGGCTTTTTGAGAAAAATAATGACAGAAATAAGTATTTTGAGTGATTTGAATACCTGTGAGTGATTCCTGGCCATAACAAACGCAGGGACAATATACCTCGGATATTCCTGCAATACTTGCTGGGACACTTGAGATACGTTCAGAGTTAAACATATTCTAATGATACTGGGCTTAAAATATCAGTTAACAGATACAATTCCAGGATGACTGATGGTGCCTCCATGTCTTACAGTCAGGGATATCCACCTCAGATGGTAAGAATACACACACGTCATCACCGACACATCTAGCTTTGTGCTTTCCAACCTGCCAAACCATGAAAATATCTTCATGGTGACTTGTGAGAGTGGCACATGGTAGGACATGTGACAGGGAAAGGAATTCAGATCTAGTCCGTGCAAGAGGAGGAGAGCCTGCCACCATGACCCTGCTGCAGGCAGCACTGGGGCTCCTCTGCCTACCCAGGATTCCGATGCTGGTCCTACAGATGAGCTGCACCTGCCACTTTGGGTCTCAAATTGGAAAAGAGCACCTAATGCTGTGAGAACCAGCTTGGCTGTGGGGAAGCAAGATATGGGAGCTGGTTATATGGCTTTGTAGCTGAACTCAACCTGAGCTCTTTTTGCATAGCGCCGTTCTCATCTGTAGCCCCCTGTTCTCCCACAGCCCTGATTTCTCCTCCATGGGCAGCCACGTGCAATTCAGATGGCATATCTTCCCCTCAGTCTGCAACCCTATCTAACTCAGCTGGAAGCAGTCACACTGTGGCTGCCTAAATTAAGAAAAGATGGATGACTTCCAACTGAGAGATCCTAACAACCTTTTTATATTTTTTTTCCCAGAAGTAATTTCCCTAAGTGAGAAGAGGTAAATATTGTTCCTGTGAGTAAGGCCTTTGGGACAAAGGCCATCTTCCCAAGCAGAAAGCTGTCTTTGTAGCAAATGTGGCTTCCCTACACCTCTGCCCTAGATCAGCTTTCTCAGCATCATGAAAATGAGAAGGGGTTGAGTCGTTTTTCCTGTCTTCTTCTAAGGGCTCAGATAAAATCTGTTCAGATGTACTCCACTTATCTCTTTCTCTAGTAATATGGAAATCAGGGGGCTCTGCCCAGATAAAGAGGTTTCTTAGTAGCTGAGGAGCATTAGCAATGCTGAATGTATGCATGCAGTATTTTTAGAGTATTTTTAGCTATTGCTTAAGCTTCCATGCAAACCTCAAGTCATAAACACAGCACCGCCTTGAACTAACACTCTTGACAAGTATTTGTACGACAGAGGCACCCACAAACTTCAGCTAGGATTAAGGCAAGGAGCTGTCGGTAAGAAAAAGCCTTGGAATGATTACAACCTAATGCTACTGAGGAGCGTTAGTGTCATTGCTTTCCAGATGATGTATGGAGACAGAGCATCTGTACATGTCCTGCATCAGCCCAGAGACCCCTGGAGTGAGAGTCAACCCAGCATGTTCCACACCTCGCCCATTTATTGAGAACGTGTTGGAAAGCTGGCACAGTTTCCACCAGTGCAGAACTCTGGTTTCCTCTTCCATGAGGAACCCCAAATATTGGCAATTTGCTTTGATTCAGTCTTCACCTGTTGGCTTGAAATAAAGGAGGCACCCAAGACAAGCTTGAAACTCAGGGCTACCTTCATCTAACAGTGAGGTCTAAGAGTGGACTTCAGCTGGATTTCATTGTCGGGTGTCAACAGAGATAAGAGGCACGCGCTTGTGTCATTGTGGAGTTGGCCCCTGACAAGTTGAGCCTTGGATCGCTGTGTGGCAGCCCCCGAGGTCCTTGGAGAAGCCCATAGCCGCTCTGCAGTAGCCTATGAACTTGTCAGCTCAGAGCTGAACTGGTCCATAAGCGATCACATGTGGGAAGACAGGGAGTGCTGAGGATCCTACTGCCAGTCTCACCACCTCACCGTGACATGCACCACAGTCACTAATGAGATCGGTCTGTTCTTGTGAAAAGTAAGGTTGTTTGCTCATCTCCTGCGACCACCCTGTGTCTTTTATTGTCCACCCCATACAAACACAACCCTCATGTTTTACCAAAGGCTTTTACTGATCTGTTCGCCTTCTTCCTGGGGTGATTCGGATCTTTCCCTACCTTGGCAAAATCAAGGCTGATTCAGCCCCTGTTCTAGGGGGAGTTTCACTGGCTCCCTGCCTTTCCCCTGGCTTTACCTCCCTACATGCGATAGAAGGGGTTTGTTCAAAAATCATGCCATTGTCAAAATGTATTATTCAGACAGTGACAGACACAGAAAGGCCGGGGTATGTTGTTAGTTGTCAAGTTAAGCAGCCCTTTCACTGCAACTCTTAACACCTATTATGGTTGCCAGGCAGTGAGCAAGCTTTCGGATGATCCCACATCATCTAGATGCAAAGTGACTTGACAGCTCCAGGGCTGCTTATTACATTTGTTAGTGGAACTGGGGAAGCTGGTGCCGGCTGCTGAGCCACAGGACTACATTTCCACCAAGGACTGACTGCTATAAAAGACTCTGCATGTCTGGAAACCTGTCCCCGTGGCCAGACTGTGCAGCTGGAGGAACAGAGTTAATTTAAGTCTCTCTGCAAAGAAGTAAGAGAGCTCTCTCCACCCTAGCATGAAGCTAACTGGATAGGAAGTCCAGCCACTGGGCTACTTAATTGGCCACTCCACAAGTGAAAAATGAGGGGAAAAAAGAGGAAATACTCTATCCACCTGCTAAGTACAGACTCTGGGAATATGGGACACTAAACCATAGTCAGCATGGACCAAAATCCTGTAACTGGCCGAGTATAACAGTCAAGTGTGCCTATGATGGAGAAGGCAGCAATGCAGTCCTTTGGGAGCTCTTCTAAGTGGTGCAAAGGGGATATATCAGACTCTGCCTCTCGGTGGATGCAGAAGAAGAAAGCTTCTCTGTGTAGACAACTGTGTGCAGCTTCACCAGACTTACTGCGCAGGTGCTTGAGCAAGCACACGAATAGCTGCAGAGTTGCAGACCTGCCTCCTGAGCAAGCAGTAGCCACAATTAAAAATGCACTAGCCGTGCAGGGGAACTAAGGGAAAATCACCCAGGCAAGAAATCACACCAATGCACTCCATTGTCCAGGAATAAATACATTCACAGTGAACTCAGATGTATTCCCAAGGTTGTAACTCCTCTGCTGTAAATCCTTTGAAAGGAAGATGGGTTTGAAAGTCACAGGCTTCAAACAACAGAAAAAGGAGGTGGCAATGAATTCCTCAGGGACCTTATTGTACCCATATTAATTAGCATGGGAACAATTACACCTCTGTCTGCTATATCCACTCTGGGCCACTGTAAGGAAATATTTTTCTGGCAGGTTCTGTTGTAATGAAGGGGAATGTTACTGTCCTGCAGGAAGAATCACAGAATGTCCTGAGTTGGAAGGGACCCACAAGGTTTATCAGTTCTAACTCCTGTCCCTGCACAGGACCCCCAAATTCACACCGTGTCTCTGACAGCCTTGTCCAAGTTCTTCTTGAAGGAAGGCATACTGATAATGCTTCATTTCCAGTCATCAGACACCCCAAATATCAGCTTCCCAGAAGCTTATTTGTAAGTTTCTCTGCTCCTTATTAAATGTAATTGATATTTTCACAGCTGTCTTGGTTTTATACTTTGCTGCCATCATCTGTGCTTTGCTGATACTGCATCCTGCTTTGACAGCACAGAACAAATTCCTCTCCAAATCGTTCTCCCTTCTGCTAAAGAAGAGACTATTGATATATTAGCTTTCTAGGGCAGAACTTTCACTAATTCCACAGAGGACGGGCACCCCAGTGCCCAGCAGCATCTGTTTTGGGTAGTGCCCACCCCACTAATTGGCAGGACACAGATGGGAACGGAGTCTGAGAGGTTTAGGTGGGAGAATCCTTTCATGTACAAACACGAGGAGACGTGTAGTATCCCCACGGACCAGATTTACCAACTTCCACCTCTATTATTACGCAGTGTGAATGCGTGCTTGTTTTTCTCTGACAACATTGCATGGCTTTTCAGAACAGCCCAGGCACAGCCAAAGTCAAACTCACTGCAAGGACAAGTATTGGCAGGGCTTTTGGTTGCAAGTTAATTGCCTTCTGGCTGTTTCATTCATTAGTTCAGCTGAAGCATGTACAATAAGCAAAGCCTTGCTGCCTGTAACAAAGGCAGGTGTCTTCCACCTCTCTTCTAAGTGGCTTCCTCAATAAAAGTGAGTGATTCATCCAAGCCCACTGTGTTTTTATCCATCTCTCACATCTGGGGCACGTAATATTAGAGCCAACAGCAGCTAACATTCAAGCAGTGACTCTGTGAACTCTAGAAGAGTCCAGCTCTGACTTATTAGTATCAGACTTGATGCCAAGAAAAACACATTTTCAGCACAGAACCCTTCTACAAAGACAAGTATGAATGCCTCTTCTGGGGAGAAAAATGAGAGGCCTAGGAGAGGCGTCCCCAAAACTGAGACCTAGAGAAACCCAGTTTTAAAGTAGCTGCTGAATTCAGCCCATGGCTTCAACAGAACTAATGCAATGCTGTCCAAACAAAATGGAGAACCAGGCACAGGTAGGAAATAACTGGGTTCTCTTTTCCTGAATCTGTTCCTTCCCAGTAATTCAAATGAAAGCCAGAATTCAGCCAAAAATTTAGCAAGGTTTATATACCACTTTGAAACATCTCTGTATGGCCATGGTGTCAGCCTGTGCTGAAGAAGTTACCATCCTCTTTTAGATATTGTTGAAGAAAAGTTTATGGAGGAACATTATTTCTAGATAAATCCTTTATTTCTAAAGAAAACAAGAGAAAAGTCTGTGGTCAATTCCCCTCTCAGCTCCTGCTGGGACAGGAAGCCAAGGAAGAAAAAGAGAGAGGGAAAGGGAAAAAGGAAAAGGAAAAAAAGGAAAAGGAAAAGTAAAAAAAGGAAAACATTAACTTTATATATACCTATTAAAAAAATCTGGCCCAAGTGTGCTTCTGTGGTGCAGTTCCTGGGGAGATCTGCATGGCACCTCTCACAGACGACATGCGTCAGTATAGATAAAATAACGTAGATGCGACTTCTAAATGGGATGAATTTCACCTGCAAACAAAGGGAATGTTTTTGAGGTCCTGATGACAGCACTGTCACCTAGTATAACCGATTGTCAAGGATGCTCAGCTACTGGAAACACCTGTGCAATCATGCGGAGGAGTCCTATGTGCATCCTCCACTCAAAGGACCATTTTGACTGGTTTTACTTTCAAGAGGCCAAATGATCTTCATTATTCCAGTATCTCTTTGGGTAACATGAACTACGTAATTCCCAGAAACTATCCCAGGTATTTCACTGCTGTCCCAGGATGTGCCACTCTCCTGCTAGAAACTCCAACAACTAACTGTCTCTCAGGGTCGGAGAGGCAGAGGAGGTTGGCACAAGTGACAGGGTTATGCTTCCTATTGCAACGTATCTTCTTGTGAAGGACAAGGGATTTGAGACCTTTTCCCTCCCTCCACCAAGGTCCTTCAAGGCAAGGCATATTCTTCTTTCATTCCATTCTGTCGGAGTTTGGTCCCAGTCATTATCAAGGGCAGGTTCTCAGTTTTCAGCTTTTTTCGGTCCCTGGGAGAAGCTGGACTCTGCAGTCACAGTTTTTGCCACCTCATAGAAGTTCATAGTGGGGAGGTTGAGTTCGTTGGTTTCTAGATTATGCTTTTAGAAAAGAAAAAACAAGTGTCACTATTTAGCATGTAATAGAGCGGGGCTTCCTTGTCCTCCTTTTATTCTCATTTTCCAAGCTCAAATTCTTCTAGTCCAGTATCTTGAAAGTACCCTCAGGACCCACTGATTTAAGTAATGTATGTCTGTAGTGTGACCCTGCAAGTAGATCAGGACTTAATAGCCTGTTTTGTTTGGCAGATGCAACTTCTGAGTACCTGCTCTTTGCTCTGACATTGTTTAAATATGAAGGAATTATTTGTTATGAAAATTCGATAACATTTTAATGATTAAAAAATAAATCCTATCTGTTTGGTTTTCCCCAACAAGAAAAGGTGTATTAATAGAAATGCTTGGCATTCTTATTTGAAAAAAATAAATATTTCTTTATGTAACAAGGGGTAACCACATGAAATTAAAGGTGACAAAAAATCAGCTGAATAACATAAAAAGACATTATAAAACATCCTAGTATGTTAATTCATAGTTTGTATGATGCCAGTGGGAATCCCAGGGTCAAAAATGTTGGAAAGCAGCATAAGAGGACCAGACATCATTGACCTGATGAAGTCATATCTACAGGAGAGGGATTATGGTGGCCACAAGCCATGTGCCAACAAACAGATTCACACTGGAGCAAGTGGAGAAGATTCTGATAAAGGAACTGTGTGGTGCTATGTAGGAGAAGTCTGTCTTACAGTCATGAGTTATCCAAGTGATCTAAGCCGGTAGCTCTCTTGTAAGCTATGACATAATAGAACTACATGAGAGGGAAATTTTTCACAGTGAGGACAGTCACCACTGGAATAATCTCCCCAGGGAAGGGGTTGACTTGGCTACATTGGACACCTTCAGGAGTCGTCTGGACAGGGTGCTGGGCCATCTTGTCTAGACTGTGCTCTTCCTAGAAAGGTTGGACTAGATGATCCCTGAGGTCCCTTCCAACCTGGGATTGTGTGGTTCTGTGATTCTGTGATATTCTGGTAATTGTAGAATCAAAGAACCATAGAATCACAGAATGGTTTGGGTTGGAAGGGACCTTAAAGATCATCTAGTTCCAACCCCACTGTCATAGGCAGGATTACCTTCACTAGATCAGGTTGTTTAAAGCCCCATCCAAACTGACCTTGAACACTTCTGATGGTGGGGCATCCGTAACTTCTCTGGGCAACCTCTTCCAGTGTCTCACCACCCTTATCGTAAAATATTTCTTTCTAATATCGAATATAAATCTACCCTCTTTCAGTTTAAAACCATTACACCTCATCCTATTACTATACTTACTGGCAAAGGGGCCCTCCCTACCTTTCCTGTAGACTCTCTTCAAGTACTGAAAGGCCACTATAAGGTCTCCCTGGAGCCTTCTCTTCTCTCAGCTGAACAACTCCAACTTTCTGAGCCTGTTCTCCTAGGAGAGGTGCTCCAGCCTCCTGATGATCTTTGTTTGCCAAATCTAAAGCAGGCTGATCCTTTGCCCTCATCCATTATGCTGGTAAAGACATCCAGTTTTTTGCAATCTGGCCCCAGATGTCTTCTACTTCCCCACAAATGTCCCAGCTTCATTGGATCAGAGGGGAGAAGGCAAAAAGTAAAGCTACAGTCAGCAGTCAGGGTACTCCTCTGGGACCCAGACCCTGGGGATCACACCTGAACACCTGAAATCACATCTTTTTTTTTCTAAGCTTTCAAACCAGTGCCTTGCTAGCTTTTGGGATTTGGCTCAATCACAGCCTGCAGTGATTTGGCCATAAGAAAAAATGGAAATCTTTTTATTTTCTGTAAAATTAATCAGATGATTATTAGTCTCTGCCATTTGCCCTGAATCTTTAAACTGGGGAAAAATAAAAAAAGTAAAATCCAAGAATCCTAAATCATTCATAAAATAGAAAGGCAGAGTTACAGGTTTATGTGTGAAAGACCTCACAAACTAACCAGTCCCACCTTTACTGCCATCATCAAATCCGATAGCAGGGTGCCATCATCTTCAGAAACAGCAGTGACCTTATTAAAGAGAACATGATTACATTCACCACCTTCTGAGCGTCAGTGCCATCAGCTGCTCTTACAGGGGAAACCCAGGATTCATTCCTGGCAAAGAGGTGAAGGAAAAACTACTTTCTGCCAACTCTGCATGAAGAATAATTTATGTGGTCATTTACTGACATGGGCAGACACTTGAACAGGGGTTTCTGCTCTTTTTGAAGGAGAATCCTCTCTTTGATTTCATCCTTTCTCATCCCTTGGCAAAATAGCCTTATCGGAGCTTTGCCTATTACTGTGCTGCGCTTAAACAGCCAGAATGAACCCATTTGTCAACCTCTCCTGTCTACAGTGCAATGTCTGAATGTAAATGAATAAATTATGCCAGTTAATTTCTCACGAAGGTAGTAGGCACGTATCAGAGAACATAAAGTACAAGACTTAATCAATGGAGGAGAGAAGAATAGGAAGAAAGAGGAAATATTTTTCTTAGGTTCTGGGCTCAGGGAAACGTGAGCTCGTAGGAGATCACCCCTAGGAAACTTTGTTCAAAAGGAAAAATCCATTTCCATGCTGATGTGGATGGAAGTAAAACTAGCACCTGGGAAGTGAGTTAGTTCAAAGCGGTGCAAACGTCCTGATTTATGGGAAATTCCAGTACTTACTGAATTTTTCAATTCTGAAATTGAATATATCCTGAAATGCTGATAACTTCATACAAAGACATTAGAACAGAAAACTTTGGCTGAAAATAAAAGTTTGTTTAAGTGGCATCTGAACACACTGTTTTGCTTTATGGGGGCTTATTTTCTTGTTGGGCTTTTTTCAATTCTTAAAATGTATTTTTCAGATAAAAGAAAGGGATCCATTTCAAACAGGCAATTTCAGATGGAGTACTGAAACATTCTGTCCTTTTCAACGTTGTAAAGAAATTCTTGAATACCTGACATTTGCTGCTGAAAATGGTGTTCTTTCAATTGTTTGACTCAAGCTAGAGCAGATTTTCTCTTCTCCTTGAAGCCTGCTGAAGAATTTCTGCACCGCAGTAATAAGAAGAGAGTCTTGCTCTAACCTCCCACTCCTTCTCTTTGGCCTCTTTCACTTGGCAACCCCAAAATTTTAGAAACTGGTTGGTGCTGTGCTATCCAACACATCTGGGAGACCTCAGATCAAAGGGGCACAAGAAACATCCATATATCTGTGATGGATGCTATAATGCACCAATCCTGACCTGCTTTGGGAGTGAGCATGTTGTAGGCATTTAGTAGCCACTAAAAAGCCCCTCCTGGAATTATCATGCTATTGTTTTAGTCTGCGGAAAAAACCAAAAATGGCCAAGCAAACATAGGACAGGGTGCCGTGTTTGCTCTGCATGGTCATTGCATACACCTTAAATAGGGCTGGAGAAAAAGAGATAGTGAAAATAATCTGAAGAGGTCAATATTGACCCTCAAAAAATTTTATTCATGGAACACTGCTTCTGATTCCCTACATGTGGTATGTTCCACATGTTTCTAATAACTACATATAATGCCTGTCAAATAAAGCATAGCCAGCTCTCTTCAAATTCATCTCTTCTGGACTTACTCTGTATTCTGCCTCACATCATGTCTGTCTACATTTAGGCACACCCCAATATAAGTCATCTGCATGTGTGAGGCAAGAATAAAAAAAGAAATTTTTTACCAATGAAAAACCCTTTGAAGAATGTGTAACACTTAAAAACAGGAGCCTTTGTGTTGTGAAGATAAAGCGTCCAGGCTAAAAATACCTCCTTGAGATGTGACGAGGATGCAGATTTAAAGAGGCAGTAGATGGAAGCACTGTATTTTCCTTAGAGGGTTCTCCACAATGGTTAGTCACCAATAGATCTTCCTTCTGTGCTGGTGAGAGGCTGCAATTTCCAAGAGGAGAGCAGAGCTCAGTATGTTTGCAAGAAGGTCTTGCCTTGTTCAGGGTCTTGCCTTGAGTTAGCACCCATCCAGGACCCAACCTGCCCTATGTGCTGCCTACCAGGGGTGCAGAGAAATTTGTGGAGGTCACCTGTGCCTCAGTAATTTGTGTGGAGAGGGATTATATGGCAAGCTGAGTTGTGGCAGTACAGGGCTCAGACTAGGTTACTCAACAGTATATTTACCCAACACCCTTGCAGCCATGGGGACAACCAGCAATCCGTAGCAAGAAGAAGCATGCTGGAAAGTTTGCTTTCAGGTGGAATTCTTCTATTCCTCTCAGCTAGAAAGAGAAAAAAAAAAAAGTAACACCGAACAAAAAACAAGATTCCAGGCAAATCTGTCACCTAGGCTCTCTGGGATCAGTAGGGAGGAGTGGACACCTTCAGTTACTGAGGCTGGAGGGTAACCCTTCCTTCTGGAGGTACATTTATTTCTCCATGCATAGAAATGTAAAAAAATCACCTGGTTTGATTAAGGACTGAATTTATCTCACCTCAGCTCAAGTGCCTACAAAGTCCATGTCTCCTTACAAGATCTTACAGGCTAAGGATTTGCTAGCAAGTGTCAATGAAATTTAGCATGTGATCCATCTACCAAAGGTGGGAATCTAATTCAGGTTGAGGTATACCAAACCCTGAACACCACTGACTATTGAATTCCTCTTCATTAACTGTACATGTTGACTTGCTCAAACGAGGACATCCAAACTAGATGACTCCCCTTCCCACCTCCCGTACATCTAAAGTGCTCACAAAGGTACAAGGAGCCTGTGGCAAAACATAACTCTGAACTCCAGCACTATAGGCTGCAAAGTAAGCTGTCTTCATAGGACCGGGGTCTTGACAAGTTATATCAGGTCTTGACAGTTATATTTTGCATAACCTATCAGATCCACATGGGGCTTGAATGGCTCTGATGATTCCTGGTAGAAAACACAAATGAGAAATTTTTTACAAAGTCAGAGTTTATTCCCTGCACAATGATCTCAGCCTGCTGTGGAGTCAAAGCTCGCCCATCACTGATTCAGGGAACAGCCACAGGGAGGGGGCCGAGATTGCCTGGAGTGGGTCTCTTCCCTGGAAATTACGATGCATGGCCAGCTTTGGTACCAAGCTGAAGAAACGGCTACCTGCTCAAGACCTCTGTTCACAGGGCCACAGGGGTTTCTGTAGGCACTGAGGGTACCAAGGCCAGATGAGAGAAGAAAGGTGGGTCATGACCTGCTCCTCAAGCAGCAAGTGACACTGAGCAGGAAGCTTGTCCTGAACTTTCCAGGGCCAGCAGGGCTCAGGTGCGTAATCACTCTTCCTTTGGCCACTACTTGGCAAAGTCCTAGAAATCAGCAGGTGGAAGCATTGGGGTTTTTTTTGCTTTTCTTCTGTTCTCTTTCTCCACCTTTCCAGCTTCCAAGGGATTTGCTCTGGAGGAGGGAAGGAGAAAAAGTCCCTCGGGAGGGCTGGGACGCAGCAGTGGTATTAACAACAGCACAGGCACCCATGTCGTACACTGAAACATCGCCCCTAATCCTAAGAACACTGATAAAGGAGAACACGCACACAACATTAAACTTGAGTCTACCTGATGCAGACCCTGTCTCCATCAGCTGCTGGGAATGCATGCATCTAAAAAAGAATATGAAGCAGTGGCATGCAGTAGTTGTTCATCTAGTTTAACCCTGCCAATTCCTCGTGACCCACAGTTAATATTCAAACACCTCGAGTTCATTACATATCTGCTGCTGATT
This sequence comes from Phalacrocorax carbo, assembly GCF_963921805.1. Lineage (NCBI taxonomy): Eukaryota > Metazoa > Chordata > Aves > Suliformes > Phalacrocoracidae > Phalacrocorax > Phalacrocorax carbo. The sequence continues at coordinate 2,398,366 of NC_087514.1, read as the reverse complement.
ATATCTGCTTGCACACATCCTAGCAGCCAGACCTCAAGAGCTAGAAGCACTCAAACTTGTTTTTTCCATCCTTAGGTGGTTTTCATCTCATATTTTCTTTTGGCTCCTGTGCACAAGCCCTTAAACTAGTTCCTATGCTCTGAAGTCCAACTCCCATTCCCTGCCTCAACATAGATTCAGCAATTTCCCCTCTTGCCTTCTCCAGCAAGTTCTCATTTAAGTCAGTCTTCAGGTCAGTTTGTGATGGGCCTTGACAATTTTGAAGGAGAAGAGAAAGAAAGAGAAAGAAAAAGAGAAGAGAGGAAGGGAAAAAGAATAATTCATAAAAATTAGTTTCTTGAGAGGGAACAGAAAAAAACAAAAAAAAGTCAGTCTAGAGGGAAAGTTTAATTAAAAAGAGCAGAGTTTTTAATTACCAGGGAAATCTACTTGAATGATTCATTTGCATAATCCCAATGGCAGTGGGAGAACAGGCAGGAACGAGATAAGGTTTCTTTACAGTCCTTCTCTTGCTTTTCCATATCTCTCTAAAAATTACTCTGATCCTTCACTCTTCCTCTCTCTCGCTGCCTTCTACGTCGTCCTCCCATCTGATTGCACATTTTGGCCTTAGGCTGCCTTCTCGTTTCGTTCCTCCTTTGTTATTGTGTGATGCATTTTTGGTACAAATGATGCACCTTTTCTCCTGCTGGGGCTGCCTAAGTGAGGTGCAACCAGTCCCTCCCTTCTTCTCCCATGGTACCCAGGCTCTGATGAATTGACCTTAATTGCTGAGCACTGGGGTGTGTTATAACTCGGTGACATTCAGAGTGAGAGCAGAGAGAAATTTGTCAGCTGAGAAGCCATCCAGAAGGCCCAATTGCCTTTAGCCAGCTCTGGTGGTCAGCAAAAGAATGACCTATGAAAATTAGACACTCGTGTCCCAAAGGATGGTTCCTATCCAGACTAAGGTAGATATGACAAGCTTTCCATACACTTTATCAACAACGCATTCTTCTTACTCCCATTGTCAAACCTGTCACAGCCACCTCCAGCATAGCACGGCAGCTGGCCAGCATCGCTCTTGCGTGGGATCTGGGGACACCAACACCACAGGATGTGTCGGTGGCAGAGGAGGGAAGGAAAGGTGTGTACCTAGTGGACCTTGTCCTCTAGCTGCTGCTTGGTGAGATGGTCAACACACTCCATGCCAAGCCACCCTAGCACTTTACATGCAATCCCATGCATTGCTACTTGGTCTGTATTCACCTCATTGGCCTGCCCTATGCGCTCCTCTCCTGCAAGACGAAAGGGAAGCTTAAAATGAGCTTGCATCTGAAAGTGTTATGACTCACATGCTTTCTATCCATATTATTGACTTGCTACCCGTTGAAAGGCTCATTCCTTTGCAGCACACTGAAATACATAGATAAATGTCTCACACTCTGTCCTATAATCATCTATGCTGAGAAAATGTCACCTTGCCCCTTCACAGACTCCTGACCTGTACACACAAGCCCTTCTTCAGGCCACACCTGATTGCAGGCTATTGTGGTCCAGGAAATAAGTGACTGGGAATAGCCACCTTATATCCCAAGTGGGGAGGGTGAGGAGGTTAGGCACAGAATCACAGAATCACAGACTGGCGGGGTTTGGAAGGGACCTCTGGAGATCATCTCGTCCAACCCCCCTGCTGGAGCAGGCACACCCAGAGCAGGGGCACAGGACCGCGTCCAGGCGGGGTGTGAATGTCTCCAGGGAAGGGACCCCACAGCCTCTCTGGGCAGCCTGTGCCACCACTCTGGCACCCGCACAACAAAGGGGTTTTTTCTCATATTGAGGTGGAACATCCCATGTTCCAACTTGTGCCCATTGCCCCTCGTCCTGTTGTTGGGCACCACTGAAAAGAGTTCGGCCCCATCCTCCTGACGCCCACGCTTTAGATATTTATAGGTATCGATGAGATGCCCCCTCAGTCTTCTCTTCTCCAGGCTGAACAAGCCCAGGTCTCTCAGCCTTTCCTCACAAGGGAGATGCTCCAGTCCCTGATCACCTTGGCAGCTCTGCGCTGGACTTGCTCAAGCAGTTCCCTGTCTTAAACTGGGGGGCCCAGAACTGGACACAGCACCCCAGATGTGGCCTCTCTAGGGCAGAGTAGAGGGGGAGGATAACCTCCCTCGCCCTGCTGGCCACACACCTTTTCATGCATCCCAGGACACCATTGGCCTTCTTGGCCACAAGGGCACGGTGCTGGCTCAGGGTCAGCTTGTTGTCCACCAGCACTCCCAGGCCCTTCTCAAAGGTGCAGTCATGTGGGTGCAGCAATAATGTCTCAGTTGTCTTCAAGGCAGACAAAGAGTTCTGGCTAATTCCACTTCTATTTACCTACCTGGAGACAGTCAATACTTTTACATTGTGTAGGAAGAGACAAGTGAGGGACAGCCACCCCAGAGGTGGGGATGGAGTTCTCCCCTCCAGGCCATGAGCAGACCTTAGGTACACCACAGTCCAAGTGTGTGTGTGTGTGTGTTGAACCACATGCTATGCCCAGCGCTCCTCCAGACAAATCTGAATTGAAGCATGATCACAGAACTCAATGCTCAGCAAGGAGAGGCATTTAGCTCTCCTGGGTCACAGTGCTTTGCCCCTGGAAGACCCTTTTTTGCCCTCACTGCCTGCTGGACCGCCTCCTCCCTCCCCTGATTTGTAAGTCAGCAGAAAAAGAGATTTCCATGCTTTTGTTACAGCAGCAGTTGAAATAGTCTTTTGCTGCTGCTGCTTTTGAGTCTCTGAAGTAGGAAAATTGATGGGAACGCATTGGCAAGAAGGTTGTCTGACCTTTCCATACTTCCTGACATCCTTGATATTAACATATATTAGAGATGCTGGAAACCAAGAAAGGATGCAGCAAGTCAAATGACAAGCAACCTGTACCTGTACCTAAAACGTGAGAGAGGAGAAAAAGATCAGTTTAAGAAACACAGAGAGAAACAAATATAAGTCCAGCGAAAAAGGAAGAGAATTATAGACATCTAGAGAGGAGCAGGCAATATCATTCATCTGGGCGCGTAAGGACCATGCGTGCCTGGATCAGGATGTCACCACATAGCAGTTTATCCTTCTCTGAGGCACAGAACGGATACACGGGGAGTGGCAGTTCAGTGTCTCTGTCTTTAGGCTGATAGATGAGACGTGAAGCATGAATTTTTCTAGTTTAATTAAGCTGAGGGGGTGAGAGACACAACAGGAAACCACCAGAAAATTGATTGCCTCTCACATATGCGCCTATGCATGCATCAGGATGCATGCAGCGTTGTTTGTGGATGCCTAGAGAGCATATTTTGGGGGATCTGCCTGTGCAGGGTGTGTGTGCTTCTGCACATAAAACCAGGCAAGATTTGTGAGAAAACGCTACTTCAAAAATTAATGTAATATCTACGTTTTAAATATATTGCAGATAAAAAAAAAAAAGGGCAAAATAAGCTTTGGGGATAAAGAAACCACTGGGAGGTCTGAAATATAAGGATGTAAAGTGGTGCTTGCCTGTATACGTTGAAGGAGCTGCATGGATATAGCGAGCCCTATGTGTGTGCACGTGATAAATCGTGTATGCGCATACACTCATACGTAGAAAATAAGCGTGCGCAGAGACCTGCATCAGTGTGCGTGCAAGTCCAGTGCATGTGGCTTTAAGGAAAGATGTGGACGTTTTGAAGAAACAGGGGTATTTCTGCAAGCGCTGAGCGCCTGAGTGAATGCAGTAAGCCAGGGTGACTTGTCCCAGCCTGCGACAGGGCGGTACGAGCCCACGCGTGCACGCGTGTGTAGACACTGCCGTCCGCGTGTCCGCTCCTCGCCACGCACACGTGGACGGCTGTGCCTGCCAAGCCCCCCCCCCCATGCGTGCGGTAGGCAGTAGGTGGGTTTGCTCGCGTGTTTCTGTGGGCACGATTCAGGCATCTGCATCTACGTTGTAAGCAGCATGTTGGGGGACAGTAAGCAGGGGTTCTCCTCGATGCCTGGGAGTGCTGCAGGTATGTAAAGAACCAGCACGGGCTGTTTGTGCATGGGCTGGTGTGTGTCAATGGCTGCCCTCACCACGGCAAGCAACAGAGCGGGGGAAGATTGCTGACCTTCGCTCCCTCTTGAGGCTATTTATGGTCATGAGCAATTCTCAGTTTGACCTGCATGCGCTGCTGGAGGAAGCAAAAATAAATCATAGAACCACTTAGGTTGGAAAAGAGCTTCAAGGTAATCAAGTCCAACAGTTAACCTAACACTACCAAGTCCACCACTAAACCATGTCCCTAAGTGCCACATCTACATGTCTTTTAAATCCCCCCAGGGATGGTGACTCAACCACTTCCCTGCACAGCCTGGTCCAATGCTTGACAGCCCTTTTGGTGAAGAAGTTTTTCCTAATATCCAACCTAAACCTCCCCTGGTGGAATTCAAGGCCATTTTCTCTTGTCCTATCACTCGTTACTTGAAGAGACCAACCCCCACCTCGCTACAGCCTCCTCTCAGGTAGTTGCAGAGAGTGATAAGGTCTCCCCTTATAAGAAAACTAGACGGGAAATTTCAGCTGCCTGGGGAACATGAGCTGTCAGCAGTGCACTGCAGCTGCTAAAGTGATGTAGTGACTATCAGATCCTGTGCCCAAAACCAGATCCTGGAAGTGAACTAGTATTGATGGCATGTGGAAGATCAGGGACCAGGATCCAGAGAGGAGTTGGGCAAGTAAATTTGTTAATGGGGTAACCGTGTCCTGCAGATCCCCCAGCAGATTCACATCATCCCACACGACCAGAGCTATAGCTTGGGTAGAAGAGCTCAGGTTTTCAATCCTCCAATGCCACCCTATAATTTCCCCAGTCAAATATGATCCAGTCTTTCCCCTTATCTATTTCCCACTAACTTCCTCTGCCTTGCAAGCTCCTTCCTGCTTCCAGTGCAATCTTCATCCCTCATCACATGGCTGTCTGCTATGCCTCCCTGCAGTGCAGACAAGGGCTCTCCTCTGCTCAGACAGGTTTTTCACAAAGCAACTTAGACATTAAAGGCCTCAAACCTCTTCAAATGTAGCTGAGATCAGCTGAGAGCATGAACAGGCACTAGGGACTGAGACAAACAGCTCCCTAGGTGTATCATCTCATGCGTTTCGTTTCATCAGGAAACCAGGCTGCAAGTGCAGCCAGCCACTAATGATGCATTGAAATTAATTCCATGTTAGCGGTTAGACATATGAATCAAAATAAAACAAGGTAAACTAAAACTCCACCAGGCTTGTTATTGCAGTCTCTGCATTCATAACTGCTTATTTCTGCAATTATTGACCCCTTTGCAATGCTCCCTCTTGTGTGCAGCTCATTGTTACAGAGTTATACCACTCTTGACATCAAACGTCATCTCAGAAGTCCCTGAGAATAAAAATTCCTCCCACTGTATTAAGTAGAAAATAATTCAGTGAGCATGGCCTGGGATGGCCCATTCCCACTCACGGGCCAGCTGTGCTGTTAACAAGCCCCTGCAGCATATTTCAGCACCTGATCTATGCTCTCTCACATCCTTCTGTGCTCAGCTGATATTAAATGACATCAGATTAGGACGGTTTGTTCAAGTCCTGGATGGAGCAAGCATTGGTCACCCCTTGGTCTGTCAGTCCTCTATATCAGTTGACCTGCTTATGACTTAACAGGAGATGAAAAATGAGTTTTTATAGGAAGATGGAGTTCATCGCTTCTTTGGGATCTGCATCAGATTAACAAATTCTAAAATTCCTTGTTAAAACCACCAGTGGTGATAGAGGCTCTGTCCCTGTACTTTGCCTATGGACCACTCCTCTTTCTTATCACAGTCTGATTTGGGCTCAAAATCATTCCAGTAGTCAGATAACAGGTTATCTGCAAGCATTCCCTGTCTTTTCCTTTACCTTGCCAGACTCCCATGCCAAGGGACTCAGGTTCCTGCCTGCACAAGGTTTCATGTGAAAAGGTTATTATTTTTTGCCTACAGAAGTGAAGAAAAAAGCTCCTTTCTGTCTCCTGCATAATGCAAAAGACACAGGCAGGTAACTACATTTCTTTATGCACTTGCACTGTTCTGTTCAAAAGTAACTGCCTACTACACAAACACATCACCCCAGTAAAGAGGTCAGACTATATAAATATGCAAATACTCATATACATCCTCCTCTGGTCAAAGCACAGCAGCAGCCATCTCACAGGGTGCCCACACTGTGGTTGCTGTCAACCTCTAGTGGTCCAGGACAGCCAAATAGAAATATCCAAGCTTTATCCTTCAAGAATTATGCAAGGAACCCTAATGAAAAGTCTTTTCTTATGTGTAAACAAGAAGAAAAAATTTAAGTCAGGCTAGATATCACCTTTCATGGAATTAGGGGGAGTGTCTAGGTAGCAGCTCAGCAATACCTCCTCTTCATCAAGACACTTGGTTTTCAGCCAGCCCATTTTCCACCCAGAGAGCATAGGAAGGCCCATTCCTTTCAGTGTGCAATCTTCTGACCCTCGGACATACGTTTGTTGCATCCACAGCCCATTTACAAGGGAAACTGAAGCGCCCTGTTCCCCTTCCTGTTCTCCCTGAATCCCTGGAAGCTGGTTCCTCGGGGTTCTCATGTCCACTTCTGCAGAAAGAGGTTGCAACACTTCCGACGGTCACAGCGGCCATGCAGCAGCCTGTTTTCCAGGGTCTGTTTTGAAACCAAAGAAGCTGATGTTCCAATCAGGGCCAGTGATAATCTGTCTGGGCAACAGTAAAACTTTGCAAGGGTTTCCAAAGGCTTCGTGCAGTGGCTAGAGCTCATCAGAGTACAACAGTTCAGGCAAGAGCCTCTATTAAGTCCAAAGCCGATGTCATGTGGGACAAGGGAAATGAGATGGTAATTATCAGCCGGCAAGCATGAGCATCAATTCCACACAAAATAGTGAAAACAGTGTAACTAGATGCAATCAATAAAGAACCAGAGGGTCAGAATACAATTAATGTCAGTCAATGTGCTTTTATCGAAGGGGCCCTTGTCAAGCCAGCCTGATTATGTTTCCGATGAGATAACAAGATCTGTGATACTGGTAACAGCCTCAGTGTAAGACTTTTCTAAAGAGTTTGATTCATTTCCAGCAGTCTGATTAAAAAAGCAAAAAGAGCAATATAAATATCAAATCAATTAAGAGCTGGTAAAATGACCAATCTCAGAAAGAACTTGTCAATGGTAAATCATCACTGAAGCAGGTTCTGCAAGAACTATTCAACATCATTATCTATGATTTAGGAATAAGAATAAAATCACTTCTGACAACATTTCTAAAAGGCAATGATTGCCTCTAAGTAGGGCAGAGTGATTCTACAGAAAGAGATCTGAATTGTTTGGGAAACTTGACCGATTCCAAGATGAGTCAAATAAACCCATCTGAAACAAGCAATGCAGCCCAACTGATCCAAACAGGACTGCCATTAAGAAAATGAGAAACTGTAAAGGATCTAAGCTCCAGGGTGGACAGTACAAACAATTCAACATGAACTGCTTATCCAGAGTAAATATATAGCAAAAATTATGCATGTGATTACTGCAGGGTTAATTAAATTATTTTGGTCCATACACATACTATGAGTGAGAGTGACAGTGAAAGGTTGTGTTTTAAAAACCTGAAGAGATACAAAGAAGAAAGGGAAAAAAGAAAAAACAAACAAACAAAAATGTTGTTAAATAGCAAAATGTTTTCAGAATCTGGTAAACAGAAGATTAAGAAGCGCCTTGATCACTTTGCTGAGCACGAGCAAGACACTATGAGTTAAAGTATGAGTAAGGAAAGCAAGATGAGACAAACACCACCAAAAAAATCAGGGGTGGGACATTAAAGCCTCACAAAGTTACGGGTTTGTGCAGCTAAACTAGTTCGAAATGCATCTTTTTATTCTGAATATTTGTATCATGTTTCTCATTTGATGAACTCTCATCCATGGACCTGCATTCACTCAGCAGACACTGATCTCAGCAGCAGGAGAGAGCAATCCCTGATACTTAACAGCATATTGCAGATTTAGGTGTTAGCTCTTCCCTGATAAAGCAAACAGGGCCAGAGTACAGGTTTAAGCACAGTTTTCTGATAGTCCACACCATCTAATTGCTATTCCCGGCACAATTTTTGTCCATGCCAACTAGGACTTCCCCAGGAAGAGCCAGGGCGTATGCTGGAGGATCTCGAAGGCCAGTGGCTGTTCCTAAATGTGATATGAAAGGACCCTTCAGAGGAGGGGGGAGTGCAGCCACATGAATGTTAGCTGAGACATCCCGTGCCATTTTGCATCAGAGCCAGGGAAATAATGGACCCTGCTCTTCTGCGATTTGTGAGGACAGGCACAACCCCAGAAGTGACAGAATAAGCCACCTTTTCTACAGTGAATTAGCTGGCTTTCTGCTCCTCTTGAATCAACCATCCACGGCCTGCAGCACAGACACACTCTGCAGATGAATCTTCTCTTAATAACGTGGAGATACTGCCAACCTCTTCCATAACATTTATCTCCCTTTACTCTGAGGTTTCTTGAAAACTGGGGGAGCCATCTTTGGATCTGTGGAGTCCTTCTCCAGCTCCATGTAGCTTAGCTCAGAAAAGTAACACAGACAAATCTTGAAAAAACTCAAGCAGAACTAAAGCCAAAGCCAGTGAGTAGCTATTGTTGCAAACTGATCAAGAAAATTATAATCCTTAAGAGTGGCCTTCATGTTTAGCTCAAGTAGAATGGAAGTAGGGACTGAAAGTGTTATCTCATGGTGTTTGGTTCTGATCGCTCTTCCAGTATCCTTCTCCTACTCTGGAGGAAACTATCTTTAGACCTTGGAAACAGTCTTGCCAGTTAACCCAATGCTGACAGCGAAAATCAATTAAATCCTTGTATGTTGTGAACTCACTGACCATGTTTGAACTTGTCCACTATAAATGAAGGTTGTGATATTCAGCTATTTCTTAAAACACCAAGAAGCAGCCTGTGCCCTCCAGGGCAACCACTGAAGACACCTGATTTTTTTAACACATGACACCCATCAGTTATGTGGATTATTCGAAGCAGTTCCCTCTCTCGGCTGGCAGAGTCATTTTAATCAGCTGGTATATATCACAATTATCACAAAATTGTAGAGCAAATTCAACGGAATGGATGAAGTTGTACAAACAAATAAGAAGTGAAATGCATGCATCAGAATCCAGATGTTTAGAATTTTTTGTGTGCTTTCTGTCACATAATTCTGTGCTTCAGAAGTGAATTAAATCAATTATTAATGCTTTTCTCCAAAAATTAAAATGTGTTAGAGAAGTTCTTATGAAGATAAGGCAATAAAATGCAGAGTCTAAATATTACCCGTGGATACCTGCTTTCTAAACAGCTAGGAGACCTCTGCTTCCAGGTCATTTTTTCTCATGGCGCAGAGCTCACATTTAAACTTGTAAGGGACCAGATCCCAACTCCCTGAGGACTCTTCACTTTCAAATCATTGCCATCACCTTCCTTTCTGCTTTTTATCCACAATCTCCCAAAAGCAGATGCTCAGGAGGCTTTCTGGTGTGGATTCTTCCATTTCATTAGTAACAAAAGTTGTTACTTCCCAGAAGGTCCAGGTGTGACATGTCTTCAAAATTTGAATGTGCATAAATTAACTGCAAAGAGCTTATTTTTGCTGTTTAATTTCAGCTAGATGCCTAAAAGCTCCCTCCTAACAACTGTCCTGATTACAGGAGCAGTCTGTAGTCCCTATGCCCAACGCCAGTCAGGAACAGAAATCTTCAAGAAAAGAGCAGACAAACATTGTCTTGAATAGCTTAGAAACAGCTGTTCCTGCCTTCAGGCCTGCACACTTAGGACTAAGTGACCTGGTTTACCCAGCCCTTGTTTTTATGGTTTATAACCCTGTGTCTGGCGATAATTGATGCATTGCTAACTGTTATTTAAACTCAATTAAAGTGAATATTAGCTATTAATTACCTCTTGCTTTGCTGCAGCTATTGTATTTGTCAGTAGAAGTATCTAAAGTGGAGACAAATTATGCTAAATCTCTTGTGAAAGTGATTAGGCAGGGGTTTTGTTTTATTTTTATGTTGTTTTAGGAGGATTGTTGGGGATGTTTTTTGGTTTGTTGCTTTTTTGTTCCAGGCACTGATCTTGCTGAACCTCTAAAACACTAACTTGGCATGCTGTCTTCAAACAGCTTTGCAAGGAGGATAAAGATGGAAATAAATAGACATATGGTGCACATGAGCCTAATTCATGCAAAGTTGCTCATCCCGGGCAGATGGAAATGGATGTTTGAGTACCTTGGTTAGAAAGCTGCCTTAAAACTTACCTTCATTTTATTTTGGCTTTGTCATCAGCTTGGCTAATGAGCAGCTCCAAGGCAACTTTTCGTGCTGCTCAGACTCTTGTGCAAATTAATTTTCCAGTCGCGTGTCCTCCTTGCCCCTCCCCTCCCAATCCATTTGCGGGTTTAGATGACAGACCAATTGCTTTAATGGAAGCAAATGTAAAGTATGCACAAGCTGTTCCCAGTGTTAATGCAGAAGAGGCTGGTCTGATCTAGGAGGCATAGAGAAAGGGGAAGGAGAGGCATAAATGTATCTGAGGTCACCCCACCACCCAATGGGTTATTCCTTTAGCTCTTTCTCCACCATCAGTAGATCTGCAAAACTCACTCATGCTGATTTTTTTTTTCTCCCAGCACTTCTAGGTATTCTGTCTGAAATGATGACTCTGCACTAGGCACAGCTTATGTCAGATTGTTAACCTCCTGGAGCCTGGGGGAATTTGCCAGGAACTCATCCCTTGCCACTTTCTTTTTTCTTTGTTTTTTTTTTTTTTTTCCTTTTTCTTTTCCTCTCTCATCCTTTTTCCATTGCATCACTGATCCGTCAGACAGTGGCATTTTGAACTTCCCGTAAAGGTGCAAAGTCAGTCAACAGACTCATGCCAAATGCTTGTTTTATTAAGCAGCTTTCCACTGGGAAGCAAAAGAACAGACATGCCAGTATCCTGGAGTACTCACTCCTGCAAAACCCTTCTCTGCAACTGTTAGAAAGATTGTGAATTCTCAGACCCCAAAATAATTCAAGATTTGAGCAGGACCAGGTGGCATCTGGTTATTTAAATCCCTAAAAGTAATCCTTATTAGAACATTATTTAACCACAAGCCACAGTAATTCAGATATCTGGTTGGTATTTTGAGGAACCAGCGCCCTCAAGGAGGAAAAATAGCTTCCTACTCTAGTTATAGCTCATCTTTGTACATATTTTCCTCGATACAGAGGTGTAGAGGTATTTGGTCATCCACCTGGTCAAACAGAGGTTTTCATTTTCCTTCCTGGCGAAAAATAAACAGTCAAACTATTAATAAATCAAGAAATGTATTTGTGCAATATTATGTATTCAATGGTATATTAAAACAGAAAAATACTAAACCCTGATCAGTTCAGTGGAAAAGCCCCAACATTCACTGCTAATCACAGCTGTCTTTATCTTTTATTCTGCATAGCAGGTGTCCTCACTCCAAAGCTTCTTGGATTTGCCAGTGACAGGATTGCAAGTCTCTACCTTTTCCTGTTTCTTCTGTCTTTCCTTCGAAGTTTGGAGGAAAAGTGTTTGCTGTCAACGTTTGCTAAACATGAGAACAGCTGTGATTTACACTATGAGGTGAGAAAAGCGAAGGAGCATACAGAGCAGAGTGTGCGTGTGTCTCTGCTCTGCAAGGCAGACCTTATGGGACTGAGCTGAAGGAGATGTATTCTTCAGCGTCATGGCTTCACAACATTAGTTGGGCAATGAAGCCTGTGTATAAATCCCCTGTACATCTTTGCACCTTGGCTGGAAAGTGCAGGCATGCATATTTTAGAAGGAAAGAATTTTCTTTGCTCAGCTCTTGGGTACCATCAGAGGAGACGATGCACCTTTTATGGGTCTCATAAAAATGGTCCAACCTGTCTCAGAGCACGAGAGCTTGAACTTAGAATGACTTTGTTTCATGCTTCGCATGGAGGTACGGGAAACCTTGCACTTCTCCATGTTGCAATCCACCCCAGAGGCTGCACAACCAACACAGACGTGTTCAACCCTTACTAAACTTGGGTTTAAGAGAGGCTATCAACCATCCCGCTGCTGTACACTTGTTACTCCATAAGAGGAACGTTCACCAGCTACAAATAGGACTCACGTTTTCCTCTGTCTTCATGTACACACATATTGCATGCTGGCTTTGCTTTGGGTACCAGTGGCTGAAAAGAACATCAGCCACCCTACTCTGAGGCATCCATTTCCTCCCAGAACTTCCCCTTTCCCCTTCCCCTCCTCTTTTTCTTGTGTTCTGTCAACCTCTTTCCCATATACCTGCAGAGATGGACAGTGGAGCTCAAAACTCCACTTTATATCAGTATATGCTTCATGGGGAGAGCAAGAGCTGAGTTTTCAGAAGGGAAAACGGGTATCAAGAAGTGAATCCATTACTTTTTCTCCTGAACATACCTACTCTCTCCTGAAAACTGGAAGAGCCCTGGAGGAATCTGCACTCCTCCTTACCACTTTCCCTTATATCATGGTTCATCATCTTCTACCATGCCCTACTCACAATCCTTCTCCAGCTACTGCTAGATCCTCTTATATGTCAGTCTTTTAATCCTCCTCACTAAAATGGTACAAACAGTGTCATTCTCTTCATTTTGAACCTCTCTCTATAGTAAATGGAAAGCTACTGTTCAGCCCTTCAGCTCCTGAGAGCTGTGTACGTGAATGTTGCCCAAGGAGGTCATGTCCAGCCTCAATAACAGGACGGAGGTTACCTCTTGTATAATCTCCAGCAGCTGCTTTTACAAGCATCTTTGTTCTGAAGCTATTACAGTTGTTTTTTGTGGCTGGGCTTGTTTGTTTATTTCCTCAGCTCCTTCCTCTCAATGGGCGTTGTTCGTGCTCCAAGATGCCTGCATTAATATCCATTCTTCTCCCTCATCAAATTCAAGCTTTCCAAGAAAGGTTAAAATGAAGCAACTATGCATTCACTGTACACAACAGTGCCTCATATAAATCTTCGTTTCCATGTCCTTCAGCTACCTGTCACTTTGAATCTAATGCTATCTTGTGTCCTCTCCTTCAATTAATGTCCTTATCTTCTCAAACTGTCAAACCGTGAGTCTCATGCAGATCCTCTTCCACTGCTGGGAGCACTGGAGTTTGGAAAATGTAGAACACAGCAGCAGCCCCACGAACATCCTTCAGTACATGCCTATTTTGTGACCATACTTGTCATCTACACCTGAGGCAGGAAAAGACAGATTAGTTCATTGGCTTAATAGTTCTAATGTTATCGAAAATTTATATGCAAAGGGAAAAGAGAGAGTTTTCTCCTCTGTGAGTTGTTTTTCTAACGTCCCTTTACCATATTCTTAAGCTGCCACTTTTTTGCCGAAAATCCTCCCGACTAGAGTACTGTGCATTGATTTCTCTGCATCATGTGCCGCTGGGCACACACCACCTTAATTTTGAAATGACTGTACCAGCCTCATCCCCATTTTACCTCAGAAGGAAGTAGATTCCCTTCTGTTTAGGGGAGATAGGTCTTTTGCCTCATTCCTTAGTCCCTCAAATGACTGACATGTCATGGCCTGGAAAGGATATTACTCACTGCTGACCAAGGATGCAAAGACAGAGTAATTGCTTCCAAGATATGGTGTGGAGAATGAGCACTACTCTTGGCAAAAGTCAGGATAGACAGAAAAAAAAACCTCAGAGATTTTCATTTCAGCTCTGCAAAGACCTCTGTCATCCTCCTTAAAGGAGTCTTTTATTCAGAGGCTTCAGGGTGGTTATTCTAGCATCAAAGTGCCTGCTCATTTGTCTGTTTTCTAAGACAGCATCAAATGTTTGGTGGGCGTGGGTAGGTCTAGCAATGAAGATTATTTTCTAAGTTAACACTTAGAAGATTTTAAAGTTGGTCTTTATCTCAGATCAGGTCAAGTGGGGAAGGTAACCAAAACCTTGAAAAGGTAAAATGAAATGGAGACAGTAGGAAAAATTAAGGCATTAAATGTATCCATGCGGTTTGGGAAAAATCAAGCTAATATGTGTAGTCGCATTTCCTAGGAAAACAAATCTTTTTTTCATGGATTTTCAGGGGCTCAGATCCATGGCCAGGCTAACATGGATTCACACAGGGCTGCATGCCATTTTAGGAGGTAAAGAGAGCCTAACATTATACCTTTGCTCTAGGCTGAGGGTGCCTGCATGGACAGCTGCTAAAGCCCAGAGGATGCACAGCAAGTGGTTGTGCATAGTAACTTTAGCCTGTGCTTGAGCTTTGATCCTTAAACATATGAGAGTTTCAAAACAAGGAGAGGGGAGGTTGTGTGTGCAACTGTCCCTGGAGTTTTAGCAGATCAAACCATTTCAAAACCCTTTTATTCCCAACTCAAAAGCCTTTTAGTTTCTTTCTGACTATGCCTTTGGTTTGAGCAAACATAAGAGCTTTGTCCTTTGAGTTGGAAACGTTCCCTCCCTTTCCAGTCATTTGGCATGAGCTTTATCCCAAGGTTATGATGACTTTTTTTTTTGTTTCCAATGATAAATCAGAGAAAGCTCTTGCTGGAGGAACTCCTTTGTCTGCATACAATAAAGCAAGGAGCTCTTGGCTGCCACTTGCCCTCTGGCATTTTTTGATGGCAGAAAAGAAGGAAGAGAAATGAGCACAACCTTTGGATTGGAGGATGTCCCCATCTTCCAGTGGAAGCTACTTCCCGTTGCTCAACTTTTCAACTTTTGCTAGGGTGTGAACATCACAACTTGCTGCTTTTTTTTTTTCCTGCCAGAGTCTTCCGTGGAGGGTGGTTCATAGCTGCTTCTTTGGAGCTCCTGGCTAAAAATAAATGCAGTTTGTAGAGGCAATTTGTATTCAGCTAACCCCGCTGCAACGCTCTGTGCCCTCTCTGTGTAACTGGCTGGTTTTCCCCCTCAGCACATTACACGCGCCACATAGAGGAATAATCTCACACAATGCCGGATCTACTACAGTTCATAATAAAGATGATGCATTATGTATAAAGCCAGTGCTGCACTCTTTGGAGTCATGTTACAAAATAATTACAGTAATGCTCCATCACAGACAAGGTTAATTAACGATGCACCCCCTTCCACTTTTCCAATTTTCTTCTTCAGCATCATGTAAACAAACTGATTCTTGCGTGAATTAAAGGCATTTGGGTCCCCAGTGCAGCAAACAGTTTCCCAGAGCAGCCCTGCTTTGACCTGGTGGGGTCATTCCTTGGAGAGAGACTTTTCAGGGTCAGTTCTGGACTTAAGCAGAAGCAGAAACAGCCTAAGTAACACGGTCATAGTCTGCTGCCTGCCTTGACTATTGAAGTTTGGTTTTGCTGCCGAGGGAGAAGCTGGGAAAATGGGGTGGGTTTTGATGGGTTCCTCATTCTGACCAAGCTCTCTCCTACCATTCTCTCTCCCTACAGTAGCAGGAGCAACAAGCCCTGCTCTTCAGAGCTCCCCATCTGCTCTCTGCTCTCCTCTTCCCGTATTCCCTTTTTCCCAGGACAGAAGCCAGCACATCCAAACAAATCTTTAGGAGGACAAAAAAACCCCTATTTTTTTACCTTGTTGCTAACCTGAAAGTATCCAGGTATCTTCCAGCCTGTCCTTAAGAAACTTTACTTTCTGTCTTGTGGGATCTTCAATGATTAACTATTTGGGCAGGTCGACCCCTTTAGGGAAGAGATCTACATACAAGCACGACAGTGAAGCTCACTTAACCTGATATTTTCAACAAAATCAAACATCACAACATGTCCTCCCTTTAAAAACTGCATTTTCAGCCCAAACTAAAGCTAAAGCACAGCAGCTTCCACCACATAAGGATCAGTAAATGCATTCTGCATAGTTGCACTCTCTTCTTAGTACCAACAGTACATGTAGGTGTGAATATATTTATGCCCGCATTTCTTAGCATAGGTATGACTTCAATTTAAAATTTTCAATGAATAATCACATCCCTGCTATATTCCAGGGTGGAATTACCCATAGTGGTGGTCATACGATAGATTAGCAGTCTCTGTTCTTCAACCCCAAATATCAACTTAATGAACCCCCTCACATGGATTACCTTGTACTGCTTCAGTTACCAAACACAGTGGAGGATCAAGCCATGTAATTGGATAAATGGAAGAGACACTGTGGACTGGAGGGTGAAGTAAAGGGTTTTAACCAAGAACTTCAAATACGTTCTCTTGAACATACAAATACTGGGAAATTTGGACCTTAGCCGGAAAATTAATTTTTATTCTCTTCCCTCCTTCCTTCCTGGGATAAATGTGAGAATAAGTGAGCTAAAGCAGGGAGGAGCTCAGCTGTGATGGAAATGATGAGGACTTCATTACCTTAGAATTAACTTAGACAGCTTAGTGGTGGAGGGTGGGGTGAGGTGGTGTATTGCCCCTGTCCTACAGCATTGATACCAGTTTGCCCATTAGACAGGGCGTTTCAGTATTTTCCCCCACAGCGCATCTCAAAGTTAATCTCTATATCATTCATGCCCATTAAATATGTTGATATTGTCCTGTGTTTTCCTTTTTTCCCCCCTTTTTTCCTAATTTTACCCTGGAAGTCCTCCACGTCTCTGTCTTGAAGAGATATTTGCAGCCCTGACAAGAGAGCAGGGTGGGGAGTTAGACAGGCCACTTGCTAAGCACTTCCCTGAAGTGTTTATTATCCCTGAAACCAGTCTTGCTCCTAACGAGTTCCAGTGCTATACATCTGAATGTCAGCCATGCTTTCAGGGAACCAGGCTGCCATCCATCTCTGGTTAATATCTCCTTAATGGGCAGCACGTGAGGGGCAGCCAACAGGAGAAGTGGGGCCATTAATGGGACAGCGGAGATGAAACGGAGGAGCCAAACTGAAAGGCCTCATTAAGTGTATAGGCAGCCCAAGGAGAGAAGTTTTCTTAATATCGCCGCTATCGTGTTATCTGTCAAGGCGGTATCATCTCTCACAGAGTGAGGTTTCAAGCCACCCACCTATGCTCAGGCTTTGTGAGAAAGGCCTTTTTTTTTTCTTTTTCTTTTGATAGCCGAGCATGTAGGAATATTTTTGCAGCCATAAAACAAGGGAATATTTTATAGCCTCTATTAATAAAAAGGCTGCACTTGAGATTAAAGAGAGGAGAGCACATCATGCCAAATGGCTTGGCAAGCCCTGAGGCATTTCCACGTCTGGTCACTGCAACACTTAGCTAAATTAGCAAGGGAAAGTTTCAAGCCTAGAGTTTTTCCTACTGCAGGTAAAGATTTACTGGGTGTTAAATACCTACTCAACACTGTGTCTCACTTTGGCCTGAAGCCATGCCTTTTATAGGACAAAAGAAGGAACGGGATGATTCTGCCTCACCCTTTCCTTGCTGGGTTTCCATGATCACCATTTTGTCCAAGAAAATCCGCAGGTATTGAGGAAGAAGCAGGACTGTAGAGTGATATCTCTTCATCACGGCCCCTGTATAAAAGCCTGACCCTCCCATTTTCCCCTTTCCTCAGGTGTTTTCACCTGCACAGAGGCAGAATTGCACAAACCCTTCTCTCCTCAACTGGCTTTAGATGGTGTAACCTGTGCATTGTGTGGGTTTATTCAGCAGGTCTAAGCCTTTCTTTTTGGGAGGCTGTGGTCAACAGTGAATTGAGTTGGCAGTTTTCATACACTAAATTTTTTTTTGTTTGTTTGTTTTATGTTCATTTTTGCTACATGAGAAAAAGCACAGCACATACATGAGAAGGAAAAAAAAAAAAAGGCAAAACTGGCTTTTTTAGTCATTAACAGACAACAGACAACAGCTTCACTTCCAGAAATGGTCCGGGTGGGTCCTTGTGTTTTATTCTGATCCCCTGTGTGTTCATCTCTCCACTGAGAGGGAATATCTTTGTAGCCCTCCAGTTCTTGGGCACATTTTGATTCCCAAGCTTTGGCTCTCCCTTCACAATTCCTGGTTCTCCAGTAAGACATAAAATCTCTGAAGTTATTTTCTTCTCTTTCTAATACTTTTACTTTTGTTTCTTTCTGACATATCCGCACAGAACAAATTAAATACCCAGGAACCAGACCTGGGTATCATGTTCCTATATTATCCAAGATGCTTAAAAATCCTGTCTCACTTCCTATATTTATTCTTTTTCTATTCTGAGGTAATCTGATTAGTAAAGTGGCTTTTCTTTTATATGACTGGAGGTGCTATGCATTCTGTCAGGGACCACAACCAGGGACAACTTGGACAAGGAAAAGAGGCAAGGATATTTGACTTTATCTCACTGGCTAAACTACATCTCCAGCTTTCTACTGAAAAAAAGGATTAAAACAACAAACATAGTCTTTAGTCCATAGAAAGAGCAAATATTAACATATAATGAATGTAATTGTGTTAACAGTCAGTCATTGCTGTGTGTCAGCGTCCCATGAATCTGGGCCATTTTGAGCAGAAAGGCAAACCTTGACGAAAGATGTCATTAAACCATCAGCTTCAAGAATGCACAAGAGGACACCAACACTTTTAACTGAATTTGGGTATCAGCCCATTCTTCAGTCCAGTTCTGCCCATGCTCACATTGGTATGCAGGTTCTTAAGGTCAGTTAATATCTTACCCAGAGCTCTGGAGCTCTTTGAATGTGGGAAGTCTGAGCACGCTAAACTCCTCTCACAGGTTAAGTTCTCATTGAACCTGCATAAATCAGGGCCAGATTTGGCCCAGTCAACCAGCAAGTCTCACCTCTTCCAGAGGCATATGCTGAGCTATTCCTAGGCACAGTGTTGACACTTCGAGCATAAGGTACAGACACTCGAGATATATGCATGGAGAATATATAGGACATAGGGCTTGGTTTATCTCATTCTACCTTGAGCCTGTTCTTCACAATATACTGTAAAGACACTCAGAAGCACAAACTGAGTGAACAGAGTTGCTGCAATATGTTAGGTGTTATTTTTGGTATTTTTTTCAACCCACTCAGTCCACAAGGATTTAGCACTCGGGTGACTTCCTTTTTGAAGATTCTTGGAGAAGAGGGGCGTTAGCAGAACTGCTGCCTTGGAATTCCAGAGGACTGACTTTGGCCTGTTTAGGAGTTTGGCTGACAGTCCCTTGGGAGGCAGTGCTGAAGGGCAAAGGAGTGGAGGAAGGCTGGACATCCTTCAAGAAGGAAATCTTAAAGATACAGGAGCAGGCCATCCCCATGTGCCAAAAGATAAGCTGGTGGGGAAGAAGGCTGAGCTGGCTGAACAGAGAGCTTTGGCTAGACTCAGGGAAAAAGGAGAGTTTATGACCTTTGGAAGAAGGGGCAGGGAACTCAGGAGGACTACAAGAATGTCAAGGGGTTACGCAGGGAGAAAAATAGAAGGGCCAAAGCCTAACTAGAACTTAACCTGGCTACTGCCGTAAAACACAATGAATATTGGGCTAAGGAGAATTTCCATCCTTTATTAGATGCAGGGGGGAAACATAGTGAGAAAGGATGAGGAAAAGGCTGAGGTATATGATGCCTTAATTCACCCCAGTCTTCAATAGTAGGACCAGTTGTTCTCCAGGTACCCAGCCTCCTGAGCTGGAAGACAGGGACGGGGAGCAGAATGAAGCCTCTGTAATCCAAGGGGAAATGGATTGCTTTGATCCAGTATTTTTATCCATAATTAACCAAAAGAATCATGGTCTGTTCCTGGGCACACACAAAAACCACCACTAGATAAATTTTTTAGTATTTTTATATGGAAAGATCAATTATATAGAATATGTAAACTCTCTTAGGCCCTTTGAAAGAAAATCTTTTGTGTATGTATTCTAAACCAGAAAATGGCCTTTTGAATCAGAGTCGGCTAAAACACTCATTTTGAGAAGGTGGGAACAAGAAAGAGTTTCGAAATTAATATGACCATGCTGAGATCGGTTCTATTTTACCTGTCGTACAGGGATGGGTCTCTATGCCAGCAAGGCTTTTGGCTGGAGAAGCAGAAGGTGATATAGGTTAGTATCAATGCAGGTTGGCAGAGCTGAGAGGAAGGAAGCAGCCTAACTCAGAGTTTCCATGGTGGCACAGCACAGAATCATTGAAGATGTGGTTAAAAATGAGGCAATGCTGGCGGAGCAGCATGAAAGCCTGGGTTTGGAGTGAGAAAGGCTTCAGGATATAAATGGCCATGTAGGTCTAGCTCTGGGAGGACGTGGTTGCCAGAGTATCACTTGTGCTCCATAAATGGATCCAGCCAAGTGGTACTTAGAGAAGGGGCAAGAAGTGGCATTAGAACTAACTCCCTCTGTGGCTGGGCGTCTGCAGACGTGAAGCCTCTTCTTGGTCATTTACTCTTCTTGACAGAAAGAAATGGTTTCAGCTGCAAATTGTCACTTCATATTAAAGCAACTTCATTCTGCTTCACTGAGTGCCAGAGAAAGAAACAAACAAACAAAAAAAAACACATCAGAGAATTGAGTAAACATGCCTCTGGGTCATTGGTAACAACCTTCCATTAACAAGGGCCAGCTGGCTAGCAAATTAAGCCCTTCCCATTACTATCTGGAGGAAAGAACAGGGTCATTTGTTACTGCTCTTTCCAGTACGGTGGGTCCCTGTGTAACAGGCTGGAGGCAAGAAGGTGTTGGATGGATGTGTTTTGATGCACTATCCCTGTGGATTTCCAGTAGACCTTCTGTCTGCAAAACTCATAGCAGTTTGACACCTGGATTAAATTCCTGCTGTGCTCTGTGCAGACAGCAATCTCAGAGGACTGAGCTGGTAGCTACGGTGAAAGCAAGTGCTCGCACCCATGTGCGTGAAGGTTGAAATGAGCTACAAACCATCAGCTGAGGTTGCCCCTCATCCATATTCAGCTGTCCAATCATATTGAACAGGAGGGGATGCTCCTGCTGTGCCAATATTTAAGACTGCTTCAGAGTATTTAAAAAATGTTATGTCTGGTCTTTACTGTAGACTAGACTTATAAATTAAAAGCTTCTTCTAATTTGAACTACGCCTACATACACAGACCCAGATGTAGCCAGGCTGAATTTTAACTGCATTTCAGTACCTTATATTTCTTTTTGCCCAGCTCTGGGCTTTCTGTCCCAAAATGGAGGTGGAATTTAAGCTTGCCTTCTTTTTAAAGAGAAGGTAAAATAACTCTTTCTCACCAGCGGTATAGTGCAGACCCTTACATCGTCGCACATCTTAATTTCTGATAGCATTGCTCCAGTCTCCTAGTGCATGGATGCTTTTCCTCACTGGCTAAAGTCAACCATGAATTCGTCCCAGGTACGTAATGTCAGCACACTTTGAAGCAAGGATTTAGCTAACGCACACATGCACTGCACAGTCAGACCAGGGGGTCTTCAAACTGATACAGCCCTCCTGAACCTGTAAATGGAGCCAGTCCTTCAGATCTGTACTGCACAGGGAGCAATGACTGAGCTTTTCATGCATGCAAAAGAAGGAATCCACATCACTCCATCAGAGCCTAATGTTGGAGTCCATGGAAAAGAGGAGCCCTTTGAGGCACTGAAAGAGCTTGACCATGTTGTTCT
This sequence comes from Phalacrocorax carbo, assembly GCF_963921805.1. NCBI lineage: Eukaryota > Metazoa > Chordata > Aves > Suliformes > Phalacrocoracidae > Phalacrocorax > Phalacrocorax carbo. The sequence continues at coordinate 2,376,788 of NC_087514.1, read as the reverse complement.
ATACCCCTCAGACTCACTGTCAAAGAAATGCTGACTGAACATATCCAGGGCATCTTCTTCGTCTGGAAGAGCAATGTCTCAAACTAACAGACAAAGCTTCTCCTCTTCCAAGACTGCTTTTTCTGCCAGCCTTTTTCGTTCATATCTCATTCTTACAGTCTCTGGGACATGGACCAGATTGTCTCTGGACCTGAGTCATGGGCTTCTTTTGCCTAGACCACAGTCTCAGCAGTGCATTAGTGACATTCCAACATTAAATGACAACCATTAGGAATGGGCATAAGGAGCAAGTTGCAAATAAAAGCAAGATTTTATAGTGCAGAGTGATTTTACTGTGTAGAGTGAGTTATTTAATTAATATTTGGAAATTCTTCAAGATTCCATCAATTAAAGGAATGAGGATGTACAAATTATCTGTAATTATTATTACCTCCATAATCAAGTAACACATTTTCTCTCTCTTTCTGAGACATTCGGGTAACGAGCTAATGAGGGGATTCCACTTCGGTAGGTGTGCTGAGTTTTAGCACTCAATTTTGCCGTGTGAGTGATAAATGGCTTTGAAATATTCCTCACTTTCTTGGCCGTAAACCTTTTAACGGTTTCAATTTTTTACAAACCATAGACCCTGCATTACAGTCACTACTACAGCCAGCTTAACTCCTTGTGCTGCTTAATACACTATAAAATGTCTCTACTAAAGAACATTTCCATGGAAACAGTCCATTAAAAATGAATTTTATATCTTATGTTTTCTATAAATGGACAGCTCACTTAATGGCCTTTTACTATTGCACTTTGCCAGAACGGCTTCAAATTTAACCGTATTTAATTCTTTTATAATTTGAAACAGCACCTTTTTTTTTTTTTATTGCTAGTACAAAACTTCAGCTTGGTTCAGCAGACCCTGGGGTATTCCAGAGCACAAAAGAAGTGAAAATCAAGAATCACGTTCCACATACAAACAGCCTAAACATATGTATAATAAAGTGGGGTGTCTCCACTGATTTAAGTACTTCACAGCATGCCAGGCTCTGAGGATTTTACCCCAAATCCACTGCAGTTCGCATTCCACCAAAAAATGCTTTTTGCATTTGCTGTTCACTAGAATGAGCGGATGGCCTGAAAATACTTCTGTCGTCTTCTCTTGTCAACATGCCTTGCCAAAGAGAATTTTTGTTTTGCTTTTCCCTTAACTTGCTGAAACTCTCCTGAAATAAAGAGGAGGTACATTTGCAATGGAAACCAGAATGTTCTTCCACTACAAGGAGAAAATAATGTCTGTCAGCACTTTGCTGTTATCTGGACTTTTCAGGAAGAGAATTAATTCTTGGTGGGTTGTACAATATATCAGTGCTCTCCCAAGGGAAGTCTTGGACAGTGCTGCGTCCGTGGGTCAATTTCCAGAGAGCTCAGGAGCTTAAAGAAGTTACTGCAATGTTACAGGTTAGTATTCATGAATTAACATCTAACATCAACTCACATCAATGTTCATCAACTAACACCTAACACCGTGGAGCGCTGGTGGGCAGCGAGGTGACCCTGAGCCAGCACTGTGCCCTTGGGGCCAAGAAAGTCAAGGGTATCCTGGGATGCATGAAAAGGAGTGTGGCCAGCAGGGCGAGGGAGGTTATCCTCCCCCTCTGCTCTGCCCTAGTGAGGCCACATCTGGAGTGTTGCATCCAGTTCTGGGCCCCCCAGTTCAAGAAGGCCAGGGAACTGCTTGAGCAAGCCCAGTGGGGAGCTGCCAAGGTGATCAGGGGCTGGAGCATCTCCCTTGTGAGGAAAGGCTGAGAGACCTGGGTCTGTTCAGCCTGGAGAAGAGAAGGTTGAGGGGGGATCTCATCAGTGCCTATAAATATCTGAAGGGTGGGTGTCAGGAGGATGGGGCCAGACTCTTTTCAGTGGTGCCCAACGACAGGACAAGGCGCAATGGGCACAAATTGGAACACGGGAATTTCTACCTCAATATGAGAAAAACCCCTTCCCTGTGCGGGTGCCAGAGCAGTGGCACAGGCTGCCCAGAGAGGCTGTGGGGTCCCTTCCCTGGAGACATTCACACCCTGCCTGGACGCGGTCCTGTGCCCCCTGCTCTGGGGGTGCCTGCTCACACAGGGGGTGGGACGGGATGATCTCCAGAGGTCCCTTCCAACCCCCACCAGTCTGTGATTCTGTGATCGTCATCTCCTTAGAAAGCTACTAGTTGAGTCACATGTAGTGGATCTGTTATTCATCAAAATCGCTTTAAACTTGTTGTCTTTTTCCAAATAGAAATTTTGTTTCCAAGCTCAACCTGAGGGTTTTGCACTTGTGTTGAGAAATCCGTGATGTCCATGTGGAAAGCTTTGCTATGTCCCTTTGCATGTGGGCCATATGTATTAGTCCATGCCCAGTCCCTCTGATGCCTTTCAGAAGTGCAAGACTGGCTGAGGATACACAGGAGACCACAGACACAGCTGTGGCCACACGAATTTTAACTCCAGGAAAAGATCTCATTTCCTTGCTTGTGCTTCAGCCCCCTGACCAGATTGATGGCCTCCATGGGACTTACTTCAGTCTGTCAGTAGGTTTCCCCTTCCAGAGCAAAAAAGTACATCTCACACAGAAGGAAAACTGCTATATCTCTGAGTAATCCCCAGTACACACATCTGCTAAACAGGCTGCTCTGTGCTTCAGTCTCTTTTCCTGTGTCCTTTAACCACTGTGCCTTGGGCTTCTTTGGAAAACCCTATCACAAAGCTGCACGTGGTTTAAAGAGCAGCGGTGCCGCTCCAGTGTCGTGTTGTTGGCAGTAACTGTCCGAGGGACAGTGATGAATGGGCTGCCATAGATCTGAGTTTGCATAACAAATTTCCCTGGGAGTCAAGAGCATAATTTTTTATTTCAAGAGCATAATTTTTAATTTCTTTTTCTTTTTTCCTTTTTTTCCCCTTTTTTCTTTTTGTTTTCTTTTTCTTTTCTTTCTTTTTCTTTTCTTTTTCTGAGATGAGGGAGAACAAGCCATGATTAAACACTCAGAGCACAGGATACCAGGAGAGGAGCAAAATACCCTCTCCCTTTCCCAATCAGATTTTTTTTCACAAAATAGAAAGTATGTATACTGTTGTACGAGCCTGGATGACCAGCTGCTGGAATTTAAAAGCACTTAAAGACTTAACAGCTGACAGTTATTAAATTTTGCTTCCTTTTGACCAAGAAGACAGCAATTGAGCCTGACTAACAAGGGCCAATTCACTGGAAAACAATCTTAGTTAGAAAAGATGCTATGAGCAGTTATAGCAATATTCTCCACAGTACCTTAAAATAGTATTCCTTCGTGCTTTCTGCCTTCTTAACCCTGCCCCTTGGTCCCTCAGTGTGCAGACCAAGGTACCTCCAGCGTCACTAACTAATATCAAATGATATGAGAGAACCATTCACAAGCTGTTTTGACTAAATGACTTCTCTAAAGGGCAAAATCCAGGTCTTTGCAGAAAGTTGTATTCAGCTTCTGGGGTATTTCTGGACTACATAGATCTTGTGCAAGACATTTAGCACGTAAATGAATTTAGCACCTAGAACATGACCATTACCAGCATCTTTCTGATGTTTTATGGCTATGGGTAGCTTTCTCATATTTGTGTGCTTGTGCCAAATGGGCTGTGGTGGTGCAGCCCCCCCCTCCACTCCGGGGCACTCTGGGATCCCAGTATAAGACTTATTGTGCTTTTATCTTGGTCAAAATGGCTTGGGCACTAGGCAATCTCCTGGTGGTCCACACCTGGGCCACCTTCTCCCGGACTTGTATACCAGAACTGTGGGCAGAATGCAGAATATTGACCAAAGCCAATCATCTCGATCCTATAAATAGTGAACCAAGAGGGAGACTCTTTGCGCTCTCTGGGACTGCAGCGGGATGTGTGACCCTGTATCTCTCCCTGGGCTGGGACGCCTCTCAGGGTAGCTTTTGCAAGGATTGAAGGATTGTCTGTTGATGATTTCGCGAGGAATCAAAGACCTGATTTTGGAAGGTTCACCAGCCATGCGCTGATGAATGCCAGCACACAAAAGTGAGTAATTTATGGAACTCACGAAAAGGGAAATTTTATTCATGTGTTAACTTTGGGTGGGGGGTGTGTGTACATGCAATTGGACTACAGATAGATAGATAGATAGATAGATAGATAGATAGATAGATAGATAGATAGATAGATAGATAGAATCCCTATTCACATAAACCATTGGCAAAATCTAAGACTAAGAATGGACCTGGCCACACCTAGACTTCTCTCTCAAAGGCCTTTGGAAAGCAAGGGGGTCTACTCTGAACATCGTGACTCAAAGGGAGAGTCCTCCTTATCCCCTGCATCCACAATCCCTCTGAACCATTCTAACACAAGTATACCTCAATTTTCAGTTGTGCACTTCTTCCATGTAAGTAACAGAGTGAATCTTGCCATTCTTAAATCTTTAACTAAGTCAGTATGCTGACTGTAAAAAATCCCATCAAATCACTGTTTTAAATTGGCTGATGCTGTTAAGAATCATACAATCTAATACTGTGATCTATCTCAAAATATTAATAAATCTTAAATTTCTAACCAAAGCTGTGTAGTCAATCATATCCCCAATAATTTGGTGTAGTCAGACATATCCACAAATCCGTATTTGTGACAATTTGGCATAGGTGACAGGATACACAAATCTGTATTTGCGACATGGGCACATGGAAGTTTTGGTGCACAGGCAGGTCAAGGCTAAAACATCTTAAATTTTACTCACTATAGCTATTTTGCTTGTTTATATTGCAGAGTTTGGCTCATGTTCCTAAAAATAACGTTAAGCAACCTGCAATGTTGCCCTTAAAGAGAAGAGGCACCAAAAGCTGTGGGAATGTGCTCTCTGATTCACAGGGGCATCACTTCTCCTGAAGGTATTTGTCTCTAATTAGAGGGGAGAAAAGAGAGGGTAGGGGTTTTTGGCCTTTAGACTTTTGTAAGCCAATATCTTTCTTTGATCTGTGGAGCACATTTCCAAAAGTAGCTGTTGGGTTTGATACCCTTATATACACAGACATTTCTACGTAGGGCAGGAGGATAATTAGATCTAAGGCAAACTAGAACAGAATATTTCCATGAAGGAAAGGGAAATGCTATTTTTTGTTCCTGTTGTTTTTGGAAAATAAAATAAACTAATTAACAAAAGTGAATGTGTCTCCTGACCCTGTAGTGATGACCTGAGTCACAATAGGAGAGGTCTTTTGAAAACTGGAGCTATTATATGAGAAAATGCCAACCATAGATCTGAGAAAACTGCCTTTCACATTGCTTCCATCCCACCTCTCTCTTATTTGTGCACCAGGGACCCAACACTGGCTGAAACTCCATGTTGCCCACAGGGATACAGAGTGGCTGAGTAATAAACTATGTATATAAAGTTTGACATCATGGATAACATGTCACATGCAATAAATATTGAAAAATATATCCTTAGATAATGAAAATTATTCCGGGGGAAAAAAAGGGGGTTCTTTTTCAGCATTAATAATGTCATTGATACCTTAAGATACATTTGAGAGAAGGAAGTGCATTATGGATGTTATTTAGTAAAAAGAAGTATTAGGCTGTAATCTCTCTAAATGTGATAATTTACGAGTATCAAAAATAGATGTGAAGATTAACCTTTGAGAATATATCACATATCACATATTAAGATGAAGATAAATGTACCTGTGTGGTACAAGGCCAGAAATCACTGTAACTATCAAATTCAGCTTATGAAAAAGCAAATAACACTTGGGATGAGAACATGAAGGGGAGTGGAAAGAGGAGCAATTTCAGTTGCCCATGAAGCCCCGGGGATCTGAGAGGCTGTACAGAATTTACGATGAATCCCCTTCTTTTCAACATGCGTTAAAATATATTCATGCGTGGCAGGATGCTCTCCCAAAACCTGTTCTCTATAAGTATGTGTATGTGTCCTTTAAAAGGAATAGGAAGGCAAGAATCCAGCAGACAGACTGCTCTGAAAAAAAGTATCCAGAAAGCTTATTAATGTTTATCAGCAGAAATCAGGACGGGGAGCCAGTCTGGGCATGATGTTGAAGTCTTACCTCTGATATAGATATAGAACTGTATCTATATCTATAGATATAGAAACCTCTGGGGAATAAGGAGCCAGGGATAATTGTAGACACACTATGATAACAGACTGCAGTCAACTGCAATTTAGGTCAGATGATCAATAGATGTTTCCCTTTCTGTGTCTTGATTCAATGCCTAATAAACAGAAGCATAAGGTATTCTACTTCCTGTCAGGTTAGCATGCTTCTAAACCGGACAAATACATTAAAGAAAAATAAAAAGTCTCGGTTATTCTCTTTCCTATTGATTTTGCACTTACAAGGGTGGGCAAGGGTAAGAAATATAGTACCACAGCTTCTTTCTGAAAGGAAAGGTCTGTTCAGCAAGCAGATAGGTGGGCAGATATATAGGGAGAGTTAAAAGTGACTGGAGGCCAACACTGAAAACAGAGAGTTAAAAGGGGCTGGGGTATCAATGACAGACTTAGCCAAAAATACTTGGTAGAAAGACAAGAGAGATGTCAGTGGAGACTACCAGACATGGATATTTCCGTGTTAAATTGACCCAGACATCCTAATCTACACCCTTCTTGGAAATGGTTATGCAGTCCCACAAAATAAGATCAAATGCTTGGAACTGGTCTCTCCAAGAAGCTCATGAATGCAGGTCACACCTTAATGGGAACAGTCTATCAAATGACAAGCCCACTTAACCAGAGGCACTGCATCACAGTCAGAGCTCCAGATCTGAGATACCAAGAAAGCCTGAGCTTCTCTCACACCACAACATTTCCGTTCTTCCCATGAACTCTTTGCGGTGGAGTAGCAGAGTCAAACAGCAGTTCGCCATTAACTTGTCCCTCCCAGCAAGTTGACTGGAAGTTAGTAAAGGTGAAACCCATTACAAGAAGGACCAGAAGGAGGATCTGGGGAACTGTCAGTGTGACCTTAGTGCCAGGGAAGGTTATGGAGTACATCATCTTGAGTGCCACCACGTGGCATGTACAGGACAGCCAGGTGATCAGGCCCACTCAGCATGGGTTTATGAAAGGCACATCCTGCTTGACTAATCTCTGACAAGGTGACTTGTTACTCTGGGTACTGCTGTAAAAGACAATGAAAATACTTCTATAAATACCTTATCAACAAGAAGAGGGCTAAGGAGAATCTCCATCCTTTATTGGATGCAGGGGCGAAATATAGTGAGAAAGGATGAGGAAAAGGCTGAGGTATTTAATGACTTCATTCGCCCCAGTCTTTAACAGTAGGACCAGTTGTTCTCCAGGTACCCAGCCTCCTGAGCTGGAAGACAGGGACGGGGAGCAAAATGAAGCCCCCATAATCCAAGGGGAAATGGTTAGTGACCTGCTACACCACTCTAGACATATACAAGTCTATGGGGCCAGATGGGATCCATGCAAGAGTACTGAGGGAGCTGTTGGAAGTGTTCACCAAGCCACTTTCCATCATTTATCAGCAGTCCTGGCTAACCGGGGAGGTCTTGATTGACTGGAAGTTAGCAAATGTTGATGCCCATCTACAAGAAGGGCCAGAAGGAGGATCTGAGAAACTCCAGGCCTGTCAGTCTGACCTCGGTACCCAGGAAGGTTATGGGACACATCACCCTGATTGCCATTACTCCAACAGCACGTACAGGACAGCCAGGGGATCAGGCCCAGTCGGCATGCGTTTATGAAAGGCAGGTGCTGCTTGACTAACCTGATCTCCTTCTATTTACAAGGTGTCCTGCTGAGTGGGTGAGTGAAAGGCTGTGCATGTTGTCTACCTGGACTTTAGTAAAGCCTTGGACACTTCATTAATGTTAAAACAACTTGTTCTATCACATTTGTAAAGGAAACCCTTTCCCCTATGACCAGCAACACATGCCCACTGGGTGGAGATGATGTGAAATGGGTGGATTACAAGCTCTCCAATTCCCCAGTAAATCTGCCCTTGATGCTAACTAATCATCAGTCTTCCTTGTCATCACAAATGCTCTTCAAGTCTAACTGCCTTGCTGTTTTCACTGTGAGCACAGGGTAAGTCTGAGTGAATATTTACTTTCTGATAATTGCACAATATTAGTCCTCAGGCTCTCAGCTGCCTCAGGAACTGCAGTTAAATTTCATTATGTTCTGCTACCCTGTAATTATTTAAAAGTTGGTACTGGAATATCAATGCAATTTGGTTATTAATTGCAAAGTAGAATTTTTGAGCATGATTTTGAAACTGTAAAGCAACTTGCCTGGAGTATAGTCTGGGCAACTTACATTTTGGAGAGAGGAACAAACCCATATGAAAGAGCTCATGTCCTTTGCTCCTGTTTTCCTTTTTCACATTTTATATTTCAGACAGGTTGGATAATCTGTTCTGCCTGCTGATAAACACAACTTACAGTTTATTAAAACATCCTTTGCTGCAAAGTGAAATGTAAGATGAAATGAATGTTGTGAGAAAGCCCACGGGGGATGTGCTGCAGGGCCATATCTCCCACTGAATTCTGGTCTCAGATTGTGAGGAAAGCTTTGCTTGTGGGTTGCTCACACTGAAGTAACTGTGTGAGCAGTGGCTATTTCACAAAAATGATCAGGTGAAGTGGCTGAAGTCCAGAGAGGGAGTTATTGATGTTCAAGGTCATCTTTCTGTATAAATCATGTTTTAGCAAATATTTCCTGTCTCATCTCTAGAATAGTAGATAAGAACAAAAGCTGATCTTTTAAAAACATTTTATTTTTTTAAGAGATTTCTAGGTGGAAAGTTTCTTTCCTCCTGTGGCAAGTGGGTCTGGCAGGTAATTAAATTATCTGTAAAAATGTATGCTTTTTTTTTCCTGCTCTTGTTTCTGCATCCAGACACTGTTTCTTGCATCTCTTGCAGAAATTATCTCCTTCATATCGGCATTTGAAGACCTGATTAGATCTCTGACAAGATCAGAGACATCTAGACCTCAGGACGTCCCTCAAGCCTTCAGCTGCTAGTCCAGAAGAGGAGGTTACACCTATCCAACTCACCCTTGGATAATCATGGCTGAATTGCTATGAAAACAACCCTGTGGTCAGCCCAGTTTACCAAGGTCTCAAATGAAGTGAATTTGATCTCAAATCCAACCTCAAGGCCGTTGCTGCCATGCAGAGTAGAACCGGCTTCTGCAATTAATCCTGAAGACGTGGAGTTCAGTGGGTTCTGTTAGTTCAAAGAAGATTGAAGGTGCTCAGGGTGGGCAGTCAAAATCCAGGTTCTGCTATGATATAAGCCATCCAGCAGCATTCTAAATAGTTAAAACTGAACAACCAGAGGGAAGAATGAAATAATCTTAACTGGGAGACAAAAACCTGTATTATGACTGAAGGCTACAGGGTTGTATCATCCCAACTCCTCAGGCTTCTTTCATCCACACATCCAACTATTATCAGTACCACTATAGTCCTTCACTACAGTGACCCAGTACTTCCCAGAGCAATTGCATTCTCAGGGTAACATCGTTCGTGAGACGTGGGTTTGTTCACACAGAATAAAAATGAAACAGCAGAAAAAATAATGATATTTTAATCTTTGGAGATATTAAAAAGTTGACTGGACAAGTCCCCGAGCAACCTGTTCTAATTTTGAATTTGGATCTAGCTTCAAAGTTAGACCTGCTTTGAGTGTGGGGTTTGACCAGACACCTCTGAAGTCCCTCCTGACCTCAATAATTGCATGATTCTTCTGCAAAGCCTTACCAGAGTCTCACTGTGTTTGCATGACCAACGCCTGTGCGCCACAGGCCTCATGTGTCCCTATCTGCTTCTGAGTATCTGCCAACTCCAGTCTGGTCGAGCTTCATGTTTGCTGAGAACAAGCAATATTGGTGGCACAGAGAAGAAATCAGGGTGCTGCGTAATTAATTCCTAAAGCAGGTGTAATTCCTTTCCTTTTCCTATCCTTGCTAACCTTTAATCATGACTGGTAAGGCTTCAATGCAGCCAGGTTCCTGTTGTTGCAGTTTTTCAAATAATTTTATTTAGAGAAATAAAGTGCAGAAGGGTGACTTAAATGATGTGAGATATGGTGCTTTTTTATATATAAAATCCATCTTTGCTTAATGACAGACTCCTGCTTAAGGTAGATAAGAGCATGTGGTCTTCCCAAAATAACAGAAAATGAAGAGATACTTCAATTAACAGTTACCTCAAGTCTATGTGGTAATAAATAACAGAGGATCTCTGCAATGAATTAACAAGAGAACAGAATAGTTTAGGGCTTCTCAACCTCTGCAGACCCCTTCTGCTTTTTAAACCTACTCATCTTGAAAAAGTCTCCCTTGTTGGGGGGTGAAGCAAGATCATTCGTACACGCTGAGGGCTGGATGAAATCCTTGGTAAGTCTGCATTTACTCATCCATCTGTACGCATTTTGGTGCATGTTGAGTATTCATTTCTATACTATCTTAGTGCAGTAAAATAGCTCCTAGTTCATTTGCTTTGCAAATGCAGAAGGCGGCCAATAGCTCTGAAGATGTGTCTACAAGTGCAGTATGAGACATTTCCAATTTCACTTCTGCAGACCTAAATGCTGTGAAGATCATCTCCTGCTTAAGCAATTAATGAAGTAGAAGGGAAACAATCTCATCTGTTTCCAGTTCTACATTTCTGTTTGTTTGTGGATTTTGTTTTTTCTCCTGGCTTGCAGGGCTGAATGCTGCAGCTGAATAGTGGCTGTGACTCATGCCTAAAATAGTATCCATCTCTGATAAGAAAAGCAGAACGTATCTGACTGTGGTAGATGTATGAAAGTCATTATAGGATGATGCAGCCTGAAACAGCAGATTCAGTGGAAAACAAGGTCAAAACATGTAGCCAGTATATCAGGAGTGAAACAGAGCAAGCCCATTTCTCCATTCTGGTTTTCATGGACTGCTATGGTCTGGAATAAAAGTTGAGTGGACAGCTTCTCTTTGGGACTCCATAGACTTAGCACCATGCAAACCATAGCCACATTACTTCCCATTCACAGCTGGCTCAGACCCAGACAGGGCAACGCACACCTGCTTGAACAGTTTGCACAATCATTCCTAGTCTATTGTCTAAGAGTCCTTTTTAGAGGGTTAATATAGTCCTGTGCATTGAGCTGAACGTGGGCTGGGAAGGGAAGGCGGGCACTTGACCGAGATGGGCAAAGAACCCTCTTATTCCAAAGTAAAAGTGTGTGTATAGGAACTACTGCATTTTACCTCCTATCTGCTGTTACTCTAGATTATTGGCTACATTTATCTACACAAAGAAACCGTACCATGAGCAGCTTCAGATACCAGCAGGGTAGCAAAATCACGAGTCCAACAAAAGGCAGCAAATTGGCACAGGGAAAATGTGTGCTTAAGTACTCTTGCTCTTCAGAACTATTGGACCAAAACGATTCAGGTCCATTTAACAGCTGAATTCCTCAGCTGGAAAGAAAAATTTCAATAGTGATGGGATACTTTGTGTTTCTTCATATTTAATATTTAATTCAGAAATAAAGCCCCAAACAACAAACCATTAGAAGGCAAAAAGCTTTTGATCCAGGTTGCATAACTGTTTCACTCAAGACAAGAAGAAAATTTATTTCAACAAAAGAAGTTGATTATTTTGGGTTCATTTAACCCAAGAGACTGTTTATCCTCCTCCATTATTCCAGTTTATCACCTGAACAATAGCAAATAAAGAAGAAAAAAATGGATGTGCCTCTTTCTTACATACAACCCCTAATTTGTAGTGCAAGCTGGAAACCACTGAAGTCTGATCTCTTACTACCCTAGATCTTACCTGCAATCAGCAGCATGTGTACTGAAAGGTATGTGGCTGTTCCTTGTTCCCTTGTTTCTTTTTTGATAACTGGAGCATGGATCTGCACTCCCCCGAAGGTCTGTTTTCTTGTGCTGCCTCTACCCTTGCATTAAATCCAACAGAGAGCTCCGAGCCCAGCTAAAATGCTTCTCTTTCCCTTCCCTCCCCATCTTGCTCGATCATGTCAATGGCACAGACATAAAAAATTCATAGTCACTAACAGCCCAATTGGCTCCAGCTTTATTATCTCATTTGGAAGTCATCTCTTTTATTTTACTTTTTAATGGGCTGGTTTTAACAAAGCGTGCAAAGGGGGACGGGTAGAGGGAAAGCTGCACACCCATAAAACAGGTCTTTATTGGAGGAATTGTTCTTTGCTGGCTTGGCTGAAGCCTCAGGCAGGTGGTGGCTGAGGAAGAAGACGTGCAGGTTAGGGTCAGTCCAAGCAGGGATAGCTCTTTCTGGGAGACCAGCTGAGCCTAGGAAAACGTGGGGACCGAAAAACTTCTGTGTAAGTGAAGCTAAAGCAGTGTCTTGGACTTCACAGGCTCCCAGTAGTATCCCAGCACTGGGCAAGTTGAATTTGCATCTCAGAAGGCCTGAAGCAGACCGGAGTTTTTTCCTTTCCACTCCTTATTTGAACCATATCCTGAATTCACACCAAAGGCTATTCCAGTGGATCACACAGGAAGCACATACATGAGAATTAGGCTGGTGGAATATAGTTTTGCAATGCCACTCACCCGCATGATGTTCACCAAAAAGTCTGTCCCACCTTAGCCACACAGCCCGGTGGGCCATGTGGGTCTTGGCAGATTTGTGCCCCTGAGCCATCCTTGCAACTTCTTCCTCTCCAAGCTTTCCCCACCAACCTGCTCGCTCCCTTTCTGTCTTTGCTTTTTTTTTTTCCAGGCAGTATCTGCTCCCCATTTTCCAAAACTCATCCCCATGAAACTTGTATGTGGAGGCTTCGCTCCAAAGAGCATGGAATCCTTAACAAGTTCCTTTAGGGTTATTCAGAGGAGATTTTGCAAGCAACTCTGTTGTCTGTAGACTTGGCACAAGGAAAAAAGTTCATGCTTTTTCAGGAAAAAAACTGAAATGTTTTCCCTGACCAACTTAGATGCTGAGGGATTACAGAGTGGGATGCTCTGACCATGTAATCACCCATGAACACACATGAAGATTGCTCTCACTTGACTAAGCTCTGTGGGTACTCTGGGGGAGCTCATATGCCTGCCCCTGCCAGATGCCCTGGACAGCAACAGCCGTTATGATAGGAATGTGAGTGCAGCCAGCGTGCCTGAATTCAGCACATAAATATGTTTGAGAGGATGTTTTCCCATAATAAAATCAAGAGGCTGACCATCAGCCAGATAAAACCCTACCTGCACAATAACAGAGACCTTCGAAAGACAAAATGAGTCAGTTTAAGAACCCTGAGGATTTGCAGGGGCTGGGCGAGACCTTGGAGTGGAAACAGCAGTGGTCACAACCTGGTTTGTCTCTGCCAGGAGTCATCCCACCAGCATCACAACCTGAGGCTAGGCCAGACACAGCATTGTCCCATGGGACACCATAAGCGTGGAAGAGCCATGAGGGCAAGGGGTGCAAAATGGGGGGAACCCATATCTTGAACTTCGTATCTTGAACATATCTGGGACTTCAAAGGGTGCTTTCCCACAGGCACGTAGATTGATGTGTTGTATGGAGTGATAAAGGTACACATAAAAGGCAGAGCACCTACATCCTAAACACATATACGGGTTGGGTGATGAATGGATTCAGAGCAGCCTTTCGGAGAAGGACTTGGGGGGTACTGGTGGATGAAAAGCTGGACATGAGCCGGCGATGCGCGCTCGCAGCCCAGAAGGCCAATCTTATCCTGGGCTGCATCAAAAGAAGGGTGGCCAGCACGGTGAGGGAGGGGATTGTGCCCCTGAACTCCGCTCTGGTGAGACCCCACCTGGAGCACTGCATCCAGCTCTGGGGTCCCCTGCATAAGAAAGACATGGACCTGTTGAAGCAGGTCCAGAGGAGGGTCACAAAGATTATCAGAGGGATATAACACCTCTCTATTGAGGACAGGTGGAGAGATGAGGTTGTTTAGCTGAGAGAAGAGAAGGCTCCAGGGAGACCTTATAGCAGCCTCCCAAAAATTTATTAACATTTTCATGCATGTCTTATATTGCAGTTTATCTGTTGTATTGCTGATATCAATCTTGAATGTGAGGTTCACTTACTGCCAGTTAATTAGCTGTTGTTAATAAATCAATAAACTCTTTCAATTCTGAATGGTTTTAATGTGAACTGAGCGGCTTTTTCCCTGACACGGGTACTTTGCAAGGCTAGTCATGGACTCAAAGACTATTTGGATAGCGTACTGGTAATATCTGTGTACTGTTCCTGGCATGTTGTTGGCCACAGCAGTCTATGTGCTTTAGCCTGTTGGATGTGAGGTGCACAGCAGTAAGGGTGTGGGGAGGATTATCCAAAATGCTCAGGTGCATAATGGAAAAATACTGGGAAAATTGAATTATTGGCCATAGCTGAAACAACACTCAGAGCAGAATAGCAGGGAGCCAGCAGCCTACAACTCTCTTAATTACGTTGTACTTCCACTTGATATAAATGATAAATTAACATCCCTCAGGCTATACTCTCCATAGTTCACCCCATAGGTGGGATGGGGCTCTAAGTCCTTGCAGTAATGACAACTTAATGACTCGCTCACAGTGGGGCAGCTCAACCAGTAATAATTGCAAGGCTCTGGTTTAGAGTATCTTAAGCCTGAGGTCAGCACATGCTGAGCAAACGTTTAGGAAACTCCGAGTTCAGTCTTTCTTTTGACAGGTGCTTTCATACTTGAGCAAAAGTCCAACACAGCAGGTGACTGAAAACTTTGGATGTGTCAGCCTACTGCAGAATCACAGTCCATAAAAAAGTAGGAGAGCTCCAGAGCTGTCACATAGTTAAACTGTTGCTCTTTGACTAGCTCTGTAATAGAGCTAATTGAGGTAGCCAGTTGTGGATTAGGGCTTGCAAGTCCCTAAGCAGAAGTGGCTGCAGAAGGCTGAGAAAGTCTAGGCTCACAGGTAGGGCAGGAGAAAGAAGATCAAGGAACCAGGACCATATCAAGGCATTTCTGCCCCTGTGAGAGCTTCAGGTGCAAGAGATTCTACTGCAGTTTCAAAGCTGCTCTCTGGAATTCCTCCATTTCTCCTGCTTTTCCTCTACAGCAGTAATAATAGCATCCTATGGTGACGACTTGTTGAAATGAGTCATTTTCCCATTTTGATTTATCCATCAGCCTGTTGGCATTTGAGGGTCTGAAGGGTGATAATTGTCACCCCGGTACTCTTGTAGGAACTGGTGTCTTGCCTCAGAGTAGCCATAAAACCTGCGATTGACAGTAAGTGTGGCAATTACATGCAGCGTAAGAAAAGCCCATGAGGTCTTTATGTCTCTTGACTTTTAACGGGCTGCCTCTGCAGACATTCATCCGGAATGAAATATGATGAACAACAAAGGAGACGCGGAGGGGGGGGAAATCCCTGTGCAGACACAGAGCCAAGCTGCTGAGATCTATTGCAGCTCTCTTCTCAGAGCATCGATTGGGAACATTTGTTTCCTCTTTAACGTCACCATTGGCATTTCATTGTTACAAACCTCGCTCCCTCCTAAATGCCTCTTTCTTTCAGGGAAACATTAATGGTGACTAAGAGATTCTTTACATCCCTGGAGCTTTTTCGACTGGGAAAGAGGTCTGTGGGCATGTTTGCTGTGTTTTTCTCCACTAATGCTTCAGCTTGTGGCGGGATCTCTTCTTATCATGTCAGCTAAAAGTTGTCTCATAAGTGTTCAGTTATCACTTAGACTAAGACCTGATGTAAATTCCCCAGATCTTGGTGACACTAGTATTCGGAATGAAATCACAGCTCCCCTCCCAGATGCTTCTCCCAACCTACCTTTACAATAAGGGACCCCTTGTGCTAGTCCAGGATGCCAAGACTTCGTTCAAGAGCCATCCCTTTTTCCCTGCCCATAATAAGAATGCCTTGGGCAAAGTGCAACCTACACATAAAAATAAAAGTCTCAGGCTCCAAAGGGCTTTCTTGTCACTTTGTGGTCCCCATGTTTCAGTCTGGACACATGTCCTTATTATCTTTGTACCATATTCCATAGAAGGGACATGTGGCCTCAGTATCTTTGTACCGTATCTCTTCTCCAGTTATTCAGTTAAATTGGTTGCAGTTAAAAATACTTGTATATCTCAGAGCATCTTTTATCTTCTTTTGAATAGACCTTCATTTTTAAAAGTGGGATTTCCAAGTGAATGAAGTAAAATGCAATTCTACTTTCAGAAAGCACAAGAAAAGAGAAAGTTAAATGCTCCATGAAAGAGAGCAATCTCTCTCTTTGGCTGCACAGATCTGTTTGTAGACCTCTGTCGAGAGGAAGAGCTCTTCAGAATTTAGAGAGCTATTATAGCAACTGAGGCAAGCCTCGTTGAGTTATAGCTACACACATCTTAATTCATAAGGTTGGAAAATCTGTGTCCTTTTCTTCTCTTTTATTTTTCACCCATTTGAACGTAGACAGGTCACATTGGAAAGACTGTCTTGGCAATTATGTGAGGCTTTTATGTATGAAAGTAGCAATTATCACAAAATTGCATGAGTCCAAGATGAAGAGCTTTAAGGAAAGTACTGGGCATCAGGAAGCTCTTACTAAAATTATGAGAGCTGGTAGTACTCTACTCTTAAGGAAAAACTACTAGACCAGCACAACTCACTCAGAAATTTATTTTAGAAGATACAGATATTCAGCATGCATGAGCTCAAGAGACTCACCTTTAGTCCTGGTTTCTTTGTCCCTCATAGTGAAGCTGGACATGGTGGTAGCCTGGGCTGAACCTGGAGTTTAAATCTTTTGAGCTTGCCATAAATTGACTTTCCAGACTCACTGACACACAAGAGTGTCACACTAAAAGCAATGTCACAGCTGAAGGCATAAGGAGGTTCTTAAGTCAGGTGTATTTCCTAGGTCTCCCATCTCAAGCAAAAGAATATAATCTCTTGCAGGCAAGTATCCTCCCAGCATTATGCAACTCACCACTTTTGCCTCAGTTTATCTTTTATGGTTATTATTTCACCTTCAGTTAAAGCTAAGTGCCAGCTGTCAGGTTTGGTCACAGTCCCAGCTGACCATGCAGTCAAGTCAATGCACAGAATAAATGACTTGACACAAGTCCCCAGTTTGCCTCCAACACCAGGAATTATCACTCTGACAAAGATTCAGGCTTCCTGGTAAAACCTGCTCTGTCCTGCTGTGTCTGCAGGGCCAAAGATGGATGTGTAAGGAGAGGGAAGGAACCAGGAATCAAAGCTGTGGTGTATCAGAGTAACTCAAAGCTCTGAGCTGACTGGAACAACACAGACTGGGAGGAGCAGCCTTTGTTAATGACTGACTCCCAATGCCTCAGTTTCCCCAGCATTAGCAAGAGAAAGATTCTCATTTTTAATACTCACCACCTCTTAAAACGCTGTTGATGCAGCAACTCTGGGACTCCTTGTATTGCTGATAGTGTACTGAATCTCCCCAGAAAACCCAGGGCACTGAGAGAAGGGCTTGGTCGGGTGGTATGCTCTAGTCCGGCTCTGCAAGAGCAGCCCTTTCTCCAAGACAGTCCTGTTCTAAACAGGAGCTAAAGTCACTATGCTGGAGAAACTGAGGGAGCTTTGCCTGGAGCCAGAGACTCCCCACACTCTCAGGAATGGTGTAGAAAATGCATAAGGAGCTATTTTTCCCACTAAACCAACATTGCTCACCCTTCTGTTTCATCTGCAGCTCTCCGCAGTCAGGGTTAGATTAATGAAGCTCAGGTAGACTGGCTTAGCTCAGTTAAGGAAATCCCTTGTGTGAGCAGTATTAAGATGACAATTATATTCCACCCCATAGGGTAAGGCACCTACGTTTAGCTGAGCAGCTACTAGCAGCATGGTTCATCTACCCATGGTTCGACAGGTGCCCAGGCCTATCAGAGATACCGGGGGTCCAGGATGTCCATGCAGGACCAGCACGTATGATACAAGACCTAAAGGAAATCAACACTCTTGTAGGCACTGGAATTTAGGCTGGAGCTGACACAAATATTTTCCCTTACCATGCTCTAACCAATGCAATGACTAACAGGATCCTACCCAACTGCCCAGTTAAATAAGTTCCCTTTCAGTCCTTCCCCCAGGGGAAAACTGAAACTGCAAAGATGGTCTAAACAGAATCCCTTTATTTCAATCAGACCATACTAGGATGAGCAGTCAAGTGCCACATCCTAGCTGAGAAGCAGCACCTTTACCAAATGTCATTGCACAGGACTGGGTGACCATGCCTGGCACCTCCTCCATGATTTAGTGCTGGCTCAAGCACAGAAGTGAAGTTCCTCCTCTAACACACAACCCATGGGGTGTACCTGAAGTTAGACACCTCTGTTGGAGGAGCCTCGCGGTCTAAGGCATTGATATTTACACCACCAGTCGCCCTGCAAGGTCTTTCCTCCTTGCAATGGGTACCTAAGGCATCACAGAGAGATCCCACGAAAGGGAATAAGTCTGTTACCTTTCACAAATTCTTTGACTCCCATCTGCTTTGGGAAAATTAACATTCATCCTGAGAATAGGTTTCACTGTGATATTTACAAAGAGACTTTAAAAATAATGAAACTAAAAGAACACAATCCCTTACAACCTTTTAGCTCAATTGAGCTGCTCTATGGCACTAACAACAATAGAAAAATGAGTATTAATAGCTTGGAATACAGCATCTGGCCAAAAAAAAAAAAAATTAAAACCACCCATATAAAAATAAAGCTGCAAAACAAACAAAGAGAAATAAAAAATGTAATAATAATTGGAGCAGCTTAGTAACACAATTCCAAGCTTTCAGCAGGGGCATTGGCAGAGCCCTGGAAGAGCTTTCCTAAACACCACAGTAACACTGCATTAATGTGTACTTCTTACTAATAGAGAGTTTCTGAAAACTGCCCGGCAGCTCAGGCAACGTTCAAAACAGCAGCGGTGTTCAAGGGGGAAAGGGATCAAGACTAAGAAGCCCTGTGAGGCAATGCTGACTTTTTGCAAAGGAGACAACACCTCTCCATCTGAAAGGTCAGGAAGTGACATCAGGCCTGTTTACATCTATCTGCATCCCAGCGCCGCTCTGGTTCCGGTCCCGGCAGCATCCAGAGAAAGGCTCCTGTGGATTTAACAGAAGCTGACATCGGGTGGCCTGCGTCTGGTTGCGCTGCAGGTCGGAGTGAGAAAAGTGGGCTCAGCAAGGAACTGTCACAGCTGAGAAATACAATGCAGTGTCAAAAATCCCCAGCTACTGATCTTCATTTATCTTGACCCTTCAAAATATCTCCCCTAATCGCTTTTTTCCCCCCTCACCCAACACTAGTTAACGGTTCCAGCACAGGCTAACTCAAAGGTTTGTTGGAGGGAAGACCTTCTCCTTCCCTCACCAGAGAGCTATTGGTGATGATGCAATTGGTAGCACCTTGTTTCTGCATAATGCTGAAGCACCTGCCTCCAGTAACATTCAACAAGAAATACCTGGAGAATGAATGGAGAATTGGCAGCTGTGGGCAACCGAGTTAAGGCTTTCATAGACGCACTTTTTTCCACTCGGGATCCAGAGCCTAAAACATCTAAGACAAAGGCAGCTGAAGTAGTTTTAGGAAAAATGGAGAGTAACCTCTTTGGAGGGGCTGGTGTCACCCACATTTCATATCACAAAGCCAAGAGAAAGGAGATCCGCGTGGTCGTCTGCCTCAGGCAAAAGAAGAAACAAAAACGGTCTAACAGCGAGGCTGTGGGAGGCAGAAGTCCTTCATCTTTGGTCCAATTAATCCAGCAAAACTGGGTCCTTAATGCTTGATGAAAAGTCTCACAGGAACCGCTATCTAGACTGGATTTGCTTGTGCTAATCCACACTCATCACAGAGGAAAGAGGCAGAGGTCTCAAACTTACAATGCCTTAAAAGGCACAACCCACATCAGCAAGTACAACCATAAATCCTTGGTGCTGACATCTTAAGACAAGGCAGCCTCCCACTCCTGAGAAAAACAGAGAAGAATAAACACAAAATAGCTATGACCATCCTTCAAACTATAGCTAATTACCTGATGTTTAAAGTTTTCCCATGGAGATAGTACCTGCCTGTATTTCTCTGGCTGCAAAAATCTTAAATAATCTGTCTGGATTAGGGTTGTGAGGAATATTCCATAGATATCATGAGGTCTCTCAGAGGAGAGGGGTGGTATTCCATATGCTGTGGTTATAGCACTAGAGGTTGTGAAACAGATTCTCTCAGCCCACATTTTCATAGCTACACCATTAGCAAAACCCATGCTACCTGGCTGACAGTTCAGTTTGGCCCTCTCCAAAACCTGTTATGTTGGAGTGAACCTAAAATCATAGGCCAGAGTTCAGTTTGGTTCTTGACACAGCATAATGCAAAGTAAACTTTCACGGATGCACGTATCTGTAAAGCCCTGGTACATAGGTATTAATCTCCAGCTTCAAGAAAGAACAGTTTTCTTAGGAAAACAAATGGAGTTGCATAAAAACTATTGTAAACAATTCCTGCAGAACTGGAAATGTCAGCTATTATGCATTCAGTGTACTGTTATTCCCACAGGCATTCCCCTTGACTGATGTTTCCCATGGCTGCATAAAATGCTCTGACCCATTATACACACTACTTAAGTATTTTTCTTAAGCAATCTCTTCTAACCTTTGTGAACAGGTGACTTCTTGCACTCATGTTGTGACAAACGTGTAATAAGAGCAATAAAATGAATTTAAAACCACCGAACACACGGATATCAAGTAGCTGTCGATGGATAATCATTAATGAATGGAAAAGGTGAAAAAGCTCACAGTAGTTTCTGCAAGGATTGCTTCCAAACATGACATTATTTTCAGCAGGTTGCTAGAGGCAAGTATGATTTTAATGATGGTAAAACGTATGAATGATGCAAAGACTGAGGAGGTGGTTAAGTCCTTGTTACAGAAGCGTGGTGGGGACCCGATAACCATTCAGACACGGAGTACAGCTAAATGAAATATGTGGGTTCATGGAAGCAAAAGATGGGGGTTAGGCATATGGAGGGAAAGGGTTTTGATAGAGGGTTGCTTCTGCAATCCGGTGGGGCAACAGCCCACATGCCATAGGCATGCCAAGAAGGCGTAGTTGATCCCTGGAGGAAAAAGGCTAAGCACGTGAAAGGGACTCTTTTTCTTCATGGATGTTAGTCTTTCTGATGGGATTGTGTGTACACTTGGCAAAGGGTTTTAAGAAAACAAATAAAAAAGGGATGTGGTTTTGAAGACGGGAGAAAATGCCCTGCAGTGAATGACCGAAATTACCTGATTTCTTATTATGGTAATATGACAAATAGGTGACCTAATTATTACTGACAGACATTTTCTTTAGTACATCTTTCTTTTTTCCTCCTGACAGGGAATGTAACAGGAGCTAATGCCTCACAGTGCTGCCTGATACATTTTCCCTGGAAATAAAACCAGATTAAACCATGAGCCTGGCTGATCATTTGGGTGAAGCACCAAAGGAAGAAGTAGAGCACCCATTTTTTGCTGTCTTCAAAAAAGACTTCATATCCTTCTAGACATTTTATCAAATGCAGTTAGACCCAACAGGAGGGGAATAGGGTTGGCTGGAATGTGAAATATATATATGAAAAATTGGACAGAATCCCTGGTTGCAGGAGTTAATGAATCTCTTTTGTCCTTACTTAGAGCCTAGAGCTGATATAACATAAAACAATGAAGGCAAACAAAATGGCTTGTTCAGGTCCTGCAGCAGATCTGCGCAGAGCAATGAACTGAGTACCTCTTCCAGGGCCAACCTTTACCATTACAACCTCCTGCCACCACACACGTTTTCTTACTAACTTCTTAATTTCCTTTTGTCTTAAAATTCAGGTGGTGAGACTACCAATCCTCCCTATGGAAAGAATAAAACACTCGTATGGCCCTCATGGCAGAAAGTCCGCATGATTTTGTAAACTCACTCGAAATTTGTTGAGTATTACAATTCCCTGTGCGCAATCCGCTCTGTAGTGAGAATGCAAGTTGAGAATTATCTTCTCCTCTGACTTTCTAGAGAACTAAAAAAAAATTCTAAATTTCTAAAAAAAAACTAACTAAAATTTGTAAACTAAAAAAACCACCTTCCTTCAGGCTGCTGTACCAATCAGTTGATGAAAATAGCCAAAGAGACCCCCAGACAGCTCGTCTTCCCAATTTGCTGTTTTCTGTTTGCAGCCATTCACTCCTGGAAGTTGTTGTATCAACAGCAGAAACAAGTAGTGCTGGAAGAATGAATTTGCCTAATGAGCAAAACCAATTATTCTGATTATAATTCACAGTCTTTCTATAGAAAATGTGGGTGTTCTACCCACTGAGAAAAATCTCACCAGATTTTGCACTTGGCATCGTATTAGTTATTACTAATTTTGTTATGAGAATGAGATGTTCCTCATGGCTAGGAAACGGTCAGCTGAAAGGGAACCAAAGAAAAGAAGGAAGCAATTCAATTAACCAGGATCTTGCCTTTGTTGTTGAGACTAGGAATATAGCAGGGTTTACAAAAATAGTAGGAAAAGAATAGAAATATGCAGAATTCGAGTAGTGAAGACAGCTTACTCTTTTGCCAAGAGGATAGGAAACCTGTGCCAGAAGAAAATATACATCTCCCTCTTAGGGGTAAGAATCACAGATTCAGAAGGAAGAGTATAAAAAAACTACATGCATAAAGCGATTCTTCCCCAGTGCATTTCTCCCAACAGCTTGACAACCCAAAAGATTACGATTGCCATATTCAGTACCCTACAAGTTACAACATAGATTATCTGCAGACACCAAGAGATGAAAAAGTAGCAACAGATCCTTTTAAGTTCCCAGGGTGTGGTACTGATATTAGCCTTGAAGAGGGTTTAAGGTGTTTTGTTTGGTCCCAGGGATGTAAGTTTGAAGCCTCGTGCTTTATTTGATCCAAAGACAGCTTGTTGTAAATCCAAGCGGTTGGCCCATGGACTGAAGCATGAGGATGGTCACAGGAATAATGCTGACCAATCCTGATCTGAGAAGTTGGCAGGAGAAATAGCAGCATGTTACCCATACTACATAGGCTTTGGTGAACCCTGAAATCCTCTGAGTCCATGTATCTTGATGGCAACACAGCTGAAATAGGAAGTGATTTCGTATGGAAGCTTCTTGCAGAAGAATTAAATGGAGATCTTGTGGGGGGTTTGTTTGTTCCCTCCTCCCCCCCCCCTTTTTCTAAATGAAGCGAATTACTATGCAGGGATTTTGGTAAAAGCCTTATTTGCTTTCACAGAGATTTCTGGTGCTAACACAAACCGAGGTCACACCCTTGGCATCCCTCCAGAAGTCCATCTCGTAGGTTTCCTATCCCAGCTGCAGGTCTCTCCCTGTTCAGGTGGTTGTATCTCCCCAACTGTGCCACCCTCGGTATTGTCCTCGACAGGAAACAAGCTTGAACTCCTGCTTTTGCAGACTACACAGAGCTCTTCAATTGCTGTTGAATTGCCCTGGAACGAAATGGGAGAGAATACAGTGTATTTGTGGAAAGCATTAATCAATTGATTACAGCCCAAATTAATTTTTATGTGTTTTTCATCTTACCCATCAAAACACAAAGCAGATGTTTTAGTGAAAAGAGACTCTACTAGGATTATTACCATATGATGTGAAGGGAAAGCGTGGGGAGATGGCAGGCTTTCACTGGGTAGTTTTTCAGGTGAAAAATTATTACTGAGAATCACACAATGACTCTCTCTCTTTTAAACCCAAGCCTCAGCAAATTTAAATTATATATTGGAAAAAAATATAAAGAAGTTGAGAAGTTGAGCACGTTAGCTATATTGTTTCTGACTTGTCATTCTTTATCGGGCGATTAAGTGCAATGTGACATTTTCTTGACAAAGTAGCTCTGTACAGCTGTGTCTTTCTCCAGACAAAACATAAAGCAAATTAGAATGTGTGCATCCATAAATCTCTGCAGCTGCAGATGTAGCAGGAGAGGAAAGAGGAGGGGGAGGGACTGGTGACGCAGGGAGCTCTTTACAAAAGATCAGTATACTCTCCAGTTTAGTTTTCCTTTTGCTTTATTTTCTTTTTATGATCATCCTCAGTTTAAATGATAAGCATTATGTTGCCCCCCCAGTAGTGTTTCTGTCTGAGGACTTCAGCAAATGGGAGCCTGTGGGCATCTCACAGCTCCCTGGTTTTTGGTAGCAAGCCACTGTTCCTTGATGTGAAACTGATGGGCAGCCTAAACCCTCAGTAACGAAACAATTTAGATAAAATTAGAATTGGGGGTGGGGGGTGGGGTGGTGGAAATCAACACAAAAAAACACAGGAAGACACCTCATGTACATCCTGCTGCCCCAAGGTGAGATTAGCTAAATCTTAATCCTTCTCTAGGCAGAACCCAGTCTTGTGCACCCAGGCCGAGTTCATTAATTCAAAATCCATCCTTCCCACCTGCACCAGATAAGTGTGTGCTGGCTACTTTCCATTCAATAGACACTCTCTGACCCTGGCAAACATAGGGTTTCTGTGCTAAATTGGTTTTCGCCTAGTGCAGATGCAGTCACTCTCTGGACTGAGTTGTTTGCAAACCTTAAAGATAGGAGGAAGTTAGGAGATTCAAGGCCTCCCCTGGGTCTGTTTTCCTGAAGCAAAACTGATTAGCCGTTTCCCTGTGCTAGCTGGCAAACCATCTCAGTGCTGTGTTTACATAAATCACAATAAGCCTAATTCAGGCAGCAAGCCATGTGCAAACAGAAATCATTGCCAGATGCTCCTGCAGACGAGGACACTGAAGAAACCATCAGCTAATTCAGTCACCAGCTCCCACGATCCCAGATTTTGTGTTGGTAAACTTGGGGTAATGGAGCCCAGGAGATGTGGGTAACAAGATTTGGAGA
The DNA here is from genome assembly GCF_963921805.1 of Phalacrocorax carbo. NCBI lineage: Eukaryota > Metazoa > Chordata > Aves > Suliformes > Phalacrocoracidae > Phalacrocorax > Phalacrocorax carbo. Next base: position 2,351,886 of record NC_087514.1, on the reverse strand, counting down.
TTTGCAGCCGTTAAGTGCATCCACAATAGTATGTCAGAGAGTACTTAGAGCAGTAATGTTTTGGGAGTGAATACAAGTGTTTCTCACTTATACTGCAGTTATCTGAATTTTATCCTATGCAAGGTTCATAAGGTCTTGTCCTAAAGAGACTATTCTACCAACAGTTCACCAGTAAAACAATGCTAGATTTCTTAAAAGTAGGATTAGTACATCTAACTGGTGAGCTTGAAGGAAGGAAGCCCAGATTCATCATCATCAGCCTTAGGGTTATCCGCATCTCTCCCTTGAGCTGCAATAGAGACTGCTGAGTTGGGGAGAATTTAATCTTCACAGTGATTCTTCCACTTCCAGAAACAAATACTGCGTCTTAGAGGTGAAGACAGTTGAGCTGTTGTGTCAGGTCCTCTACATCTCTGCTAAGGCCCAAGCATTTAGCAGTACCTAGCAGTCAAGGATCAAAATGCTGGATCCTGTACTTAGGATGGAGTAACACTGGGCACAAGTATAAATTGGAAGAGGGGTGGGTGGAAACCAGTCCTGCAGGAAGGGATCTAGGGGTGCTGGCTGACAGCAGGCTCGATAGGAGTCAGCAGCGTGCCCTGGCAGCCAAGGGGACAAACCGCATCCTGGGGCGCATCAATCACAATATAACCAGCCAGTCAGAAGGGGTGACTATCCCACTGTATTTAGCATCGCTGCAGCCTCACCTTGAATATTGTGTGCAGTTCTAGGTAACACCACTTAAAAATGACATGAAGGTCCTTGAAAGCATCCAGAGGAAGGCAACAAAGCTGATGAAAGGGCTGGAAGGCCTGTCCTGTGAGGAGCAGCCAAGGACTTCTGGCTTGTCTAGTTTGGAGAAAAGGAGTCTGAGAGACAACCTCATTGCTCTCTGCAGCTTCCTGAGGAGGGGAAGGGGAGAGGAGGGTGCTGGGCTCTTCTCCCTGGGATCTAGTGACAAGATTCCTGGGAATGGTTCAAAGCTGCACGAGGGGAGGTGTATGCTGGACATTAGGAAGCATGTCTTTACTGAGAGGGTGATCAAACACTGGAACAGGTTTCCTAGAGCAGTGGTTGATGCCCTTAACAACATGTTTTAACTTTTGTTCAGCCCTGAATTGGTCAGGCAGTTGGACTAGACGATTGTTGTAGGTCCCTCCCGACTGAAATAACCCTATTCTCTTCTCTTCTCTTCTCTTCTCTTCTCTTCTCTTCTCTTCTCTTCTCTTCTCTTCTCTTTCTCTTCTCTCTCTTCTCTTCTCTTCTCTTCTCTTCATCTTCTCTTCTCTTCTCTTCTCTTCTCTTCTCTTCTCTTCTCTTCTCTTCTCTTCTCTTCTCTTCTCTTCTCTTCTCTTCTCTTCTCTTCTCTTCTCTCTCTTCTCTTCTCTTCTCTTCTCTTCTCTTCTCTTCTCTTCTCTTCTCTTCTCTTCTCTTCTCTCTTCCTTCCTTCCCTTCCTTCCCTTCCCTTCCCTTCCCTTCCCCTTCCCTTCCTTCCCTTCCCTTCTCTTCTCTTCCCTTCTCTTCCCTTCCCTTCCCTTCCCTTCCCTTCCCTTCCCTTCCTTCCCTTCCTTCCCTTCCCTTCCCTTCCCTTCCCTT